>NW_026938483.1:0-502500 GCF_032062105.1 Saccostrea cuccullata | reverse complement strand
ATGCACGTGTGCTGCAATCTGATTGGCTGAAACTTTAAATGGCTATAACTCCCTTGTTTTTCAACCAAACAGGATGGGATTTAGGACATAGATAGATGTAAGGGACTCCTACAAGAAGGTATGATCATCATGCACGTGCACGCACGTGCGTGCATTTGAAACGAGTATACTTAAAAATACTCTTGAATGAGTGATTTTTATTACTTTTGGACTGAATGCTTTAATATATAGTATATTAAAATATATAAAAAGTGTAGACAAGATGATATGGTCATAACGCACATGCATTCACATGCGCTTGGGTGCAATGCTAAAAATTGAATAAAATTGGTATCCTTCTTGGAAAACGTTGTTTAAGTCAAAAATGCACAGAGTTTGTCTTATTTAATGAAGCTTACAGGGAATATGGCACGGAAAGGGAGTTGGGGAGCGTTTGGGGAACATCTGTAACGGTTCCCGTTACAATTAGCACTAGTTCGGATTGTATTGATTCGGATATTTTTGAGATCTTTAAAAACGTTCTATGCAGTAAATTGATCAGGTATGAACACTATGCAAAACCATATAGGCACAACGTCCATGTGATAAGAGGGTATTGAAGTATCGATGGAGTTAATCATTCAAAATGTTAATCCTTCCATTTATATGAAGTCACAACCATTTGAAAACTTTTGTCGTTTGTGTGTGTAGGAAATTCCCGGCAGCATCTTGAAAATTTATCTCTTTTTAGACATTTTACTAACTACACACATAATTTTTACGTAGTGCAGTGCTACATGACGCTCAATGACGTTCCAATTTTTGGCTGTGTTTTTACGAGTTGATCATTTATAAATGGCTATAAAATAGTCATATACCCTCAAATTTAATTCAAAATTTCTTCAACTGACGTTTCATGAATACTTTAGTGATATGTAAAATATCAAAAATCTCTTTGCGCTACAATTGTGCAATTTTTAATTTTAATAAAGAGTCTTTTTAATGTAAACGTGCCAAAATGGAGCATGCTCCGTAAAGCAAGATTTATCAAAATAAAAAAGTCGTATATTTTTCAATGATCATCGGAGAGCACCAAATTTTTGTATATTTATTGGAAAATAGGTTAAGATTTTATCTGGAAAGTTTTACCGGTTTCGTGGAAATAGCGCGCTCACAACAGAACTTGTCCGCGAACTAATCTAACACCCCTCGTACATAGCAGTAAAGCGATGAAAACATGCAGCAGTATGAAGATAGAACAAGCAAATTCAAAGAATTGTGGTCCCCCGCTTTCGGTGTCTTTCTGGCTGGGATTTCATTTTTTTATGACATATTGTGTCAAATCTTGTCACAGATAATGCACATGACAAATATGAAAACCCAATCTCTTCTCAATCAAAAGTTACGGAAATGAAACACTGATGACCCCGTATGGCAAAATAGCGAAGATTAAACTTTTCTTAAATGCAAATTAGATATATTGATACCCAAATTAGGGCAGAGAAGAAATACGATTGTGAAATATGAAAGCCCTAGCAACACCTGTTCAAAAGTTATGGTCAAGGATAAGATTTCGAAAGGTAGGTCAAACTCCAAGGTCAAAGGGTCAAGTTCTTATTTCCCGATCATGACAAGGTGCACACGGCGGGTGTGACTGGTCAGCAGGGGATGCTCACTCCTCCATGGCACCTGATCCCACCTCTGATGTTTCGGAGGCCCGTGTTTGCTCTGCTCCTATTTTGTATTGTTTTATGGACTTTTATATTGAATACCGTTCGTTACCTCCATATCCTTCTTCTTAAGAAAGGTCTTGCCAAAAGTATTACATATTTGAAGTATGAAAGCCCTTGCCCATATCGTTCAAAATTTAAGGTTAAAGATTTTTAAAAGTAGGTCAAACTCCAAGTTCAAGGTCAATGGGTCAAAGCTCTTTATATCCAATGAAAGGTCTTGCCACAAGTATTACATATGTGAAGTATGAAAGCCCAGCCCTTATTGTTCAAAAGTTATGTCAAGGTCAAAAGGTCAAAGTTATTGGTATCCAATGAAAAAAAATGAAAGCCCTAGTATCTACCGTTCAAAAGTTTTGGTCAAAGTAAAAGTTTGGAATTTTTGTGTAAAAGTCGGTCAAACTCCAAGGTCAAAGTCAAAAAGTTAAATTTGGTGGTACCCAAAGAAAGGTTTTGTCACAAGGAATACACATGTGAAATATGAAAATCATAGCTCCACTAAATCAAGTTATGAGCAAGGTTAAAGTTTTTGTGACAGACGGACAGACAAACTGACAGACAGACTGAAAGACGAATGAGATTTAATGTCCCCTCGCTTTTACGAAAGCGGGAGGCAATTACTCATAACATTTCAGCACACAGTTTCTAAATTTTATTTCAAAAACAACTAAGAAATCAACCATTAATTTGATACATTTTATTTTTATATAAGATATAGATGTATTATCTCAATTAGGCTGCCTTTTTGCATAGGACCGGGAAATCATGACTGCAAGGCCAATCATTCCAAAGAAGTTTACCATTTTTATGGAAGATTCCTGCACAGTCCTCATTTCCGCCACCGTCATTAGGTTCCCCTTTATCCCAACCAGTGTACGAGTTGAGGACCATCTCCACTCTCCTTCTTTACGTGAATCTGTAGCATCTATCCAAATGTTTTCAGCTGTTAAAGCATACTTTAAAAAAAAAAAAAACAAAGATTTACCTGGTTCGACACATTTTTCTTTATTCAGAAATAACTGAACAGATAATTCTACTTACAAAAGTTAAATTTTGGTGTCAAATTGATTATTTTATGAAAACATTTTTGAGAAATGTTTGTAAAAACATGTCTTTACCTTTGAATGTGTCATGAATCCACTTAGTTTCTCTTTCAGATGATATTGTAGCTAAGTTGGCGTTGAGTGATTGACATGAACTCTGGAAAGGAAAAAATAAATCAGAAATTTTGAAACAATTTTAGAGTTACGCAGTCTGTACCGCTGCAGGAGTTACGCATGTTGAAAGTTAATCAAGACAAAAAGGATTTCAAATTACAAGAGTAAATCGCAATAACTAAAGTTTAAAATATTCAAGAAAACAATACTACACAGGAAGCAATAAGTATTTAGCTTAAGAATTGTCATTAAGTCGTTCTTCTCCTCAAGTCTGTCTTAGGCATGTTCTTGCCGAGGAAATTTTAATGTAAATTTTACATTAGACTTTTTTTTGGTATGTTTTAAAAGCTACTTGTTTATTGCTTGCCTCAATTTTTAAAATGTAAGTTTTTTAGAGAGAAAGATTTAAAACCTAAGCTTATTCAAATAGGTTTAAAAGTAAGGATAATTTGCAAAAGCAAAAGTATGTTGATGTCCACAAAAAAAAAAAAAAAAAAAAAAAAAACCCACACACACACAAGAGAGAGAATACACTTTTGTGTATTTTTCAAATTTATTACTAGTATTAGTTGTATTATTAGTTAGTTTTATATTTACCTTTGATGCAGACCATGAAGCTTTTTTAGACAGAAGTTTGTAAATTTACTGTCTAACCTTTTCCAGCCTTTAGGACACTTCTTAATACCCCCTGAAAAATTTTGTTGTTAATTGGCTGAATTAAAATATATAAATTTTTCATGAATCATATGAATCATGCTTACATGAACGTATCACACCTATCTTTTGATATATTTTTAGACTGTCTGGCTTGTATATTAACATATTATTATCCCATTCCTTGTAGTGCTTTTAGATTCAACAATTTACCAAAATTGTTATTATTTATATTTTGAAAGTCCCTTTACCATTGGTAACTTTAGAATCTTTTGTTGACGTCGAACATCCTGATGTTTGCAAACAGTTTTGATCTTTGTGACTGTCTCAAATTGTGTTTCCTTTTAATGTGAGTATATACAAATGAAAAAATAAATTAATCAATTAATTATTTCATAAATAGATAATGTGGTATTTTAATAATAGGTTATACTAATTAAACCTTACCGTCAGTTTCGAACCTATGGCCTTGGATGAGTTTTGAAACTTAACATGTAGATCCCATAGTTTTGACTTCAGAGATTTGGCGTCTGTCAGCAAAACAAAGACTGATATCTGTAAACAGATGAAAGAAAAATGCATTTTTGAAAAGAAACAAGGGTTTCGGATGAATTTCAGAGACATACTCGCTATTTATTGTAAATGTGATCCTTTCTTAATTGCGATGTTGCATGCCCTCTGTCCTCTGTCATACACGATACTTTTCGTGTAAAGGTTATTGATTTTTTTTTTTATTAGATCAGGTATTATCAGATATGGAAAAACAGGTGTAATGAATACATATATATACTTTTTTAAAAGGTTCTTCACTTTCCCGTTTATGATTATCATGTTAGAAATCGGTGAATTGAAAAATTGTGTAGTTTAATATTTTTAGTTGCCCAATCATCTTTATTTAAACGACTGTCCTAACGAAATAGAAGACACTTGGAAATTTGGCGTAATGTTTGTCAAATAGTAAAATTTTCTAAGGAATATACTTAATTATATAATTCGTTACAAATTTATAGAGATGTATTCATCACAAAATATGACTGAAAACGAGAAAAGAAATCAATGCAAAGTTTTATTCGTTAGAGTTTAAAAATTAAGATAAATTCTCTAAAACACACTTGATCTAAGAATACTTATTAATGGTAAGTGTAGTCCAGGATTATTTTTGAAAAGGACGTTTTAATTTTCTTCTTAGAAAATTATTTTTTTCTGAACAAGTTGTGTGAATTTTTTATTGGGTCAACTTTTCTTATACTCTGCTCTCATCTGCAAATGTTTCGTCGATGCTCAAGAGCATTCGTTGAGCACGATCAAATTTTAAACCGGAGTAGTCTACTGACAAATAAATTGATGTTACAGGAAACCTCGTTCAATCCAGCGTTTCTTAAATTATTTTGTATTTTCAAAGACCCTGTTAAGAAATATAACGATTAGGTCATATTTTCTCCTCCTAGGCATTTAAACCAATTATCTGGGTCTGTGTTATATATCCTCTTCACGTACGTTTTGTACGAGGGCTGTTCAATAAATAATGTCCTCGGTGCTCAGAAAGAAGCAAAAGACGCTTTTCAATGATTTAATCTTAATAATTTAACTTAATACTCTCTTTCAATTAAAACCCATGTCGATAAAATTTTTTATCCAACTTCGGATTGTTTTTAGATCTCATTTTTGAGTATGACTCTTACTATACTGGAAAATGGCAGATCTTATGATTTTCTGGACTCGTTTCTTCGTTCTGAAAGGGTTTTTTTCAAGTTTGGAAAATGAGACAAGTCAAAAGCCGAAAGATCTGTCGAATATTGTTAGTGTGAAAAAAAGTCACTTTCTGTTTATCCCAAAAACTCCTTTACTCTTCATGACGTGCGGGTTTGGATGCTGTTATGAAGAAATTTAATGTAGTGGATTCCTGGTACATAGAATGAGTAAGCATCTCCTGTTGACCAGACACACCCCTTCTACGAATTGAAGAAGTATTCATTGCGTAGTCAGTATCAATAAATCTAAATATTTAGTCAAATCCGATCCAGTTTTAGGTTATATTTATCAGATCCATGATATAATCGCGTATTAAAAGATTAAGGGGCAATATGAAAAAACCTATCCTTCTGTGTTCAATAATTCAGAAGTGAAAAAAGAAGTACAGATACTCAAAGTGTAGATACATGATCAGTAGGTACTGGTCCCTGCTGACAAAGCAGGTAACAACGTCTTTTTTCGTAAGGCTCATTACATAAATTGAATTTTAGAAGAACTAATATTTAATTCTACAAGTGGTAATCCAACTCATACTCAAAGTTCCCTTTCTAAGGAGTAAATTCTTCAAAATTTCAGTTTTGAATATTTTTAGTATCCCAAAGAACTAAAATGATTTTGAACTACCATGTACAAATTGGATTCCGAAACTTCATAAGAATCCTTACAAAAATACTAATCGGGTTCCAGTAAATGTTCAACCAAGCCTCTTTCTTTACTCCTCACTAAGATATTGACAGTAGTGAAGGAGAAACTTCAAGAGCACTGTGCAACAAATATTCGAGAAGTGATGTAAATCAGATGTGGATGCTTAAAAATCCCAAGGAATTTTTGGACAATTTAAAATTACAAGATTGTAGCAAATCCAATAGTTTACGATTTTTAAACTTCATACACAACCATTCTACGATAAATTAAAATCAAGGCTTTTTGATATCATTGAGAGCTGCATTTTAAATAAAAATGAAACTTAAGGAATTTACTTACCTTGTCATTGGTCATTTGTAAAATTATTTTGTTAAAAACATTCTGATTGTACGCACAAGTACTCTGACGTTGAGATTAAAAAGACGCTTGAGTTGCGGATTGACAATTTCTATATGTTTTAAGAGACCAGGTCTGGGGGCCATAAAACTCAGACGAGCTCACTTTTGATATCAGTCTCACTTTTCCACCATATATTACTTTGGTAAAAGTGAGATTGAGATCAAAAGTGAGCTCGTCTAAGTTTGATGGCCCCCAGGCCAGGTTTTCCAACAATTTACTTGAATTCCCATGGGTACCAATTGCGCCCCGTTATTAGCAAACCTATTTTTGTATTCATATGAAGCAGAATTTGTCCACATTCTAATACGTGAAAAGAAGAAAACACTTGCTGTGGCCTTCAACTCGACATTTAGATATACTGACGACGTATTGGCAATTAACAATGGTCATTTCCATTCTTATGTTGATATGTTATATCCTGGTGAGCTTGAGCTAAAAGTTACCACAGTCTGACATATCTGTTTCATATATGTACGTTTTACTCGAGTCAAATGCTGACTGACGTTTTCCATACTAATTGTTAGTCCATTATTTATACACTGAATTTACGACTGATTTTTTCCGTTATTTCCCGATTGTGATAAGGAGCAGACGGCGGGTGTGACCGGTCAGCAGGGGATGCTCCTTCCTCATGGCACCTGATCCCACCTCTGATGTTTCGGAAGTCCGTGTTTGCTCTGCTCCTATTTTGTATTGTTTTATGGACTTTGATATTGAATACTGTTCGTTATATCCACATCCTACTCGAAAAAGACATTAATGGTAATCTAACAACCAAGCTCTATGATAAACGTGATGACTTTAACTTTTCAATCGTCAAATTCCCTTATTTATGCAACAATATACCTTCATCAACAACATATGGAGTTCATATATCTCAGTTGATTCGATACGACAGAGCATGCTCCAGGTATGTACAATTTCTAAAACGAGGCAAATCATTGACAAGAATATCAGCAGTCCCGTTTAAAGTCATCATTTCGTAAGTTCTATGGTGGATACAATGACCTTGTCAGGAAACACAATTTATCATTGAGTCAAATACTTACTGACTTTTTTTCATACTAATTGTGTTCATCCATTTTTTCACTGAATTCACGGCTGATTTTCCATCATTTTCCGATATTGACAAGGAGCACACGGCGGGTGTAACTGGTCGGCAGGGGATGCTAACTCCTCCATGGCACCTAACCCCACCTCTATTGTTTTGGAGGTCCTTGTTTGCTCTTCTTCTATTTTGTATTGTTTTATGAACATTTGAGTTTGAATACTGTTCGTAATCTCCATATATTTCATTACAGAATTCACAAAATGCTTTTTTAATTCTAAAAGAACAAAGTTTACTTATTTTACTTCAAATTTATTTTTGCTTTAAAGAATAATAACAGCTGTACCAAAGCGGAAAAAATTGGGGACCAAAATGTGAAACGTGTTGACGACAATGATAAACAACGAACAACTTTTAATCAAGGTTAAACAAGATGAAAATAAAACAAACTAGATTGAATTTTTGATTTACTAATTCTTTGTGTTCAAAAATAGAAAGGATATTCAACAAGTGCAAAATAAATTATTCTATACACACTGGAGACAACACTGTCCTCGTAAATTAAATAAATGAATAAATAAAATAAAATTGTATGTTTATGCATACTCCCCTATCAACAAAATTTAAAAAAAATATTTTGATGTACATTGTAGTTATCTTTTAAAATCTACATATCTCTAGTTCTAGCTATGTGTAAAATATAGTTATATTTCGTCATGCTAAGTAATCCTGTTCATAGAAACGTACATTGACTTCATTCAAGACATAAATGCACAGTTTTCTACTTGCAACCATTCTGCCAAACGTTTGAATATACAAATATTCAGAAGTAAACAAATACAATAAGCATGTGTGTGATATCTACAATGTCCAATCAATCGATTTGTGTCTTTGGTTTCTGCTCTCTCCGCTGCACTGGTTCCAACAACTGGTCTTGCTGCGACCAAAAAAGACAATAATGGCAAACGTGATATGCCTTGGTGCTTCGCGACTTTTTGCCGACATTTTTATCTGTCATCATCAAAATCGTCATGGTCATCGTCATCATCATCATGATCATGGTTGTATTCTTCTTCGTAGTCACCGAAAAAGTTTGTAGGATTACAACGAAAGAATTTCAGCTACAAAAAAAAAAAAAATGGAGAATGTTGGTGCCTTTGTACAACATAATGGATGATTATTTTACGTTTCTTTGTATTCAAGACAAAAATTATTTTGGTGAAAAGCAATGCCTACCCAAAGAATAATTCTATTTACTATATATCATTCTAATGAACAATGAGAGGTTGTAATGATTAGAACATTTTTATCAGTAAATCTATACCTCATCAAAATATCCCACGAAGTTGGAGCAGCCTTTAGCAGCACCAATCACCATAGGACTCTTTCCAGTCGCTATACCAGTGTCTGAAATGACAGCAGTGTTGTAAATAAAACAGATGTTGGTTAAAATCACTTAAAGAAATGCTAAAAAAAAAAGAACTTTTCGTTTTATATTTCAAACTCAGTGATCACTTACGTAAATGAACAAGAGCTGGTGAAGAGTTGTCAATTCTCATGTTTAGCCTGTCGTCTGATTTAGCGACCCTCACAAAATGAGGCTGCATGGGATCCTTAGAAAGAAAGTTGTAATGCATTTATTTAAATTCGGTTTGCATGAAAAAAGCTTAAAGTTACATTTGAGTTGCGTCAAGCGAAAAGGGACCTTCGTGACATAAACGTAATTACGTCACAATAGCGCTTCAAAGACGTGACGTCGCGCCGGTGCGTTTTAAAAAAAATCATACGGTAAAGCAAAACAAACATTTATTTGCGTAATACTAATGTTAAAAAAAAGACACGCCTATAACTGTCCGAAAAAAATATTGTAGAATGTCGTCAATTTATAGATTTACTGGTAATTTTTTCCAAAATAGTGTATAAACTAAATTAATTTTTGACTGTTCATGAATAGCCTTATTCATGAGAAGTGAAATATAATGTTAATGAACAAATCCATGTACGTGTTTACCTCAGTTATCTCTGAAGACAAGATTTCGCGGCTTTGACCTTTTCGGCTGAGCTCCAGACTCTATGTACAGATAAGTAGACTCCTGCATTTATTTCATTTTTTTTTTGGTGTGGGGGTGGGGGTTACATATTACATATTCCAGGTTGTTTCTCCGTTAGTCAGAAAGGCCCGAGAATTGGCGACTCAATGTCCAAAGTTTGTTATCAGAGATTAAGTAATCGAATCAAGTTACTGATACTAGCATAGTTCAATAGCATTTTGTCAATACATAAAGTAGGAAAAACATGAATGCACTGCTAGAAAACTGTAGCAATGACATAAAGGATGAAGCGGCGAAAACCATACGGACTTCTGTATCTCCTCATCAACACCATCACCTTTGGCGCAACGTACACTGAGGTTTGAAAACTGGCGTAATAAAATGTGAAGATAATCAACAGTGGTCATTTTCAAAACTAATTTAAGGTCTTGTATTTATTGCCTAAATTTATTGAAATAAATTAAAACTAAACACGGTAACTTTGGGTTAAGCTGATGTTGTTAACTTCAAGTCGAAAATTAAGAGCGATGATTTAAAATCAGACTAAAGTACATTAGTTTTATTTTCTGATTTGAAGTTTAGTAGTTTTATTTAAGGTAAACACAGTAGTTCCAGACATTTTGAGTTGAGCTTATAATCTAGCATAATAGTATATAATTTAATGGTTTGATTACCCCCCCCCCTCCCTCCCCACACACACACCCACACACATCCTCGCGTGCGCGCACTTTTTTTTTTTTAGATGTGCTTATGTTCGTTTTATATTACTACGGAAAGGGAATCTTTTCAAGGATTAATTCCGATTTTTCTTCGTTATTCTCTCTCTTGATTTCCTTTATTTTTTTCTTTTCAATTTAATTTTTTTTTTTTGTTGTTTCGATTTTGCTTGTTCGTTTTCGTTTTTACGTATTAATTTACTATTAATTTCTTTTTTATTTTGACCATAGACACTTTGAAAATACAATGGCATATGCACCCCCCCCCCTTCTCTTAAAAGATCGCTCCTATATGTGATCAATGAATTAAGTGCCAGATCAATAATTGTCTTGAAATTCACATCATCAGTCAAGTATTGGTAAATTATTCTGTTTTTCAAACAGTATATTAATAGTTCCGTTTTCTATCTCATACACTGTAGATGTATTTGCAGAAGATTAAAAGAATTTCATATTTAGAAGTTGTGCAACCCCTTTGTTGATGTTGCCGTAGACCTATCTCAATTTACACTGCGATTGTGAAATCAATGAATATTTACGCTCGTGCATGTTGTGATCTCTTAATAATATTGTCTGATGACTCCTTTTTTAAATCCCAGAATGTAAAATAACGTACTTTTATAACAAATGAAGATTCTTTCTATGTGTCTGTTTACCGCATATGATTTTAAAAAAGACATACATTATGTATATATATTTTTTTCAATTATGTATGAGAGAAAGTTTGATCCTGTTACAACCTGACTATAAGAATAAAAAGTTTGGTTTGAAAAAAAATACTAAGTTTTGTAAATAATATCCTATAATCATCATTAATCTGTGACTATAATTTTTTTTTTTTTTCTTTTCTTTTCTTTTTTTTTTTTTTGATATCACTCGGAGCTTCTCGGATGGCTCGCACCTGTTTGAATGGAGTGAAGCGGAGTCAGCTGAGGACTGCCGATTGTTCAAATGCATAATGATCTATCTGTTACAAAATAATGTTGAGAATAAATATAAAGAAATTTCCTCCGATGGCAGCGTTTACACGTATAATATATGATTTGGATTTTCAGCGGATGAGACCAATGCGTCTTACACCATTTACACATATATTGCCTTTTTCTATCTTTGATACAGCTGAATATGAATTAAACTGATTATTTACATGTACATGTACATGTATGTAACTGTGTATCAAATATTTATAGATTGTACTTTTAGAATGTTCAATAAAATATTGCATGAATCAACGTAGTTAACAGAAGAAAAGGTTAATTATACATGTGTTAATTATATACATGTATTAACGATTTTTGTATACTCTGATTTAAGTAAGAATTTAATGTCTGACTTTTATTGTTGTCGATCCAACTAATTGTTTTGCATCAAGCCTAGATATCTACATAACTTAGATGTTTTTATCGGTATAATTTTGTCTGAACAAATTCAATTCCTTAATAATTTTAAAATGAGAATAAAATATAAGATTTTCTCTTTACAAAATTGTACAACATACGATATTTATCTTTAACAAAATATAAACAATTGCAAGCGAAGTAGCGTGTCGTTGTTCCATGGCAAGTACAACGTGCCGGGCTCATTTTTGATTTTTGAAGGCCTCCCCCACCCCCACCCCCACCCCGTTTCCCCATGTAGTTAATTCATAAGTACATTTAGGTTCTGGGTAAGGGTTTGTTTTTGTGGAGGTAAGTTTGCTGATTATGGCGAAAGGGAAAAACAATACTTTCTCCGGGAATATCCTTACGACTTTACTACATGAACATAATTTTTCATTTTAGTCCCTTGCAAGCAATCGTAAATACTCCGTCATTTCTGTGAACATAAGTTATTTCTCCCATGGAAAATACCCTTGTTGTTACGAATGCCTTGCGAGATACCTTCAGAGTAGGAACTTGTTTGGTGTTGTAAATATGGTCAGCGGTCTGTCCCCTTGTGAAGGATCCTTTCAAATACCAATTTTTCAGAGATTAAAGCATGCTTATATTCATGTTGTAGAAAAAAGATGAAATGTTGTCGTTAAATATATTCTTTGAAAATGTACAACTTACTTCATTATTTCAATTTTGGCCAACATATACATGTAGAAAAAATTGTCGTTTTTTCCCAACAGCCTTATCGCTATTTTACAATGTATACCATCATATAGCTGCTAATTTATTTTTCGGGGGGGGGGGGACATTGAAAACTTAAATACATGTAGAAAAAATAATTCATAACTAATACAAAAGTGTTATATTTCGTAACAATAACGTTCCAAATATCAATAACGTTATGTGACGTTATTCAACGTTTTATAGCGTTGTCTTGTTAAAATTGCTTTGCTTTCATTTTGAGTTTTAATTAGAATTAAGAAGGTATACAATAAAAAATTTGGTATCAAAATATTCAGAAAAACTAGCTCTTTCAGAATCGGTGAAAAAACGATTTTCGAAAATTTTGTCACGAAGGTCCCTTTTCGCTTGACGCAACTCATTTATAAAGCATGCCAACAATACAAATCAAAATGCATTATATGACTAATACTCACCACGCCATTAACGTCAAGCGTTGCTACACTTCCGTCTCTGAGTACGAAATACGCTTTAACTACTCCCAAAGATGGAATAAAGGTTAATTTGTATGTGAAATGAATATCCTCAAAGTCATTTGACAAAAGGGCGATTTCTCCTTCGAAAGACTTAACCATAAACTCAAAACAGAACGAAAAATCTCCATCAAGGTCCATGTTGTTCATCGCCCAGATGAGGATTTTGCCGCCATGATCAAAGAGCACTGACTTCCGGAAAAGTACAACTCCGGTAGTGGGCATCTGTTGTACACGGTTATATCGCTCCAGGAAGTTTCCATTGTATTTGAAATGGAACATCGGTTTGCAGCCTACAAAATGTTATATTTGATAAATCTCATTAACTACGAAAAACCGCTAATAAGTGATTAGGCCCTAGGTTACATGTCTTATTTTTAGATATAGAGTTCATGGTATCTTGTTGATATTTCGGCAATTAATAAAGCTTTTCTGTTCTATATACCTCAAGTAGGCCTATGTTTTAATGTGTTCTTACCTGCTTTTTCCACTTTTCCTGGGATGATCCAGTCACACGTACAGATATCGGGCCGGTACCACGTCCCCCTGGGACACTTCATGGGGGTCATGGTCTTGTGTCCGTTATACAGGTAGAACAGATTAGGGCGGCCAGGAAAAGGCAAAGTGGTTCCGAAAGCACAGGCTGTAATATTTAATAAGACGTATTTTGTGTATTACAAGGTATGACAAGACGGATGCAAGTCTTCTATCGGTTTCTCAAATGCTTATACGAGTGTGTATTGTTTTCTTCAATTCATCATATAAAACATTCACGATGCCGTTCTTATTAAAGAAAAAAAGTTTGGCCATTGGTTGAAAATGATGTTATCAGATTAACTCATTAACCCTTATTGTAGCTTTTTAAAAAATTAATTATACTCACGGTGTACGAGGTTGTTCTTGTGACAAGTTGCGTCTGGAAAACAGCCCTGTTTGTAGGGATTGAAGTAGAAACCGTCATTACAAGTAAGGTATCGGGATTTTCCCTTGATACACTGGTAAAATCCGTAACAACTCTGTCCGTCTGTATACGTAAATCCATGAGGTTTCCGAAGACAAGGATCTGTTAAAAATAATAAGTTATCTAGAACAGAGACGAATTGATCATAACCTAAAAACAAGGCTGATTACATGTATATTTTTTTCATTTAACTCGAAAGTGCTTAGTGCGATTGAAATCAGTTTTTCATTATTTTTCAAAAAATGGGTTTTTCATTTGATAAAAAGATTTACGCTTAACTCGCCGTGCTCTACAATCCATAATGATTTAAGTTGCATGATGCATATCTCATGAGTGAGAATTATCCTAAATTAGGCAATATTAAGACTTAAAAGTTCACCTTAAGTATGATTTTTTGTTATATTGGTAAATATTTGAAAAATATCAGATACTTTATTATATCCTTCTCGCTAATCAAAATATTATTCGTAATATTTACGCTTTTACACAATTAAACCAAAGGACTCGATCATCGTGTAAGACAGTACCTGCAGGGCACATGACTTCGTCGGCATGACGACATTCCTTTCCGTCGTAAAACGTGCCCGCCGCGCATGTCTGGATGAAGGCTCTATCCTCAGCACAGTGGAGGTACTGGTTACAGGATCCCTGCAGATGGGAGTACGACCACCCGCCCTTCAGGCCCTGCCCGCTACACAGGCCAGATGAGGCTTTACCTGTTAAAAATGTTTATTTCAATTTTTGGTTTGCATTTTGAAATTTCTGGGCATATTTGAAGAAGGGAGATTAAAATGTCTCGTGTATACTATTTTATTAATAATTTTAAAATGTTTTTCAAAATGTTTTAAATGTTTTCATTTCCGACTGAATATAAAAAAGTTTGCTTTATCTCTTACAACGAGTAAAATACAGTTGTCCAAAAAAATAGACTTTACCTTACTGAAATATTACTGAAATGTAAATAAAGGGGTTAAAATAACGAATAAGAAATAAATGGACTCAAACCTTTATCATAATATTCGCCGAAACTTTCTACCGATGTAACGAGCTCGAATTCCGCATCATCATCGTCATCATCAGCGAGGGAAGTCAGGAACATAGCGGCCAATAGGCATGCGTGAATTATCAATATCCTAAGATGGAGAATAGTAGAGATGAAAACATTATAAAAAGGCTTGAGGAATTTTAGGTCTTAAATAACACAATTTTATTGAATGTTATATTTAAAATTCATGTTCAAATATATTCCTGAAGAACATGCAATTCCTCTTCTGACAAACTGTTGGTCGCTATTCTGGACCAAAGAGCTGCAGATCCAAGTGTGCAAAATGTTATATTGTTTGGGAACTGCCTATTGCAGATATTTCACTTGCTTTTTATAAAAAGGTCTCCTTTGATT
Organism: Saccostrea cuccullata; assembly: GCF_032062105.1. Taxonomy (NCBI): domain Eukaryota; kingdom Metazoa; phylum Mollusca; class Bivalvia; order Ostreida; family Ostreidae; genus Saccostrea; species Saccostrea cuccullata. The sequence continues at coordinate 487,422 of NW_026938483.1, read as the reverse complement.
TTCCATGAAACTTTCATTGAAAGTCATAGATCAAATGAAGTGTCAGTTTTTACAAATATTCAAACTCTAAACCCCAGGTGTTTGTCAGTGCAGTTAGACAATTGATCGACAGTTGACTTGCACTCACAGATCTTTAGCTCTCTGGTCCATTTTATTTTCCATCGAAAGGGCATTGTCATTTTGATGGAATTCAGAAAAGGGTATGCACAAAAATAAACTTCACTTAATACAAAGAAGTATTTTCGTCTTTGATTACCAGGCTCTTCGTTGCAGGTGTTTGTTATAATTAATTAATTTAATTAATCCATAAAAATTTCAACTTTTTGTACATATGGTTTTATTAAGTTTTTGGGGGTCTGTGTGATTTTTCCTCCTTTACAGTGGATTTTTATTTTTATTTTTGATATTCCTTTAAGTTATATATTATCAAATTATTACTAAGCAAAAAAAATTTTCTTAACATCTTACCTCATTGTTGCAGTCCGACCGTATCCCTTGAAAGTACAACAGTATTTGCCACAAAAGACATTACCATTCCTTACTTAGTCCCTACATCACGCATCAGTCCATTTATTAACCCTTATATAATAGATAATTAAGATAAAGACTTCCATATAAAATAATTATTATTTTCACAGGTTTTGGAAATTAATCTGGACATGTTTATGATGCAATGACCGCTACCTTAATTAAGAAAGTGGGTCACTGTCCAGTGAGCGCTTTTGTCGGACCGCTAAATGGAAGGTGCGATGGGCACCCGCTCGATCGGAGAGGACTTGTTCACAAGCTTGATACACATGTTTTCTGGAGATAACACATGTTTTGTTATGTTGCACTCATAATTAATTAATCCTTGAAGATTCCGAGAGAATTCGAAAGATTTGTGATTTTGAATATTTCTTCTTTCAATGGTTTCGATTCGTTTTGTTTTTGATTTCTGCGTTTAGTAGACAAAATATTTTGTATGAAGGAATTTACTGCAAGAGTTGGTCAATTAAAATACGATGACTTCTAAAAAGAAATTCTGTTGATTGTTGTTGCTATTCTATTTTTTTAAAACGCATTTTTCCTGGTCCGTACCAGTCTTTCATAAATTGTAAAAGTTAAACTTCTTTAATTTCATAGTTGTGAAATAAAGTCAGAAATCAAAAACGTTTATTTAAAAGTGAATTAAAATTGCTCAGAGATAATTTTCAAATTAATTTCTGAAATATTTATTAAATAAGATTTTTTAAAAAAACACATCTATCTTTTTTTCACTGCATGTATTTGAATCTGTGAAATAATAATAAACTAATTATTGGAATAATTAAAGAACCTTTTAAGAGGTAGTTCAAAAATGTTATTTTTAGAAAGAAGTTTTTCTCATAGTTATCCAAAACTAGCTTAAAGCTAAGAAGAATCGTGGTTTTGAATAGATGTTACATGATAACATTTTCATATTATTGTACTCTTTCTATATAAATGAAATATTTTTACATGGGAATACAATTTCTGTCAATTTTTCATCATCAACATCATCATTATCATCAGTGTCGCATTCCTCACAATTCACACATAAAAAGAACTTCACATTTTTTCCTTCGAATTCAGTTTTTTTTATTTCCAAGTTACTTGGATTAGCGTTGACCATGTTTTATTTTTACTATGCATTTTGCTGTATGCTCTTTGTTCCCCCATTCATGATATTCAACATTTTACTTTAATCTTCTAAATCTTAGTATTGACTTAATTCTAAAATAACGTTTCCCCCTGAAGCCAAATGTATTATATAGTAAGCCTGCTGCTTTTGGGGAAACTTTCACTTGTATTTGATTTACAAAAAAATATTTTTGTATCCCGCATGCAGTATTTTTAAAATGGAACTCTCTCAAATTATAGGAAAAAAAACTTTTCTCCATATATTCAAGTAAAATATTATTGAAACATGAATAAAACTCTGAAATAATTTGGTAAATTCAATTTTAGGATCACTTTTGGATAAATTATGATCGTTACTGATGAAATGTTAGAATTGCACTTGTGGTCAGAATGGGGATTTTTATAATTTGTTTTCCTTTGTATGTAAGACTTAAATAAAGTAAGAAATGGGAAGAGGCAACCTTGATGGATCTTTTTCAACAGTTTACATAAATATGTAAATGACTCTGGAAGATTTAACCAAAGACGACGACGAAAAAGCTGAAGTCGCTTATTTGGCCCTTATCGTCTATAGATAGTAAAACATCCAAATACTCATAACTTACATGTCAGACCCTTTGGTGTCTTTAAATCATTTCAGAATTGGGATATACTAGTACACCGTATACAACGGGTAACGCGGGGGAGTCGCTAAAAAGTATGGGGGAGTCGTTTTCAACGTATGGGGGAGTAGATTTTCACCGCTTCGGAGTCAGAAGAGATGTGGGTCACGTCTGTTTTCGGTATTTATAAGATGTATTTACAAAAAACAAATATCCCACGGAAAATGGCAATAGTTAAGCTTTATTTTGGTCATTTGTCCGGCTGTCATATACGTCTAGTTTTCTCAAACACTTCGAAACTATTTGACAGTTTTCATATTTACGTTGATCGGATGGTAAAAACATGCATGATTTGGACTATCTGCGGCTTGCGTAGGGATTCTCACTGTTAAAACAGCAAAAGAAATCGTTTATCTTTTAAATGCAACAACTTAAACTTGACTAGACTTTATAAAAATTCATAATTAAGACATTTTCTCCTCAGACAGTAACGGTTACGTAGGGGGGAGTCGTGTATGGGAAAGCACATCGAAGTGGGAGTCGCAAAATAAAGTCAAATGCATACTCGTACTTGGTGTTGTTTTCATCTCTTTTATACTGCCAATACCTTTTTATTTACTCGAAGATATCTATAAATCTATGTTTGATTATTTCCTTTATATTTTGAAGTTACGAAGAGAGATTTTTTTCTGTGGCTTTATCAGTTCTAGAGAAAAATCAGCATTATAGATTACATGAACAATTGGATTACATATCATCGGAGCACATGTGCTTGGGGACAGGACCTTCCCCCTCAATATGTAATTTCCGTACATGAATATCACACAAAATTCAATCCACGAACTCAGGAACCCTAACTCTCCTAAAATAAAAGAACAACCAGATTTATAATTTTAAAATTTCTTGATATCAACCATTTTTTTAATTCGTGAAAGGCAGATCTTTGAAACGGTTGCACGCGCCCCTTGCCTTTTTCTTATGGAAGGGGGTTAAATTTAACTGGTATATTTTCTCGATTAGGTTCACAGATAACATTCATATATTTTTTTAAAATTATTTATCATATAAAATAACACATTTTGAGACACTAACGAATTAGTATGTCAAATTGAGAATATTTTGGATAATCTGAGGTTAATACACATAGGTAAATAAACTAAATATACAGGATGAATGCTGAAGAAGGGACTGAATTGCATATTACCTAAAACGCTGGAAATGTATGTCTATGATAAATAAAACGAGAAGTGTCAATGTAAAAATAATTAATCACAAACTTTGCAGTTGAAAAGAGAAAATACGAAAATATTTCTTTTCTGTATACACTTCATTATTATGATACCCTCTCTTTCCTTGCCCCAGCTATATACAGTTTCTCAGAATATGATACCCCCTTTACCCCTCCCCTATCGCAGTTTCGTGAACACATAGCATGGTGTATTGTTGTAACAGAATCAGTCTGAGGCAACCAGCATTATACATTCATAGACAGGTATCGAGGGCAACATGCATTTTGTCGGACCCAAGAAACAAACTGTTTGCAGGACACTGGTTAGGCCGAATGCAAATAGTTTTGTTCGAGGGGTCGACGAAACACATTTTGCCAGATCTAGAGAACAAATTCGATAAATGTTTTGTTATACAATTTACTGTTTATTATGATATAATCATATGCATGATGAAATTTTCGTTTCACACTTTGACATAAACGGTACTATATCTCATCGAATGGTCCAACATCTCGCTCTCCACGGTCAAACAGCTATTTATTTGAAGAAAACAGTAGAAAGGTTATTCTTTTTAGCATAAATTTATATAAAAAATTTTAAAAGTATAACAAACAAAAATTACATACAACTCACCTGAAAAATTTTGAATTTTGACAAGGAAAAAAAAGGTTGTTGAAAGGAGGTAACATACTTTGACAACCAAATTTTAGCAACACATTAGCAAATAACAGTTACTATCCTGCAACAATAATAATAAAAAAAATAATTTTAAAAAATGTTTGATATTATTAACAAATTTTCTAAATTAAAAATCGGGTTGTTCTTTTTTTATGGAGAGACTTTCATTGTCGGAAGTTAGGGTTCCTGAGTTCGTGGATTGAATTTTTGTGATATTCATGTACGGAAATTACATATTAAGGCGGAGCGTGATTGGTCAGATCTGTTCTAGAAAAGCACCATTGACCAATCACATCTCGCGTTAAATATTGGATGCAATGTTTAGCGAATTTAGTGGACGACTTAAACTACATCACTTGCATGACTGGATATCGCATCTGCAAAACACGACTTACACGATTCTTAAATGACCGCGATGGTATTTTTATTAAAGTGTGATTATTACTGAATGATCCCAGATGTTATTTCACTAAATGCAAGGTATTTTATTGAAAACACGAGTCATTTCCGAGATCGACCCTGTGTAAATTCGAGCTGACGTTGTTTCCCTTTCTCTTTTTGTATACATATAGTGATTACGTAAAATCAAATACAACATGTTACAGGCCCCTATGGCTGGACCCTGTAATACATGTTTCTTTATTTATATGACTTTTTTATGAATTTGAAAAAGGACCAGGAAGATCGAACATTTCTCTGTCAACGGGAATGTTAAAGTATTCAACACTGAAATTGACAAGGAAATGTTCCGTCTACCAGATCAATACACAGGTTTAAAAACGGGTGGACTGCAGGGGATGCTTACTCCTCCCAGGCACCTGATCCCAGCCCTGGAAATTCAAGTGGTCCATGTTTATGCCCTCTTCAATGATTTGTATTGTTTATAGAAGTTTTTCAGATCAATCACTATTTTCATTTGAAGAATTTCAGCCTTAGTAATTGAGCAGAGAATATAAGTTGGATTTTCAGAGGTAGAATCTTAACTTGGAAATACAGATAAAATTGAAAGCTTTACAATCATGGATTGAATGTCTTTGTCTGATAGAACCACGACATATTGTTCATGTAGTCTTCTAATTCTTTTATATCACCTCTGATTTACTGAAAACGGAAGGATAGGAGATTGGCCCATTCGGTATCCTTTCAAATCTAATGTTATCTTTGATATTAGTATATGTTTCTGGAGCAGTTAGTCCATTCAAATAAATCTTCTTTTATATGTTAAACATAAAAATCATAATGAAATGTTTTCTTGGGTTCACCAGTGTGTTAAGGATTTATCAAGATAATTGCTTTAAGGTCTTCATTTTCATCTTTATTAACATCACTGGTAAGTAAATGTCCAGAGGGATTGTAGATAAAAGAAGAAGGAGAGCAGCCAATAACATAGAAGAGGATTTGTTTTAGATGTTCACTATCCAGTCATCCCAAGATTTATTAATAATTGAGAAGTTTGGAACCAACAGTTTGGAAATATGTGTGGGAAACTCAGTGTGTAGACTTCAGCGTAAAAACAATTCGTTAGAATGTTGTGCTGAATACTAGTACTTCGAGAAGATGGCACCAAAGAAAGAAAAACACATTCAGTATGTGAAAATTCTTTAGCAATTCGTGTCCACTGATTTTTCAAACACAGAAGATGTTGGATGTGAAACTGTTACAGAATCTGTACTTAACGAACACAGACCACTAACAGTATCCAAGGCAACGTAATTACATGTGACGTCAGTGAGACAGATTCTGGTGCATGATGACCAGCTTCCGGCGGTAGCAGTTGACGTTGGTGACGCCAGGGTAAGCTGTTTTCCCACCAGAAGAAATTTGGAGCAGCAATCCTGAACCCGCTCTACAAATGATGTAATCAGATAAAATTAATTTTAAAAATTTAAGAAAAATTTCTATCTACACATGTATATATATATTTTTTTTTTTTTTTAGATTTTTAAGAAAAATGAGAATTTAAAATAATTTGTTTTGAAATCTTCTATAGTTCTTTGTATAGTTCCACCAGTTTCTTATAATATCAAAAACCAAACATATGGAGCGCTATATTATCATCAATTTAAAGATATATTATTTTTTTCAAGAGAGTGAGTGGTTGCAGGTTGTGTCCTTTCTTTAAAGTCTGTGAAATACCGTGAAGATAAAAAAACAATGATCGTTCTTACAAAATCTACACACAACTGACGAGAGGACACCTGTTAACTTATAACTGTGTGAGCTTTGACGTAATTTTATTTTTTTTTTTTTTATCGTACAACTTGTGATGCAGATATTTTGTAAGAAAGTAGCAGATATTTTGTAATCATTTCTTAGCACACGCGCCTTACTGGACAAGGCTGGGGTCATTTCTGTTTGCACTTGAAACCATTTTTAACTTTCTATACTTACTTAATTATAACTGGTCACCCTGTGAGCTTTGGGGTTATACCTAATTTTTGTTATTGTGCAACATGTGAAATACGATTTTACTAGGAGACATTTTATAATCATTTCTTAGCACACGCGCCTTATTTCTTGGACAAGGTCAAGGTCATTTCTGTTTAATTATAAAATTTGCACTTGGAGCCATTATTTAACTTTCTGATTAACTGAACAATACTGTCTACCATCATGTATACATTGTATATTGATTTTTCATAATTTTAAATACTTTTAATTGTAATGTATTTCTCATTGTTAACATTATTACGGAGGAATTTTCCATTTAATATTTATTTGTCTCTAATTTGACCATACCAAATATTGGACAGGTCCTCGATATAGTTTAATTAAATTTTGTGTAATAGTCATTTATCTTTTTTAAAATATCGGGTTTTTATAAGTGATCACAAAACGCTCTAAACACTGCGAGCCACGGGGGTGGCAAAATTAAGCTCAAGAATAGGTCACCAGACAAACGTGTAATCAAAATTCAGCACGTTTATCCGATACCCAAATATATAGTCACGAATAGACGTAATTAAAAATGCATTAAAATTTCTATACGATTTTTAGAAAAGTTCACGCAGATCTTCTTGCTTCAAAACTATTTATTAAAATTCAATTTTTATAACGTATTTAAATTCAACAATGTTAATGTTTTAACATTCAACGAAAAAAACTGCTCAAAAAGCTACAAAGAAGCAAGATTTATGAGGGACTATTTCTTGTGGTGGAAGGATATTTAGCAGAAAATTCTGCAAATCTGCACATTTATTAAATTTAATATTTTGGAATTTTAGCTTCACATACTTTTACTCGGAGAATATTTTCCGTTACGATATTGCTAGGAATATTTAATATAGGTCTTAATTTATATTTCTAGAACAAGCTTTACACCTTCCTTCAACAAACTTTGCCAAAAAATAAAGATATGCCAAATAAGTCTAGATAAAATATATATCATTTTTCGCCTGAAAATCACATATTTTGACCAATATTTCAAAATTAACATCACTCACACCAACTTTTTCTTTCATTATTTTTAAGTACACGATAGTTGTGACTGATCAACACTTAAGTCATAAAAACTTGATTTTAAAAAAATGTTTTATTGCCTATATAGTTTTTTAATACCCCAAATATGTTACTTTTTAGTGCAAAAAGGTCACACAATAATTTACGCGCATTAATTTGCAAGATTTGTTCAGTGATAAATATTATTCAAACTATTTTATGTAAAATAAAATTATATTTATCGCCATGGTTACATCTGATAAAATATGATCAAGGTTAAAGTAATTTACCAAAGAGTTAAAGTTTAAGTGCAAAAAGGTCAACTTAATTGTACCGTAGATCAGTAAGATGCACACTGACCCCCTATTTTTCTGTAAATTTGAGTCACACTATATGAGTACTTATCCAAAATATACTTCTCAAAAAATCCTTGATTTAACAAATTTCACGAGTGACATACCTTAAACATGACATAATATTACATCGTTAGAACCTGCATTGCAAACAAAATAGAGATTTTAGTATAACTACGTCTGCGTGATGATTTGGTAGGAAATGAAACAACAAATCACGTATACTATAGCTAGCTTACAAAATAACAGACCCTCAATGGGAATCGATGTTTCCGGTCCAGGAAAATCTGCCGCTTCCGGAATTTGAGTTGTCAGCACTGTGGTCTGAGTCGTTACATTTCCCTCTTCGTTCACTGTTATATCTGCTGTCGTCACTGCGGACTGGAAACCAGTCGTCGTCATATTCCTTTCTCCTTGCATTATATCTGTTGTCGTCATCGCATTAAATGACGTCAGATCATCGACTGACGTCATTTCCGTCATTGTGCTCCCAGTTGTGATGACCTGTGTTATTTTGTCTACAGTTGTGGGTAACATCATGTTGTAGAAATCAATGCTGGCAATCGGATCACCTATACCAATCATTTTTAAATGTTTGATTTTCATTCACGTCATTTTCTAAAAGCATAAAAAAAGTATTTATCCTGCAACTACCCCTTGCATTGACCTAATAAAGGTAACCTAATAAACCAAAGCTTTATCCGGTCACTGCCCTAATAAAGCCTCGTGCATGTATTCCGACGTTCTAAAAGCATTGTGACGTCATGCGTATTGCAATGTTTACGCCATGGCGTCATAGTTTCACTGCAGAGATGTGCCTAAATCAGTCAGAAAAAGCTTGTTCTGGACGTTCAAATGTTAATAATATGTAGCAGGATAAACAAAATACATGATAACTGTCTTGAAATATAAGCGATATTTGGGCTCGGGTCGAAAACGTAAGAGGGCTCGGCAAGCCTCGCCCTCTATCACGTTTTCTTACCCTCGCCCAAATATAGCTTATATTTCAAGACAGTAACCATGTATTTTATATTTCTCCGTGTATCATATCAAAAATATGAAGAGCCGTTTTTGGTATTATAAGTGAAATCACCTATTCGAATAGGTGATATCACTCATTCAAATTGACTAGGTGGTATCACCAATATAAACTAGAGGTACTGTGAGCAATGAGCTCACTAAATGATACCCCCCGCCTCCCATATGATTATAATGGAAAAGTCCATGTTTTGTTGTGGCCAGGAAACCCAAAACATGTGTCGGATCAAAAAGTAAAATAGGAGGTGCACAATGGCAATATGTAATAAAGATTCTGTGAAAGTTTCATTAAATTTCACTCAGTGGTATAAGAGGAGTTGCGGATAAGAGATGGGTACCCCAAAGCGTAACAGACGGACGGACGTACGGACGGACGGACGGACGGACGGAAATACCGATTACTATATACCCTCCCACTTTTCAAGCGGGGGGTATAATCAATAACTAGTCGGTCGATAGGGGACAAACTAACGATTGTTAAAGATGGCTCGAGCCAGTCGAGGGGGGCTTTGCACTATGTTTTCTAAGGAGGAAATTCTTCAAAATCGTATGTCAGTTTTGAATATTCTTAATATTCCAAACAACCAAAATGAATTTGAATTACCATACCTATATTGGATTCCGAAACTTGATAAAAATCCTTATAAACAAAGATACATAGCGGGTTCTAGACTTCTAGTAAGTGTTTTACCAAGCCTCCTTCTTTACTCCTTTTATATAATTGACAGCTGTTTTTTCAATAAAAATGGAACTCGTAAATTTACGTATCTTGTCATGGTCATTTGCAAAATATAACTTTGTAAAAAAAAAAAAAAAACAATCTGATTGTACATACAAGTACTCTGAAGTTGATATTAAAAAGATGCTCGAGTTTATGATTGACAATATTTATGTGGTTTTTTGGAGACCAGGTCTTCCAACAATCTATTGGAATTCCCATGGGTATCAATTGCGCCCCGTTTTTAGTAGATCTATGTTTCTATTCATATGAAGCAGAATTTGTTGAAAATCTTTTACGGCAGGAAATGCTCACTCTTCCATTTCACCTAATCCCACCTCTGATGCTTTGTACGTCTGTGTTTGCTCCGCTCCTAATTTGTAATCTTTAATGACATTTGAGTTTGAATACTGTTCGTTATCTTGACATATTTCACCAAAAAAGTCTCTTAACAAAATTTAAAGTCCTAGTGACTCCCTCAAGTTGTAACCTAATTTTAATTTTTAAAAACTTTTAAATCTGTACACAATAATACGAACCATATTCCGGATAGGCGTACGTGTTGGGGTCACACAGGTCAGGAGTGCCCTTTTGGGTTTTTCCTATGATAGATGTATTATAAAACTGGAAACAGGACATTTCTCCCGTGAAGTAGTCTTTGTCTCTATAGGATACTCCGAAGTGGATGTTTCCCGACAGTCGAAGATGCTCCATTTGCGTAGTAATCGTGAATTTGTCTGCTGATTTGTCGGGTGTCATTATATCAAACTCGGGAGACGGCCACAATTTATTGAAGGTGATTCCCACGAGAGTCCATACCCCTGGAGGAGCAGTGGTGCCTGCAGACTTGAAGTTTTTTTTCGTACATCCCAAAGGATCACATATATAGATACGAAGTTCTAGAGTGTCGTCTGATCTCAACCTCAGCTCCATGCCGGGATACGTACCATCTCCAGCATAATGCATCAACACGGCTTTTTGCTGAAAAGCTGGTTTCACATAAAATATCCAGGTGACTGCATGGAAACCGTCCAAGGACCCGTCATTAAAAAACGTCATAAAGGAACTTTTTTCAGCGTCGAACTTGAGTGAAGCAAGGCCAACTTCCGGTCCCGGTGTTGTATAAAGAACTTCATGATAAACCCCGTACAAATTTTTCAGGACCCCGTATGCTGTATTATTGTGTAGGTGATCAGTCACGGGCCAGATGGCCTGGGGTTCCGGTGGTCCAATAGATACATTGTTATCAACTTTCCTTTCACCTTTAGGATCTGCGACGTCCAGAATTAACACTATTCATAATAAAAAAAAAATCAATCGGTCAAAAAATAATCGAACACTATTCTCTTTTAAGACTAAAGATTTAGACTATTTCATAGTTGTCAATTGGAATTTCTGGAATAGAAACTTATTGTGCTCCTTTACTAGACGCCTGATTGCAGATTTTTTTATAGAAGAAAACACTTGCTATATAGCTATCAACTCGGTCAACTTTGAAATACATATACAGCGGATGTATATGTATATACTATATATATATATTATCGCACTGTATGTACATGTATATCGTTTTCTCAATCACCAATAGTATTTCTAATATGTCGACTCAATATATCTCAGGAAACTTGAAATAAACCAGAAGTCTCTGTCTATACTGAAGCTCTACTGGTTTGTTCTTATAGCAAAGGAAAAGAAAACTTCTTAAGCAGTTGGGAATTGAAACTTTACCACAGCAATAAAAAGAATAATGAGCTTTGATTAAGTCTCTTTATGTTCTTAGTGTAGTCTACGTGAATGCCACATTATATTATAATCAGACTTAAACTGTACTTGGAGTAGCATTTTGAGAGTTTTTAACAGAAATTTCTATTTTTAGTTACCACGGCAACACCGTTCATCGAAATCAAAAACTGATACACAGAATTATGTATCTTAGTGTAGTCTACTTGTATGCCAAGTTATATTGAAATCAGACCAAAACTGTAGGAGGAGTAGCATTTTGAAAGAATTTCACAGAAATTTCTATTTTTAGTAACAACGGCAACCGTTCATTGAAATCAAAAACTGATATACAGAATTATGTATCTTAGTGTAGTCTACTTGTGTGCCAAGTTATACTGAAATCAGACCAAAACTGTAGGAGGAGTAGCATTTTGAAAGAATTTCACAGAAATTTCTATTTTTAGTAACCATGGCAACACTGTTCATTGAAATCAAAAACCAATACAAAGAATTATGTATCTTAGTGTAGTCTGCTTGTGTGCCAAGTTATATTGAAATCAGACCAAAACTGTAGGAGGAGTAGCATTTTGAAAGAATTTTACAGAAATTTCTATTTTTAGTAACAACGGCAACACCGTTCATTGAAATCAAAAACCAATACACAGAATTATGTATCTTAGTGTAGTCTACTTGTGTGCCAAGTTATATTGAAATCAGACCAAAACTGTAGGAGGAGTAGCATTTTGAAAGAATTTCACAGGAATTTCTATTTTTAGTAACAACGGCAACACCGTTCATTGAAATCAAAAACCGATACACAGAATTATGTATCTTAGTGTAGTCTACTTGTGTGCCAAGTTATATTGAAATCAGACCAAAACAGTAGGAGGAGTACCATTTTGAAAGAATTTCACAGAAAATTCTATTTTTAGTAACCACGGCAACACCGTTCATTGAAATCAAAAACCGATACACAGAATTATGTATCTTAGTGTAGTCTACTTGTGTGCCAAGTTATATTGAAATCAGACCAAAACAGTAGGAGGAGTACCATTTTGAAAGAATTTCACAGAAAATTCTATTTTTAGTAACCACGGCAACACCGTTCATTGAAATCAAAAACCGATATACAGAATTATGTATCTTAGTGTAGTCTACTTGTGTGCCAAGTTATATTGAAATCAGACCAAAACTGTAGGAGGAGTAGCATTTTGAAAGAATTTTACAGAAATGTCTATTTTTAGTAACCACGGCGACACCGTTCATTGAAATCAAAAACCGATACACAGAATTATGTATCTTAGTGTAGTCTACTTGTGTGCCAAGTTACATTGAAATCAGACCAAAACTGTAGGAGGAGTAGTATTTTGAAAGAATTTCATAGAAATTTCTATTTTTAGTAACAACGGCAACACCGTTCACTGAAATCAAAAACCGATATACAGAATTATGTATCTTAGTGTAGTCTACTTGTGTGCCAAGTTATATTAAAATCAGACTTAAACTGTAGGAGGAGTAGCATTTTGAAAGAATTTCACAGAAATTTCTATTTTTAGTAACAACGGCAACACCGTTCATTGAAATCAAAAACCGATACACGGAATTGTGTATCTTAGTGTAGTCTACTTGTGTGCCAAGTTATATTGAAATCAGACCAAAACTGTAGGAGGAGTAGCATTTTGAAAAATTGTTTACAGACAGACAGACAGACAGACGGACAGACAGACAGACAGACAGATGGACAGACGACGGACGCATTACTATCGCATAAGCTCTTCTGGTCTCTGACCAGTAGAGCTAAAAACAACACAGAGTCTGCCACTTCTGTTTTATATTGGATGTTTTACTGACAGTACTTAGAGAATAACGATAAGGGCTAACTAACAACTAAATCATACGACAGACGAGGTCAATTAAGTTTTCTGTTGTCAACTTATTTATATGGTGATATTTCCCTTATATTTCCCTATATTCTTATGATGTTTATCTCTCCCAAATTTTTAGATACTGAGTACTCAAAAGTGTGCTCTGGGAACGATCAATTTTAAAACTGAGGCAGGCTTTTAACAGCTAAAATGACGTTGCAGGGATTTAAGTTAATGTATATAATGACCGTGTTACCCATTATAACTGCTTTTTTGGGATTTTTCGTATTTTTGCAGACGTGTTTCATATGCATTGAAAGTTCTTTGAGGTTTATACTAATTTCACTACGGAATATTTCTTCTTGATCAATACACAGGGCTCACGGCGGGTGGGACCGGTCAACAGGGAATGCTTACTCCTCCTAGGCACCTGAGCCCACCTCTGGTAATCGATCCGAGGGGCCGTGTTTACAGATTTATGTTGTGTTATATTTTTTAGATCGATCACTTGCTAATGGAGGGCTGGAAAATAAGAACTATGCAGGATACTCGGGGCCATTGAGCAGTGAGGAATACTTTTACTTTTAGTGCCTGCACCTTCTGCGACACGACACCTTATACGGTCTCATCCCAAAACCGGGGTCTCAACGTCCCACATGAGGATTTGAACCCGCGACGTAAGGATCAACTCCTTACTCGGTAACTCGCATTAGCTTATCAAAAGTAAACTATGATTTTTTTTTTTTTAATATACTAGCATTTAAAATCATGGATTAATTAAAGCTAGGCTGTAATTTGTAATTTGTTTGTGTTATCGAGTTACGGAAAGGCCGTGCTTAATTAAAAATACCAACAATAATTAAATTCTGATTAATAAAAAATAGACTATACAATTTAACTCACCCATCAAAAGAAGAGAGGCCTTTCTCATTTTAGAATACCATCTACTGGACACACAATACACGTCGAATGCCGTCAGAAGCTCATCTCAAGAAGGAACTGCTTATTATTTGATTATTTAAGCATACAATGATACATTTACATAACCGTAACGTGGTACGACATGCTTTGTTTTGAATCGAACCTAAGGTTAAATCAATGATTAAAAGATGCATTTAAGAATTTAATGCAAGTACTTATTAGGCTAGAACTTAGATAAAAAGAAATGAAAATTTTATGCAACAATTATAAAAATTTTAAAGTACATTTAGAAAAAAAAAGTATATACAGTGTATCGTGGTCCGTGTAACACTTAACAATTCAAATTTCTAAAATGATTTTGAGTTTAAGAATGTTAATATATAAGCTCAAATTTCTAAATTGCAAAAATTCTCAAACTGATTTGGTATATTGAAATTTGATATTTTAGTTCAAAAATCTAAATTTTCAAATTTCCAAACAGGTTTTAGAATTTTAAGTTTTTAGATATTTACCATAAATATTCAAAATTCAAATTTCCAAAAACAAATTTTGTATTTTAAACGTTTGACTTTTTATTCTGCCGTTTGTTCAGAAAGTTTACGCTCATCAATCTAAAGTTCAGTAACATTTTTCGTCTTTTAATTATTTAAAATTTACTTCAGGTCCGTGTAACACTTAACAATTCAAATTTCTAAAACGATTTAGAGTTTTAGAATGTTAATACATTAGTTCAAATATCTAACTTTCAAAAACTCAAAATGGTTTGTTATATTGAAATTTAACATTTTACTTTAAAAATCTAAATGTTCAAATTTCCAAACGGGTTTTAGAATTTTAATATTTTAGATTTTTACTTTAAATGTTCAAAATTCAAACTTCCGAAAACGGTTTTTGGAATTTAAACTTTTGAGTTTTTAGTCTACCGTTTGTTCAGAAAGTTTACACATAACAATCTAAAGTTCGGTAATATTTTTTGTCCTTTGGTTATTTGAAATTAGTTTCAAACTTCTAAAATCCAACTTTGAAACGTTTTAAATTTTTATAAATTTGGAATTTTGATTCAAATGTTCCAATTTCTAATAACTAAACACTTTGAGTTTTTAGAATTTTACTTTACATATCCAAAATTTAAACCAGTTATGGAATTTGATATTTTGGATATTTGAAGTAAACTTCTATAAACTCAAAAAGTAAAAAGTGTTTTGGTTATTTAAATGTTGAGTGTTTGAATCAAAATTCTAAATTTCTAAAAATCTAAAACGTTTGAAAGTTGGAAGTAAATTTTAAATAATCAAAAGGCGAAAAATGTTATTAAATTTTAGATTGTTAAGCGTTAACTTCCTGAAGAAACGGTAGATTAAAAACTCAAAAGTTTAAAATACAAAATTTATTTTTGGAAATTTGAATTTTGAACATTTAAGGTAAAAATCTAAAAACTTAAAATTCTAAAACCTGTTTGGAAATTTGAAAATTTAGATTTTTGAACTAAAATATTAAATTTCAATATACCAAATCAGTTTGAGTTTTTGAAATCTAGAAATTTGAACTAATATATTAACATTTTAAAACTCTAAATCATTTTAGAAATTTGAATTGTTAAGTGTAAAACGCACCTATCCTAATCCGACATTGAATAATTGTTTTGTTTTGTATTTCCTTTTGTCAAAATTCTTCCAACCTTACGTAATAAAATTCATCATCCTTTTCTTTTCCTTGACTGTTCTAAAGAAACATGATAATTTGCATAAATACCGAAGGCCAACTTATGGCAAATGTTTAAGTTTTTTTAAAAACGTGGTTCAAATTCTAAGGTCAAGGTCAAAAGGTAAAAAAAAATTATATATCCATTAAAAGATCTTGTCACAATAAATACACATGTGAAGTATGAAAGCCCTAGCACAAACTGTTAAAAAAATTATGGCCTGGGTTTAAGTCGGTAATTTTTGGGGAAAAGTTGGTAAGTAAGTAAGTAAGTAAATCTTATTTATAGTCGGACTACATACACATAACAAAGAACATGAGCTATAAAGCTCTTTTACCGACTAGAAACATAAAACATATTTATAATAAAATGTACATATATACACATAAGAGCACAATTATCACATTAGAGTTTCATAAAGACAGAAATTCATTTAAACACACAAGTGTAACCAAAGACATTGATAAACACACTTAAAAAAAGAAAGAAATAAAAGACAAAACATTTGAGCAACACAAAGAAAATAAAAAGAGTCAACATAAGAAAACAACAAGTACTTAAAACAAGTATTATGAAGACATAAAAGGGAGGAAAGGTTTAGAAAGCACAAAACTGTAAATAAATAAATAAATAATAACTTAAGACGAACATCTATAAAACTAAAACATTAGGTATGAGGCATAGAAGTCTGAAGTCTACAGGAGCTGCATTTACAATTTAGTTCTCCTCACCATGTTGAAATATAATTAGAAAATTGATTATTTGAGGAGAATTGCCTGGCTTCATTGGGCAGAGAGTTCCAGAGCTTTGCTGCCTCATACCTAAATGATTTCACCCCATACCTTGCTGTTCTTGGTCTTGGGAGTTCTGCAGTATTTGTATATCTAAAATTGTATGAATTATTTTTAAAAACAACCATATCTTGCAAAAAGACGGGACTTAAACCTTGGATAATTTTAAAGGTTTCTTGAGCAATGACACGCATTCTTCTGGTTTTCAAAGATGGTAGTTTAGATTTATATAAAAGACTTTCATAAGAACTTTTATAATCTTCATAAATAAATCTTAATGCTCTTTCCTGAATTTTCTCTATTTTGCGAGTGTTTTGCTCAGTACAAAAATGCCATGTTAAGGGGCAATAACTAAAATTTGACATGATAAAAGAGTGATATATTGTAAGTTTTCCTAACTTAGTTAAGTGCTTTCCTAACCGTTTAAGAACATTTAATTGCCTTGCAGCCTTTTTGCACATACATGTATTTGTAATATGTGTATCAAAAGACAACTTAAAGTCTAATGTCTATGGTTATACCTAGCAGCTTAACTTCATCCTCACAAGGAATTTTGATTCCATCTAAATCAAACACAATGTTTTTACTTTGTGTTTTATTTCCAATAGAAATTGCCTGAAATTTTTCAGGATTTGCTTGCATTTTATTTGAGGAGAACCATGTAATGAGAGATTTGCTATCATGTTCTAAAGCTGCTACCACCTGTTCTAGAGATTTATCAGACTTTGATAGGGTGTTATCATCTGCATAATTGTAGAGGTTACATTTATCTACAAAGAAAAACAGGTCATTTATAAATATGTTAAATAACAGGGGACCAAGAATAGATCCTTGTGGGACACCTTTAATGATGTTTAACATGTCACTAACATGGTGCCCTAATTTAACACATTGTTTTCTGTGTGAGAGTAGCTATAAAGCATTTCTTGTGCTGATTCAGATAGTCCATAGGCTTTTAGCTTTAAAAGAAGTAGTTCATGGGGAAGGCAGTCAAAGGCCTTGGAAAGATCCATTAAAATAGCTGCAGTGTATTCATTTTTATCCAGGGCATATTTCCAGTCTTCGATAACTCTCAACAGAGTAGACTGACATCCAAAACCTGACCGAAAAGCTGATAAAAAAAAAAAACTGCTCAAACTTCAAGGTCAAGTCAAGAGGCCAAATTTGGTGGTACCCAAAGAAAGGCCACAAGGAATACACCTGTGAAATATGAAAGCCATTGTCATGCCCAATCAAAAGTTATGGGCAAGGTTAAAGTTTTTGAAGACAGACAGACAAACAGGAAAAACAAGATGTGTTTGTGAAACACTATGCGCACGGCGGCAACAAAGTTAAAAAAATATTTTTAGCAGATAAGTCACAGTCAAGGGCACAAGGTCATTGACCTTGGTTTCATTTGAAAAAAACTTCATTAGTGGAGTATGCAAACAAAATATGAAATCACTATCTCTAATGGTTCAAAAGTTATGGCGAAAGTTCTAAAAAGCTATTTTTAGCATATAGGTCAGTCAAGGTCACAAGGTCATGACCTTGATGTCATTTGAAAGAGCTTTATTGGTGGAGTATGCATATCAAATATGAAGTCTCTATCTTTCATGGTTCAAAAGTTATGGCGAAAGTTATACATGAATAAGTTATTATCATTCAACAATTTGTACATTATAGATGTTCATTTGATGTTATGGGGTGTTGATTCATTCTCTGATCAACAAAATGTAGAAATTTTTTAATCTTTAAGGTCAGACGACACGTTCCTTAAAAATATATAATTTTTCCTAAGAATTTGTCATTGAAGTTTAGGTACTTAAACAAGTTTCCTCACAAAAAATAAGGGTACCTTACCAGGCATTTGGCCAAGATACCATGGGGTCACATTTCTTATATAACCCTTATGGATAATCTTCTAAATTGCCTATAAGACAATTTTTGGTGTACTTATATTTAAAAACATTTTGAAAACAATGTAGAAATCAGATGAGAATGACAATTAAGAGAAATATTTGATATAATAACAAGAGATACGAAACATATATTTGAGGAACTTGTCGTCTGGCCTTAAAGTTATTCATACCTTTTTAAAAGAGTGTGGTCGATTCTCTGAAAAATCTTAATTTTTTGTATATATAGTATTGTGTTCTGGTTTCAAGAGTTTACTGTCTTTGACACTACTAATTGTTACTGAAAATAATTGTTCTTTATTTTGGCAATATTATAAAAATTTTGTATGAGGAGAAGACTATCTAAGTTGTCAGAACTTGTGTCTTATCCTTTTGGCTTAATTGTCAATAAAATATGTTCAATTCAAATCAATCATCCTTGTGATATGTCTCAGTTTCACGCCCTTTAATCACTATAAAAGATTTAAAGCACATAGGTGATTTCGTGTTGCCAAAATTGCTGTGGTATAAAATAACAAAGAACATATTAAATAACCATGTTCTAGTAATCAAAAAGCAGTTGTTTTCTAATTTTATACGTAAAAAAGTGAAATCTTACTCGCAAATGTTAAATCTCACGGACAAATCTGATAAAAAATACTGAGAGACGACAATAAGGGTAAACAGGTCTGAGTATGCATACCAAATATGAAGTCTCTATCTCTCATGGCTCAAAAGTTATTGGGAAGGTTAAAGTTGATGACAGACAAGCAGATAAACAGACAAACAGACAGGACAAAAACAATATACGCCTCGGATCTATCGATCCGGGCGCATGAAAACTATATACCACCCTATCTTTGATGTTGATCAGTTGGGGGGGTGTATAAAAATTTGAAACTAATAGAACAATCTATAAAGTTAATTCATCATTCTTAAAACAGGAAGTCCCATAAAATTTTGAAAAATTTATTTACACATAAAAAATAACATATACAAAACCATTAAAAACAAGATGTATATATAATTACAACAGCATAAAATTAATATATTTTGTTCCACTACATTGCTTTTAATCTCAGCAATGATGTTTGACACAGAACAAGGTGACCTTAATACTGTCAACATCCTGTAAGTTATTCAGCCAACAATGAGAACATTATTCTGTCACCTATACAAAAAGTACTTTGTTTTAAGGTAATCTGCCTTTTGATATATCACAGTAGACTTTGGCAGCAGTCACCTTACGTTCTGCCCTGCCATTGAGACTATGAGGCCATGATGGCTGATGAGGTGGCTAATCGCGAGGCGGACTGACTCTTAACGACCCCGCCCCCCACCAGCCGAGCAGATCGCTCCTGGGTCATCTCCAGCTCCCTCCATCTACTCTCCTCCAACGCTCTCTGGAAAAAGAATTAAAAGAAATGAAAATCTGTTGAAAAAAAAACAAATGTGGAATGTTATGGAAAGTCATCATCTACTACATGTATATACATTATATATACTATTGTTGAAATAATTTTTTTAATGGTAATAACGAACACCACGATGTTTCAGTCTGTAATTTTATGAATCCAGAAGAGAAAACCGTGCAGCAGCTGGAATTTTACAGATTCTGTATTTGCAAGTAAAAATTAATGAAAGGTGATGACTAATGAGAAGTGATGACTGGTTAGAAGTGAGGATTGATGAAAGGTGAAGACTGATTAGAGGAATTGACAGTTAGAATTGATAAGTGATTGGAGGTGATGAAAAGTGATGACTGATTAAATTGAAGATAGGTGAGAGGTGATGACTGGTTAGAAGTAGCACTGATTTGAGGTGATGACTGATAAAGGTTGATGATTGTTAAAATATGATAACTGATGAAAGGTAATTGCAAGTTAGAAGTAAGGACTGATGAGAAGTGATGACAGATGACTAAAAAGAAGTGAAAATTGATGACTGATGAGAAATGATAACTGGTGTAATATGATGACAGCAGTTGATGACAGGTTAGAAATGATGAGTGTGGTGATGATTGATTAGAAGTTATGTTTGATAGTGGGCATTAATGACTGGTTAGAATTGAGGACTGATGAGACTTGATGACTTGCTACAGATGATGAATGACATAATTGACAATGAAATTATATGTAACGACTGTTCAAATATGTTGACTGATGATAGTTATGATGACTGATGATAGTTATGATGACTGTTGATAATTATGCTGACTGATGATAATAATGTTGACTGATGATAGTTATGTTGACTGATGATAGTTATGTTCAACTTGACTGACAATATTATAATGACTGATGATATTTATGTTGATTGGTGATATTTATGTTGACTGATGATATTTATGTTGACTATTATAATTATATTGAGTGATGATAGTCACGGTGACTGATGATATTTCTGTTGACTGATGACATTTATGTTAACTGATGACAGTTATGTTGACTATGATAGTTATGATGACTGATGATATTTGTGTTGACTGACGATAGTTATGTTGACTAAAGACAGTTATGTTGACTGACAATATTTATGTTGACTATATTGAATATTTATGTTGACTAATGATAGTTATTAATTCTCAAAGCAACAAGAAATGAAGATTAATGATAAGAAGGAAGAGAAGTGTTGAATAATGAGTGAAATAGACCTATTGATTAAGATTAATATTGACCGAGTGAAGCAAATCCCAAAGAGAACTCATTTAAAAGTAAGTTTACAAGAGCATAAAGACAAACAGGCTCTGAGTGTGTCTACACAACAGTATTTACTTTCACAAACATACAAAACTCTTTTTCATAATTCAGGTTTTGTGTCCTGATAATTAATGGTATTTATATTTGGTCTTGATGATTTGTCTTACTTATTAGAACTATAGTCCACATTGTTAAGTTTTATATTAAGCAAATAATTTATTCAAACAATGCAAAACCAACATAGACCTTGATCAGCTTCAATAGCTAACATTCAACAAAGAACGCAAGGACACATCTTTTGACGCACATTTTTTAATTTGTAAATAAGAACAGTTGAATCATTGATTGAAAAATTTTAATATAAATTGTTAAATACATAATTTGTCTCATACCAAAATAAATGTCTGGAGAAGGTTGCTTTACATATTTAATTTTATTTCAAAACCATACTGAAACTTAATCCATTTATAAGATATTTTTCTCTGTTATCTTTAGGCTACATTTTAAATGGCTGTTTTAGATTAGGAAAAATACAAAATACACAAAGTTCTTTTTGTGGAAAAAAATTTTTTTTGAAAATGATGGGAAAAAATTGGAAGATATTTAAAAATGATAATGTTCCATATTATGAATGAAGGATAATTTCATAAGAAAATTGGTTCCAACTGAAGTAAATCTCCCATGCTCAAGAATAACAAATAATTACTTAAAAGCTTTCAATTGATAAATTAGTATGTACACTATGAACATGCACTTGCACACTCAATATAATTACATTTATCAGTTAATGTTTGATTAGTGCGATTTTTGTTACATTATGAATCCAATTCAATTCAATTCTTTATTGCAAAAGACATACGTCTTATAGCATTTATACAATATATAAACAAAAGAAATAAAGGAAATAATGGCTGGTCAGTCTTGTAAACCCTTATGAAATGCACATATATACATTAAACTCATTTTAACAGTCTTCACAGTTCATATGTTGTAATATAGAATTTATCAATAATATAGGAGTAACAAATCAGCAAATGACACACCATTACATTATTAAATCATTTCTAAGCGCGAGGGCTTTATAGATAAACTTCCCTAAATTATATAATTCTTTTACATTATTCACACTTAGCAACTGTATTAATTTGTACATAGATGGCCTATACCAATAATATTTTTTCAAAAACTTTGTACACAATGTTGAATAAATTGGGCAAACAAGTAAAAAATGGTATTTTCCAATTTCTGTAACATATTTTACAGAATCTTTTGTCTCTTGTTATATTTTTTGCCTACCAGTTTCAAAAACAGATTACAAACATTTTATTAATTTTCTAGTTATTAAGGTTCATAAATCCTCTGCTCGCTCATATAGAATGTTGCTTGAACCTTAATGATTTTCCAAAAGAAATGAATTTTTTAAGTAAAATACAAACAATTATAGCATAGCTTTTGGGGCAAAATTGGACCGGAAAAAATGAGACCTATGGGCCACATCACTCACCTGAGCAATGTGGCTAGGAAAAAAGCATAAATCAGTTTATTGTTGAAGAGTTGAAACCAAATAGTGGTCCCAACCAATCCTTAAAAGGGAAAGGGTATGATTTGAACAAACTTGAATCTACACTAACTAAGGATGCTTGCATATTTCGTTGACTACCTGTGGCTTTATTGCCCTTTACATTTGAAATTACATTGTGGCCCCTTCCTAACCCCAGGGGTCATGACTTGAACAAAATTGAATCTACATTACCTGAGAATGCTTCCATATGAATAGGACTAATCATGCCTTTGCTATTCTTGAAAAGAAGATTTTTAAAGAGTTTTTCTACATGTTTCTATGTAAAACTTGGATTCCATGTTGTGGCCCTACCCAACGTCCAGGGGTTATGATTTAAACAAACTTGAATGTCCACTACCTGAGAATGCTTCCATAAAAATATGATCATTCATGCCTTTGCTATTCCAAAGAAGAAGATTTTTAAAGAATTTTCCTATATATTTCTATGTAAAACTTTGATCGGCCATTGTGGCCCCGCCTTACCCCCGGGGGTCATGATTTGAACAAATTTGAATTTACACTACCTGAGGATGCTTCCCTATAAGTTTCATCTTTCCTGGCACAGTGGTTCTTGAGAAGAAGAATTTTAAAACATACCATCAAATTTTCACTATTTCTGAATTATCTCCCCTTGAATAAGGGCATGGCCCTTCATTTGAATAAACTTGAATCCCCTTAACCTAAGGATACTTTGTGCCAAGTTTGGTTGAAATTGGCCCAGTGGTTCTTGAGAAGAAGTCGAAAATGTGAAAAGTTAACGACGACTACGACGACGAAACACAACGGACAAATTTTGATCAGAAAAGCTCAATTGAGCCTTCGGCTCAGGTGAGCTAAAAACACTTTAACTTGGCAAATCTATTAAGGAATAATAGACATTAATGTCATTAAGAGTTATCTCTCTTATCAGATTATCAATGACCCTTAAATTGGTGAACTTAACACATGAAAATGTTTTTAAGAACCTGATGATAAAAGAGAGGTTGAGATTTCATACAGCTGTATATGTATGTGTACAGGGTACATTAGTAGGGGAAATACCTAAATTCCTTGCTTATTACGTCATCAGTTTTCTACATATTCCTTCAACACTGTATAACTTGTAGAAAGGCATCTACATGTAAATGCAAACATGTCTTTTGCTGGTCATTATTTAGGATGTTTAGTTCCATGTTCACCTATTTTAACCATGTTTTGTTCACTTACTCAGGTCAAACTAATGTCACAAAACTACTAACTAGTTGAAACTGAGACATCAATGATAGGTTACACATTGATAAGTTTGTGTACACATACATGTACTTGTACAAATTTAAAATCTCAACCTCTCATATGATTTATGACGACACACAAAAACAAGATGCGTTCGTGAAACACTGATGCCCCCATATTGCAACACAGCGAAAATTAAACTTTTCTTAGATGCAAATTAAAGATGTTGGTACCCAAAGAAAGGTCTTTTCATAAGAAATGCAACTCTGAAATATGAAAGCCCTAGCACCACCTGTTCAAAAGTTATGGCCAAACTCCAGGGTCAATGTTGTTGGTTTCTAAAGAAAGATTTTGTCACAAGGATTACATAAATGAAGTATGAAAGCCCTAGCCCTAACCATTTAAAAGATATGGCCAAGGTTAAAGTTTTTCAAAAGTAGGTCAAACTCCAAGGTCAAGGTCAAAGTTGTTGGTATCCAATGAAAGGTCTTGTTACAAAGATTAAACATGTGCCAAGTATGAAAGCCCCAGCTGTACCCTTCAAAAGTTAAAGGTACTTGGACACATATTTGAAGTTATTATTTTCTCTATAATATTACGACTTATATATTTTAATAGCATTTCACACAAAAATTAATTAAAAATCTTATTTCATATAAAAGATATTAATATTTCAAATTTTTTGGCGGGTTTGATTGACACATCCTTGCACTTTTACAAATTAATTTTATTCTTAATCCTTAGGAAAAGTGGCAATCTCGTTGTGTATAAATAAAAAATATTAATACTATTATCCAGAAAATTCAGAGTAGACATGTTCGAAAGCAAAACAAACATACAATATATTGTCAGTCCGTGCAGTTGTGGTAAGCAGACTGTGACGATTTAGAACACACCCAGTGAATTGTAAACATAAACAAAAACAGAACTTTACAAAAACTGTGTACATAACACGACTGTGCTCGATTGGCTAATCCCTGTACGCAACTCTTAGTTCGGAATGACGATACTTGTGAAGGAGTTTTGCTTTCTAACATCTCTACTCTGAATAAAATTATTTTTCTGGATAAAAGTTTTAATATTTCTCATTAATACACAACAAGATTGCCACTTTTCCTACAGATTAAGAATAAGGTTAAAATTTGTGAAAGTGCAAGCATGTGTCAATCAAACCCGCCAAAAAATTTGAAGTTTTAATAACTTTTAAATGAAATAAGATTTTTAATTAATTTTTGTGTGAAATGCTATTAAAATATATAAGTCGTAATATTATAGAGAAAATATTGACTTCAAATCTGTGTCCAAGTACCTTTAAAGTAAAGGATACTTTTTAAAAAGTAAGTCAAATTCCAAGGTCAAGGTCAAAGGGTCAAAGTTCTTGATATCCAATTAAATGTCTTCTCACAAGGATTACATATGTGAAGTATACAAGCCCTAACCTTTACTATTTAAAAGTTATGGCTAAGGTTAAAGTTTTTTTAAGTATGCAAATCTGCAAGGTCAAGGTCAAAAGGTCAAAGTTGTTGGAATCCAATGGAATGTCTTGTCATAAAGAATATATTTGTGAAGTATGAAAGTCCTAGAAGCTACCATTCCAAAATTTATGGCCAAAGTAAAAGTTTGGAATTTTTGTGTAAAAGTAGGTCAACTCCAAGGTCAAGGTCAAATTTGGTAGAACCTAAACAAAGCTCTTGTCACAAGAAATAGACATGTGAATTATGAAAGTCATAGCTCCACTAAATCAAAAGTTATGGGCAAGGTTAAAGTTTTTGTGGACAAACAGACAGATATACAGCTAGACAGATGGACGGACGGACATGACAAAAACTGTATACCCCCGAATCTTCGATTATGGGAGCATAAAAAGAAGTTATGCGGGTGGGGATCATAAAAATTGTGACTAGTTGATAGAAGCTTTCATCTTCATGGCACCCGATCCAAATTTAGATGTTTACAGAGGTCACTGTTTGGTCTGCTCTCAGTTTGTCATGATTATTTAGACTTTTTATGTTAACTGTTATCTTCACATTTTGTAACACCTGTACCACTGTCCTATCTTCTGATTGACTATCTTCACATTTCTTTACACCTGTACTGTACCATTGTTTATGTTATGTCAACTGTTTGTTAACCTCACATTTGGTTACACCTGTACCACTGTTTATGTTATGTTAACTGTTTGTTATCATCACATTTGGTTACACCTGTACCACTGTTTATGTTATGTTAACTGTTTGTTATCATCACATTTGGTTACACCTGTACCACTGTTTATGATATGTTAACTGTTTGTTATCATCACATTTGGTTACATCTGTACCACTGTTTATGTTATGTTAACTGTTTGCTATCTTCATGTTACATTACACGTGTTCCACTGTTTATGTTATGTTAACTGTTTGCTATCTTTACATTAAAGCTGTACCACTGTCTTACCTTCT
The DNA here is from genome assembly GCF_032062105.1 of Saccostrea cuccullata. Classification (NCBI taxonomy): domain Eukaryota; kingdom Metazoa; phylum Mollusca; class Bivalvia; order Ostreida; family Ostreidae; genus Saccostrea; species Saccostrea cuccullata. The sequence continues at coordinate 460,934 of NW_026938483.1, read as the reverse complement.
GATTGATCAGACTCCTTGTCTGGTTCAGGGACTGTTTGCTGGGGACCAGTTTAGCTTTTTCCTGTTCCCGCTTCCTCTGAGCTTTCCTTTCCTCGAGTTTCTTTTCCAGCTCTTGAAGTTTGGGGTCCTTGATTTCTGGCTTCTTAGGAATCAACCCTTTCTTTTTACATTCAAATCTAGAACAAATAAAAATACAGTATAAGTGGAAATTTTAGCAAGACACATATTTAGCCATTTGTCCTTAAAAATGCCGGTATTTTATTTTTAGCGAAAAGTTTAGCAATATTAAAAAGCTCACTAAAGAAGCAATTACAACTAAAACACAATTTATTTTCAGCAGTATTTTATTTTAGCCATCTCAGCAACCTCGCTAATAATCCCAAAATTAAATCCTCACTTATTCTGCTTATATGGTCCTGCCATAGAGGTTTTTTAAAATAAAGAATTATTTAAAAATTGGAAAATGGGAGGAAAAACTTTCAATACATATTTCTGAAATGGAAAAACTCCTTTTCTTTACCCTATTTAATAACAGAGGACACGAAGCTTTGATGCTTTTAGTTTAAACTTTTACAACAAATATTTTTTACAAATAGCAGACTTATGGAATGTAAATTAGCTGAAACAGAACTTTGTTCCTTTTGTCACGATACTAGAGAAACAAGTTATTCATCTAATATGCTTGTGTCCTTTTTCCATTAATTACTTTATGGTTTAATTTAAAAGATAAACTTTGTATCACTTGTGGTTTAGTAATCAAATTTACTCCTGAAGAAATCATATTTGGGTATAATAGTTCTAGCTAGTTGAAACTGCTTTCAGATTGTTGAACATAATTATTCTGATTGCAAAGCAATATATAATGCATTGTAAATGGAAAAATATAATGCCCTCTTTTCTTGCTTTTTGGGAAGTACTTAAATATTATAGAACTGTATAGCTTTTTCCTCCTTTTCTCTCTCTCATAAGAAAGCACAAATGCTAAAGCAAAGTTAGGATTTCTTGAAAACATTTCTCAGTCAGTGAAGGATAAGACAAAGAAAAGTAATAAATATTATGTCCATCTTTTTTTTCAAAATTGTTCAGTGGAAGTCTTTTATGTCTATCATGTATAAATATTTAGTTTTTTTTCCTTATGTTGTAGCTTTGAAATGTTTGTATAACAATGCATGTTATGACAGAATTAAAAAATATGAATGACAAAAAAAGAGAGTTATTTTATCGAGTTATTCAATGTAACACAGGGCTAGATTTAAGTCTTACTACTATTAGCAGTTTAATTCATGCAATTGAAAAATCTGTGTTGAGTTTCAAATTGCAAAGTATGCTATTCACTGCCTTAAATTCTTTGAAATAAAATGCTTTCCATAATTTCAATTTTTTTTTTTAGGAATTTAGGTAATAAGAAATAATTCTAAGATCTTTCTGTTTTGCATTACATCTCAGCAATCCTTACCTGACAGCTGCAGACTTAGTCTGTTCTAGTCTGTGTTTAGATATTGTTTCTAATGTCTCCAGTAACATCTGATCCTTTTCCTGAAAGAGATTTCAAACACAGTTTAACCCTTTAATTTTTATACCTACAACAAATCATGTATATTGCAACCATCATGATGGTATAAAGAGAGACATTGTCATTTATATTTGTATGCAACACAGAAATTGTAAATCTAGAAATCTGTTCTCTGGGAACTACCTGATTATCTCAGGATTCATTTAAACACCCAAGTCAATAAAAGTGTGCAATTAATGTTGCTGGCATATCAATATTTCTGCAATATTTTGAGAAGAAAATATCAATACTCAAAGTTTCATTTTCTCAACCCTTAACTGCACGCTTTTATTGACTTTGGGTGTAAATGTTTAGGATATGTGGAGGAGTTTACCTGTTTGGCCGTCAGAATTTCATCTCTCTTTTGTTCCTCTGTTTCTTTTTCTGCAGTCTTCAGCAGAGCCACTCTTTCTCTTAGCTTCACAACAAAAATCAAACAGTTACAACAATATGCATTTCTATCTGTGCAGCTTTTTACATAATAATTGTAACACATACTAATTGTATATTCATTGGATAGTTCTGACCTACTGACCTCTGCGATAGACATTTCACTAAGCAGACCATGACCAGACGTTGCTGTCAGATCAACAAATTTCTGTCGGATTATCGGCACAGCTTCCATAGCTCGGATCTGATGGATCAGCTCCATTCGTCGCCTCATTTCTTCCTCAGCCTAAAATTGTGGCAGCATTTGATTAACAGAGTGGCTTTACTAGACCTTTATATCAATAATAAAAATGGATACTGTTTTACAAGAAATCAAGCATATAAAAGTGAATGAAATTTATGGACAACAAATTCTATTATTTTATTACAAAGTCAAACAATTTGCACTGTAAGATGTATAATATGCAATGTTCTCAAGCAAAGCAAAAAAAGTCTACCTCTTCTAATGCTTGTTTCATCAACTCTTTACTTTCTTCATTGACTTCTTGAACTAAAAAATGTATAAGGATGATCATAGGTGGGCTCCATTTGTGAACTATCAATTGGTAACTTAGAGGAGTGCAAAGAATTTTATACATTTTTTTTAGGTTTCGAAGCAATTTTTTTTTTTCTTTTTACAGAATGTTCAAACTTCTTACTTATACTCCTGTAATTTCTTAATAAAAGAAAGATCTTTATTCTTATTTTTCTGGGTTATGAATTTATATAATGACTTTGGTAGAAATGATGCTGACCTATTTTCCGTTTATATTCCTGTAGTTTTTTCGTGGCCTCCTTGGCATTCTTGTGACCCTGCATTGTGTCCTCTACTAATTGCCTATAACATTAATTAACTTCAATTTAAAATTGTATGCTGAAATTTTATCTACAGTTTACAGTGTTAGTTGAAGATGTTAAAATTGATTTTGAATCCGTATGAAAATACGGATAAAGAAACAGGTAAAGAAGCAGGATCTCATACCTCACTTCTTTTTCTTCACTAAATTTCTTTTGCAAATACTCTTGCATCATTTTCTTTGTCTGAAAATGAAATATATGAAATCAAATTAGTACAAAATATGAAAATTAAATACAAGTGTTAATTGTCATTCAATTTTTGGGATTTTTTTAAAAATGATTTTAAAGATATTCTTTCAGCAAGACTTTAATAAGATTTTAATTGATTACAAAACATAAACTTTTTACATTTTTTTTTTTGCAATGAAGACTTGACATATCACTAAACAATATCACTAAACTTCAATTTTCTCTATAATAAGACTTTTATTTGATTACAAAACATTATTTTTTTTACATTTTTTTTAGCAATAAAGACTTGAATTATCACTAAACATCAATTTTTCTCTTTCAGAAAATCAACTCCTGACAATGCGTTTTGATTCTGTACCTCCTCCTTCATGTTCCTGACTTTCTGCTTGTTCTCCAGTATGAGGTCCTGCCGGGCCAGTATGGCCTCCTCGTGACTGAGCTTCCCCTGTAGTCGCCTCCGCTCTATCTCCGCTAGCTCCTCCTCCAAATCTCTCTGACGCATCTCTGACTGCCATTTTAGAAAATCGCTGGCATCCTTGGCTCCAGCCTCTAGGTTTTCCCATCTGTTATACAATGATAGGTATAATAAGAATTCTAAAAATCAAGCAGGTGAATACAGGTAAATTATTGTGAAACACTCTCAGTCACTAAGTGTCTAACTTACTTTCTGATTTCCTCAGCTTCTTTCTTCCTATATAAATTTCCTTCACGTAAAATGGTGGCTGTTGTCATTTTGATAGGAACTTCTCGACTCTGAAAAAAGGTCATTCAATAATCAATGGCTAGAATACCTTTAGATTTATATAGTGTTCAAGTTAGTCTAAGTTAGTGTTCATACAACAATCTGTAAATTATTTCAATTTGTTAATTCTTTCAATCATTATTTCCAGTCATTTGTTGCACACATATATTGTTTCTATAATTAAAATCTTTTTTCAAATCTTATAATTCCTTTTTCATAAAATAACAATGCCCCAAAAAAACACCACAACAAGCATATTGCACACTTATTTGGCATGCCTTCACAAAATCACTTCAATTTTTCCAGTCACAGTAACTTGTCAATAACTACCTGCTTCTTTTTTTTTTGTTGCATATTAACACAAAATATAACAGTTTTTTTGGGGTACAATTATGAATACAACTTACAATGAAGCGCATTGAAGTGGTAAAATTTTCTGTTTGGATGGATTCCGTTTTGAGCTATCTTTAGATACACCCATTTCTTTAGAAAGGAAAACTCGGTCAAATGATTCAATCGTATACCTGTTCTACAGGTATTTCATAAATATAATAGCCAATGAAATTGACGGTCTATATAAACATCGAGTAAGCACGTGTTTGACTGATACATGTGCTATGCTAAACTTAAATAAACATATTAAAATCATAATTATGTACAAATTCGATGCAATGCGTGTTTTACATAAGCGGGAACTCTATATATAGCTCTTTCTTATTTAAAAATCTTCATTTCAGTGTAACTTATGTTGCTTGTTGCGGAAAATGTAGTTTCCTAAACATTACGGCGAATATTGCTTTCTCGTTTCTAAAGAAATGGGCGTGTCGTTATGTTATAATTGACGTTCAAAACATGACTCAGAACGTTTCATCCAAACGGAAAATTTTACCACTTCAATGCGCTTAATTTTAGGTCTATCATTTAAACCTAAAAAAAGAATGAAAGCAAATTTGCTTAAATACGTATTCTAAATCTTCCTCTTTTTCATTTTTGTATAAAATGATGCATGCATACATGTATATACGTATTCTATAGATTTTCATGCAGTGTCCTATAAAATATATTATAGTTTATCAAATTTAATAAATGTTCTTAAAAATGATAACTATTTCAAGGTTCCCATTAGAGATCGAGATTTATCATTAGGAATATCAACCCCAGATTGCAATCTATTCATGCAGACAGTATATTAAGTGCATGCATTACATCACGCAGTGCATGAAACCTTTCCATGCAGTCAACCTCACATAATTCATACATTTATATCATTCATTGCATGTAACACAGCCATGCAGTAGACCACACATAGTTTCTCCATGCAGCGGACTTACGTAAATCTGACTTCTCTCCTTGGCCGTCAGTCTCCGCATGGAAGACCGACTCGATGATGCCGACGACTAAATCGAATAGTCACAAATTGTTACATTTAAAATATATGCCTACTTCTTTATCATCTTTTTTAGCCTTTTCAAGTCTTTACAAATTAATTTCATATTAATGTGCAGTTCAGTAAACAATTATAAAATCTGTGATATTAGAATATTTACTCACTAACTTTTATTTCATGACTAAATTCTATTTTAAGGTTAGTAAACAAACAAGCACATTTCATGTTATGTCACTACTGTAATTTTATATGTGTACCTACCAGTACTTATAACTCATTGTCAGAATGATGTATGAGTGTTCCAAAAATTTAATTTAGATGCAACTCCTTTACACAAGAAGTTCATTAGCACAAAAGACTATGTAAAACATCAGCATATACCAGTACATTTAGATTTATCATTTTCTATTAAAATACAATATATATTTGAAAAATTCTTGCTTGTGTATAAAACAATAAATATCATGAATGGTCAACAAAATAATAATTTAAGCTATCCATAAGTACACTAAAAGGTGCTGCAGGCAGATTCAACATCAGGCAATATCCGCAGAAGCCTGTTCAACAGAGCGAACGTTTGCAAGCGCTCACCAGAATTACTTGTATATCTCCAATAGAAATGTTCGCAAGCGCTCGCCCTATTGAACAGGCCTCAGGTGACATAAGCTAAGGTAAGTTGGAGTGTACCCAGGTTGTTAATCTATTTTAACTTCTAAGACAAATTCTCTCACATATTGTTGTTAATTCGCTATATATCCATCTATATGGATTCAGACTTAAAACCTTTCACTGAACATTACTACTCATTACAGCTAAAAGTGACTCCTGAACTTTACCAAAATGGCTCTATACTGCTGAAAATGTTTATCAGTGTGTCAATGCAAATAAATAAGAAATTTTATCATTTTTATTTTCATAAATGATGCAATACCAGTAAGCACTGTGTGGGTCATGATCCAAATGTCGAAAACTGCAGTTCATAGGAAATACATGCACAGTAACTGTACGCCTCTGTGCAGCTTTTTGTGTAAAATTTAAAACACTATAAATCATTTTAAACTTGAAATATTTGTCTCTGAAATGTTAATCACTCATTAATGGGCTTCAAATTACAATTCCCCCCCTCCCTCCGAAAAAAAATTGTTAACCCTCCTTCCAATAAGGGTAAGACTTACCAGGAATGACGGAGGGCGGTTGGCCCTGTGTTTCTCGAATTCTAGCTTGGCTTCCTCCTCGCTGATGATATTGTTTAAAATCTCCCTGGTTTTCTGGGATTTTTCAGGGTTGGCACAGGCAAACTGGATTCTGGAGGCCTCCATAAGTCTCTCCTACAAAGTGTACTTCATTAAACAATCTGACAAACCAGCTTAAATTCGAAGAGCATCAATCAGATACAGTAAGCATACTTGATTACCGGGTAAGATCAAATATTAACATTCTTTTCCAAATGTTTTCAAGCTGCTCTTTTTATCAATATTTCATAAAGATGTTCTACTCCTACCAAGAGGCCCATGGGCGATAAAGCTCACTTGATTCATTATGCCCTGATGTTTTTTATTCAGCAGATTTTTTCGCAGAATTCCCATTCTTTAATTTCATAAGAAACTTGACAGCAAATTGTGAACCAAAACTGGTCCAAAGGGGGCTTTGATATTCAAAGGTGAATCCACACAACACTGGGATACACCTATATGACTAACACTGCCCTATTGTTCTTGAAAAGTTTTTTTCCTTATACACAGGCATTATGTCAAATTGAGCTATCCATCTCTGACTCCAGAGGTAATAATACTTAAAAGAAAGAAAAAAAAAGAAAAAAACAAATGAAGAATGTTTTGCTTCTATGATATGATTATGGTCTTGCCATTCTTAAAAAAATTGCATCCAACATATTCATTTGACAAACTGTAGTTTCACCCTTTTGCCATGGGGCATTGATTGAACAAAATTGAATCTAATTCATCTAAGGATGTTTGCATATCAATATGAGTAATAATTGCTTCTTTCTTTAAAAGAGGAAGAGTTTTTCTCAGACACCCTAAAACCTTGAAAATAATTAAGCCGCAGCTTATTTTAAGTTTTGGTAAGAAAGTGGGGTCTTATTTTCAAAATCATCTTATTTTCAAATCACGGCTTATTATTCATACAAAAAATTGGTAAGGAAGGAGAACATAATCACATTTTATCAATAAAATAAATGGATATCAAAAGATTGAGAACTACTTGCTTGTTCTAAAATTAGAATATCTAGGTAAACTTCCGTAAGAGTTGAATAGTGTTCAAGTGCCGTAATTCTGTGCGCCTGTTTTAAAAACGGTGAGCTTTTAGCAATGGAGTCTGCTAAACGTACATCGTGAATTTATAGAAAATTTATGACCGGCTTATTTTCAAAAAAGGCTTATTTTCAAGTAATTTTTAATGCAAGAAATAGGTGGCTTATTTTTAAAATTGACTTATTATCAAATCCGTCTTATTTTCAAGGTTTTAGGGTATTCCCATGTGAATCATTGATCTCCTATCATTGCCCTACCTATCCCCAAGGGCTCATTATTTGAAAACCTTGAATCTACACTACCTTAGTATGCTTCCTTATCAATGTGACTAATCCCACTGTTACAAACCACGGCCAAAATGTAGGATCCTCTCCCGTTTTGGCAGGTTGGAGAGAGCTATATGCGGACTCCAAACCGTGGCTTCATAGGATGAACTAATCCTGCCTTTGCTGTTTTTGAGAAGATTTTTAAAAATGTTCCATATATATTCTTATGTAAAACTTTGATCACCTGATGTGGCCCCATCCTACCCCAGGATTCATAATATGAGCAGACTCATTTTTTCTAGCCAAGTTGTTCTTGTGAAGTTTCTTTCAAAAAGATGCCATTCACTAATCTTCTTAAAAGAAATAAATGGGGCATGGGCCTTTATTTGAATAAAATTGAATCCCCTTTACCCAATTATGCTTTACGGCAAGTTTAGTTGATTGGCCCAGTGCTTGCCATCTCAAAGAAGATGGAATGTAAAAAGTTTACAACGGTAGCAAAATGACAAAAGACAACAGACAAATTCCAATCATTAAATCTTATGACTGCTCCACAATTTCCCAATATTTTGTACAAAGTTAGTCATATGACAAACCTCTGCTATTCTTCTGTTAGATTCCTTGGATTTCTTGATTTTATCGAATTCCTTGGGTTCTGAGTAAAGTGTTTTAGGTGCAGGCTTGTGCTTGGCCAGTTTGGGAATCTACAAAAAGATAAACAGTACCTTTAATAACTCCATCTGTATCAGCAGAGGATGTACTTGCACTTTGAGAACTGAATATGCCTTCAATTACAAGTAGAGGTTAATTAGCATCTCAAACAAACACATGCACATGTGAATTTCAAGGCTATGTAAAATGCATGCTACTTGCAAAAGTACAATGGTTTGTCTGTATTACCAGTAGCAATTTAATTTACCGTAATTTTCGGGTTATAGGTCGATGGGGTATATAGGTCGCATACTCACTACCTTAATTTTTGAATAAATCCCCTAAGGGTCATAGGATTTCAATATAGGACAACTCTAGACTTGTTCGCTTCAACAAATATATGATAATTTTGCAGGCAACGATTTGATTGGTTGATAGAATATGACCTCTGATGTGACCCTCTACAGGATGTTGTTAGCTGTTAACGTAGTGAGTAAGTGAGAGTATCTAACATCTAATTTATTTAGATTGCCTCTTTGATTTCTTAAAATTTTATATCCCAATTTATCTTTTTTCAGAGCACCATTTTAGGTTTGCCAGTGCTGTAATTAGATGGCACCTTACTGAATATTCTATATATTGTAAACAATAAATGAGCATTGTACCTGACTGGTTTAAAGGACTAGGATATCTTTTTTACACAACTAAAATTTTAATCAAAACATTTAGAAAGCTCTGCAATCCTAGATTTCTGAAAACTGACTTACTGGTTCTGGAATAGGAATACTTCTAGGTCTAGGCTGTGTTATGTTGAAAGGTTTGGTTTCTGGAAAATAAGGAATTAGGAAACTGTACTAATCATATCATACTCTTCACATTGAAACAAATCAGTACTAAAAGCGATCTGAGAGCATACCCAATAGATATCAGACTCATTATGTCAGAAAAGTTGTAATTATTTATATCTCGAAGGAAAACTGAATCACATACCTGTAGTTGGCAAGTTTTTTCGTTTGGGTTTGAGTCGGTTGGCTATTTTGTCCTTCATCTGACCTATCATCTCCTGGAGTTCTGGCATCCACCTGCTCAGGGAAAGCAATCCAGATTATATGTTACTTAATAATTTTATCATTGATTTTTGTTTAAATTACATTTTCATAATAATTAAGAAGGTTCTTTCATTCTGACAATGTTTATACCTAGGTCATTTTCATATATATGAGAATATCTACAGTCATTTATTTTTTTACTTGTACAGATTTTTCATTGTAATATAAAACTCTATCTAAACCTAAGAAAACAATTACTTTTGGCACTTCAGACTCTTCAGTATATTCTTTTTGAATTCAAAATGATACATTTTCTGAAGTTAAAGATATGTATGCCGTGTTAAAAATTTTTGCCAGTTTAAATTTTGATACAAAAATTTCTGGAGTATGATAAGCTACCAAAAATGAAGCATTCTTGCAACTTCACAAATATTATTCAGTATTAACAAAGTACTGGTCAGGAAAACACGATATTCTCATGCATATTAATAAAGGACTGACTTTATCCTTTGTCATCAACGCGCATGTGCGCGGAATTTATTTTGTAAGAAAGCATCAGGTCGAGGAAAATATTTTATTGTTTACCTAGGCATTAATTTTTCTGACACAAATAGACCAAAAATGAGTTGCATTTAATACATTTATGGGTTCAAATTTACATAAAATACTACATGTGTTTTTCAAAAAGGCTAGTTTTTAAAATCGCTCTCAGAAAGACTTGATGCATTATGTACATTATTATCTACTAATCCCATGCTCATATTTGCATACAAATGATTAACAATGATGAAATTCAAGTTTTCCCAATCCATTGTACAGGTAGATGTTAGAGTTTCCCCGTGCTGTACTGCTAGTGGACATTTTCGGTTGGGTGAGCATAACATCCCCTATGAGGGTTATGCGCAAAAATAATTTATGTCAAGTACAATGTATGGAAAGTAATTAATTTAAACTGCTATGTTTACACCCTGAATATATCGTCAATTTTCCCTTTTGATTTTTTGATATGAACTACATAACATATATAGATGAAACTTACATACAAAACATCTTGCTGTTCTTAGAAATATAGTTGGGCTAATTAAATAAAATTGGTGAAGGAATTCCAGGCCTCTAAAAACTATTCCAGTTTTATACAACCAATTTTCGATGAACTCCATTAAGAAAAATTAATTCAGGTAAGTAGCATCGTTTTTTTTAAAGTGGGTGGGGGATGAACAGTTATATATAAAAATCAACAAGCATTGTAAAAATCTGACAAGTAAAATAGGTTCCAATATCTTTCACTACTAAATTTTATTTATTCACTACAATTTACTGCCAAACTCCAAATTTCACTTTTGAATTAGCCCGAGCCAATGCTGATAACATACTTGCAAGATTTTTAATATTATTTTCAAGGGGTCAGAAATACTGTGGTTCATATGTAAAGAATATAATTATATTATTTAGTAGTATTCTGGTTTTGGCATTCGGTATATTGTGCAGATTTATACATGATATTCTGTGAAATACTTTTTGTTGTTTTGAACTATTAAGAAATGCAGAATCGAATGTATCTAATAACCATTTTGATTGATCAAATTACTAGTATATCATTTGTTTGTACTAGTTATTTCATTTTGGCGCAACATGGTTTCCACACTTCTTTATCCATAGTCGCTGACACCTGTAGAAGTTCACCCAACCGAAAATGTCCATTGAAAAGACAACTGCACGTGATTATTCCTCGGTACAAGAAGCAACCAACTCTGAGGTGCTCTCAATATTGACAATCCCTATCTCACGTGTTTGTAGTAAAAACATAGTAGACCATCATGCTTTTCGGTTCATTCACGAGATTGGACCATTGTTTGCTGTAAACATTTCAATAAGAGGCGGTTTTTTATCCGACACGGAGAGAAAATATTTTTTACCAAATAATATTTCATAACTTTTTAAAGTGATGGAGTGGAATTGTCTTATTTGCAGAAAGTATATAACTTATATAACTTGATGAGACACCACATATATTTATTACTTTTAAAATAAAACACTAATACGGCATATATAGCTTTAAGGATTTAGATGTATAACAAGGCACTTCCGGTAAAAATGACGGCATCTGCCGATGATTGCTGATGTGAATGGATTATTTGCTGGAAGGAAGGCAAAATCTCTAACAAAGACGTTTATAACCCAAAGTTCAGTCAAATTGTGAACATTATTCAATAGTAAAATTCTAGTCATTTTATCACATTTTTATATCAATTCACTTTCCCCAGATATACATTTAAACAGAGTTTGCCAAATCCATGCTTCTATATTTATGAATTATGGATACTTTTACGTTGATGGGTTTCTTTTTGTAAAACAAATCACATGAGAAATGTGATTTTTTTGTTAATTTTGAGGAAATAGATCTCAATATTGGTCAGATCATGCAAAATATTAATAACAAAGTTTTTCAGCCAGCCCTAACCTCTGAATAGAGGAGATCAGATTGCTTTCCACAAACACATGTTCATAATATTTCTCCCAGCCATCCCTAATCCAAGACAATAAATTCTTCTCATCCAGGAAAAAGTTCAAGAACTGAAAGAAAAAAAAAACAATTTAGAAACCAGAATGAATCTGATGAACTACTACTTTTTTAAAAAGTCTCTAAACAACTTGAATATATTGGAAATGGTAAAAAGTAGAGATATATTCTACGTTAGACATAAAAATTATTTACACAATATCATGTCTAACACTACACATTCTTACTCTGTACATCCTGTTGATATCTTGAGATGACACAAACTTCCTGAAATGAGCCATTCCAAGTTCATCCAATCGAAAAAGGGCAAGATAACACACAACTGAAAGTTAAACAAATCCTGATCACAATATATAGAAATTTCTCCATTCAATACCATAATGATATTTTCCAAAATAAAGTTAATATTTAGCATTTCACCTGAAATGTTTTTCTTACTTGTGAAACTGTCATATTTTTCAATATTTGATTATCAAAATTGGCTGCCAAAAGCCACCTTGTTCTTAAAATGTTTAAAATGAAAAAAGATCAATCTTTGCGAGTTCATTCCTAACAACAAGACAAGTAGTACAACAAAAAAGTTTTAAAATTAATCAAAATTCTAAATCCCCTACCTGTGTATAGATTTTGTTCTGATCGGAGAGTTTTCTTTCCATCCTTGGCATAGAAGCCATCCAACACAACTTGCATTAGGTTGGCATACCTGACACATTCTGAGAAAACTTCCACAATGAAGGTCTGATCACTGTCATCGTAGATCTGAAATAAATGTAGTATAATTAACAAAGATATCTACAGCAAAGACCTGAAACATGCACAATTTATCTAATGTATAGATTCCAACAAAAAGACACTTTCTGGGTCCATGATTGCACCTATGAACAGAATTTTTTCTGTGTTTTTCTGCTTCATACACATGTAGTTCAAGGGGTATGAACACATTAAAAAGAATGCATGTTAAATAATTTTATCATTTTTCCCCAGTCTACTCTGGTCTTATCATCATCGTTCCTTTTGGTTTCTGGTGGAACATAGGGTCTCACTCTGGTCTTATCCAACATGGATATTTTTTAGGTATAATGACATACATGATAAGCACAGGATTTACCTGGTTATTTTCCAGGTATTTGTTGACATGATTTACCTGGTTATTTTTCAGGTATTTGTTGACATGATTTACCTGGTTATTTTTCAGGTATTTGTTGACCTGTTCCTCCACAGACTGCATGTCTCCATTGTATGTGTCCAGTACCTGGATACTGTGGACCAGCAACTGACCATGGCTCAAACTCATCCTGATAATAGCAAAACAAACAATGTTACTAACATTCTAATCACTGACCTGTCATAATACTAACTCAGACAACTAATTAAAATGTGTCAGAATATTAAAGTACTGATCTCATGTAATGGAGAAAATATAAGATTGTCATATCTTTACATAATTTACCAAACATTAAAGGCAGTATCTTGATTAAACAAGAAAAATTATCTTTCTTTGTTTTAATTTCATTACACTGTACTGTGTTCAGATAGTATTTGGTGTAATTAGGATGAATAGCAGGTCCGATATCCCCTTGTTCGACAGCTTCCACAATTCAATTGCTCCAACAATTTCTATTATGTTAATGTTCTTGCATTATGAAGTGCAGTTGCTGCCTTACTGCGATTTAATGTGTAGAAATAACTAGAACAGAAGGTTTGTAATTTATAAGAAATTTTGACATGCCTCTAAATTAAATTCTCAAAACCATTCTCCCATTGACTATCAAGGCAATATCAGTAGTGAATAGCCATTCGTTTTGTTTTTTTTAAGTGACCAGTCAAACAATATTTAATTTTCAACCCTCAGCTGAAAAACGAGGTTTAGTGTGATGATCAACGTAAAAATTAACACCCAATTAACATATCCACTCTGATCCCAGATATTCTCCATTATTCAGATAGTTCTGGTTGAATTTATTACACATGCGATTGATCTATATTAGAAAAATTAACATTTCGAGAGATCAATTAATAAACACACACACATTTTAATGAACTTTAATGGGTAAAGGAACCAGGAATCCGAAAAAAAGATAAAGAACCTCGAAAGATCAGAAGTTTGGGAGATCAAGAAAAAGTTCTTAAGAGACAAAAAAAGTATCAGAGAGACCAGAGTTTGAGTCATCCAAATCACCTGTATCTGTAAATCACATTTCATTGCAGATCTGCTAGATCTATGGTATATATTTAACATTTTTCAACATTCAAAGAATTTTCAATAAATCAGAAAGAACGAAAATTTCAATAATTTTAAACAATTTTATAGAGATACTGTCTTAGTTGTACAAAAAACAAACAAATGTTCCGAGACAATTGACAAAATAGTAGGGTCCATGAATTTGGGGGTGACGTGAAACGTGACTATTAGAAGGCTTTTAACGAGTCGTAGCCTCAGCAACAGTAAAAATTATTGGGTATATAAACTGCTATGTTAAACTAAAAAGATATTTCCTAAATGAATACATTACTTGACGCCAAAATTAATTTTCCTGTATGTTGGTTAGTGTTGCCAATGTCCACAAAGCTTAAAGCGTCGCATTAACCAAGATGAAAACACATAGATTGAAAATCTTGCCGACAGACGTCTGAATTCCGGAATAGTATCGCCTGCATATTCTTTAAATTAAATAAATTACAATAGAATGCCTCAGTCCTGTCACCTTTATTTTTCTAAGAAACATGCAAATAAACAAGGAACCTTCATCGACATACTAGAATCTTCATTTCTGTATTTCTTACATTTGGAGGGGGTGGGATGTAAAGCTCATAAAATTATGATTATGAACACAAGCGAAAAAGTAGCTGGGATATCTGGACGACAGAGAGCAGTTCCACAGTTTGAAAAAAGAAAAAGTGCATATTTATTTTGCACAAAAAGTGCGCTGCTCCTCGATTTTTTTAAACAAAATTAATGTTACAAACCGTATGTTCAGTCTAACATATTCTTTTATGACCTCTGCAACAAAGCGTTTTTGCCACCTAATATGGCAGTATAAATTGGCGAAATTTTGTTCTCTGCCCAGACGTATTATTAACAACGGTCATAGGCGTCGGAACCGGGGGAGAATAGGGGGACTTAGCTTTCCTCCCAACTTTTTGCAGAGATAGATTTAATAAAGGCATTGAAAATTGGGGTTTACCTTTTTTTATTGGTTTAGTCCCCCCTTTCAATTTGCTTCCGACGCCTATGACGGTTATTGGAAAAGTTTTATGTGGAAGCAGTAAAAGAGTATGCTAAAAATACATTGATAGTAATAATTTTAGATTACAGCATACATGGTGGGAAAAAAGTCGAGAATCACTTTTTGCGGCGCACTAAATGTACACATATTTTCAATGGTGGCACTGTAGTAGCTCTCTGGTAGTCCATCCTAATTTTTTTATACCATTGATCGAACTACAGTAGTGTAACAGTATCACTACACCTATCCATAAACGTCGGAAGGGGGGGGGGGCTAGGTTGGGCTTAGCCCCCCCCCCCCACTTTTTTTTTCAAAAGATAGACTTCTGTGTATAGGTTTAGCCCCCCCCCCCCCCACTTTCCACAGATACGTTGCAGTAAAGGTTTAAAATTGGTAAAGTGGTGCTGTTTTGAACAAAAAATGGTACTGAAGTTCGAACCTACCTATAAACACCCCCCCCCCCCCGTACGAAATAGGATTTTCGCGTTTGGATAATGTCAATGGACATTTTCTTTTTTTATTTGCTTGACAAGTCAGGGTTTATTTTGGAGGTCTAAAAAAGAATTTCTTACACTCAGTTCCCCTCCCCTCCCCCCCCCCCCATTTTTAATTTGCTTCCGACGCCAATGCTATCGATTTCTTTGTTGATGTTTTCTGTGGGGTTATAGTCCCAGGAAGAATATTGGGGGACGGCCGGGTAAATTCACTTTGAAAATTTTAGAAATAATATCGGGGGTGAGATTGGGGGGGGGGGGGGTAAGGGTGTGTCTGTTCCCACTTCTTTTTCCCCAAACATAACATTTTACAATTATAAAAAATATTCAGGCAAGGTAAACGATTCTACAGCTTAAAAGATGTGGTACCTATTCGTTATTTTAAGAAATAAAGTACATAATTTTTTTTAACGATTTACTGTGACCCCTTAATTAAGCTGTTAACTGTATATATTTACAGATCATGATTTTATAAAATAATTTTATCTGCAGCTTAGTCTAGATATCCAAATATTTTCATTAATATTTAGCCTATAGTAGATCTTAGTAATTGCAAGACAAAAACGGAAAAATAATCTTCCCGAAAATTCTAATTTGCATACAATATTAAAAGTGGGTCAATATCAAGGGGCGCTACTCATAGAAATCATTATTTCATTGCAAGATGGAGGTAGGATATGTGGGGAAGCGTACTGATTTACATTTTCAGTGAATTAATAATTGTGCTGCATTTGTGATAACTGCTTTTTCAACAGCATTTATGTGTTTTGAGTGTGTGCTATTAAAAATTGTGTTGGTTTTTTATGCTGTTGTGTTTTGGAATGTGCAGTTTGGAAAATTTTCAAATTTCTGTTTTGTTTTGTTTTTGCAGCACCGGGAAATATCCGCCCCAAGAGCGGGGAAGTATAACGTTTATATTGAGGTAAGATTATTCAAATTATATTGGGGAAGGAGGAAAAAGAAGCTTTTATTGAAATGGTTTTTAAAAATTGTTGCACATTCATTTTCCAATCTAAGAAGTGCATCTTCTGCTAAAAATCTCGTGTAGGCCTATTTGTATCAATTGCTTTTTTTTTTATCGTGAATATTTGGCACAAAAAATGGCATTCTGCTCATCAATTCCGTGCTTGAATTGCAAAACATATTGACTTTGGGCTACACTGACGCCTTTCAGTTCACACAAGGTCATCAAGCAGACGCGCGTTACGCTTGAGAACACGTTGTAAAAGTCGTCGTAGCGAAAATTTACACAAAGCCATCTCGGTACTAGTCAATGGCTATTTATGGACGGAAAAGAGTAGATACTTATTGATAAAATTTGATAAGTGACCTGGATGACGATGAAGTAAACAAGAGCATGTTACCAGTCCACGTGGTTTTGTTTTTGTCAGGGTGACATAAATATTTACTGGCGTGTGTCATCCACCTGTGTTCTATGACACTTTGACCTTGTTTTTCTTACCAAAAATGTTCTTGACTCGGATATGATCTTGTCAACATTCCATCATTTTTTTTAATGATCCAAACAATAATAATAAATCTGGTTTAAATAAAATAAGATTTTTTATTTATTTTGTATTTGTAGATGTAAATAAATTTTACTGGAAAAAAATACATGTATATTATTATTTTTAGGGAGACTTGAAACACAAGCATTTTATAATCCTCACAGTTCATGATTTAGGATGCAATCGTAAGTATTTTAATCTGTGCAAGAATAAATGTGCTTCACTTTTCTGTGTACACCTCCAACACAAGCTCTGTTTTAGTTACAAATTGTCAATAATCCAAGATGCAAAGCACTATATTTACAAATATTTACCTCTGTTAGAGTGATAGAGAATCTGTATGGTCTTATTTTTGCTGTAAAATATGAAAAATGTTCTTCACAGCAAAATCTTGATTTGGCTTCTGTCCAAGCAGCAAAACAGCAACAAGTGCTAACAGGGTTGGAAACAGATGTCCCAATGAAAAAAATATTTATAGTCAAAACAGCAGAAAATGTTACACAAAAAAATGATTGTTTTGCACACAGATCTGCATATGCCTTAAAATGTTTTATGGCTTACTCACTTGCGAAATGTATCCCATAAATCTACAAGAACGAGAAGAGAGAGAAGTAGGAAATTAGAATGGCAGATGTATTGAACTGTCTCTTAGTAAAGTTATGAAGAAGAATGCAAAAGAATACAAAGAAAAATAGAAAGCACATGATAAGGTTTGGTGTTTGAATTGCACTTTTATTACTTTTCCCAAATGACAAAAATAGATACAGCTCTGAAGACAGTAAGCCATAATGACAGTGTGGTGTTATTTTTATTAGCTATTTTTATCTTGTTTATCTGTCTCGGTGATGTAGTTCACCTACTTTACAACTGTATTTACCTAAGGGTGTAGCAGATAATTTTGACTTGATTTGTGTTGGAGAGAGAGAGAGAGAGAGAGAATGAAAAAGAGAGAGAGAGATTTTAAATTGGCATGTATTAGCATTACACAGAGTCAAACGGAAAAAAAACTCTCACTATTTTCAATAAAATACCTTGCAGCCAGTGGAAAAACAATGGAAATCATTCAGTAGTAATTATATTCTAATAAATATACAGTATTTTTACTACTTGGATTTCAAACCTGAGGTCATGCAAATTGGTGTACTTTAAAGTCAATTGTCTACTAAATTCGCTCAAAGCTTGTATACAATTTAATACATGCAGGACACGATTGGAAAAGGAAAACAAAGATTAAAAAATTTTTTTACCATCCCTTTCCTCTTTCCAACTGCATGGGGTTCCCTAAGATGTCATTTAGCTATTATTGGATTGGGCCTCACTGCATATGCATAAAGCCACCATAAGTGTTCAAATAGAAGAGATAGGATGTTTTAATAGCAAATGTCAAAAGAAAATGAAGACTGAATTTATAGTTGGCGCTTTTTCTTGTTCTAGATAGCCTTGAAATCTTGAAATGTAAATTTTACCATATTTTAGTGGCCGACATCAAGTACACTGACGTATCTGACTGGACATCAAGTTATTATGATCCAACTAAAACACTATACATGTATTCATAAATGAAAGAGGTTAATTTACTATTCAAAACCTTTTATTGCAGTGTGATTCCTCTTGTTATTTTATTGGCTGCAGGGTGTTTTTTGAGAGCAATCCTATGTAAATTTGGGCTGATAATTTCATGTTTGGTTTCCTCTAAATTTGTTGACTAATATGTAAAATCAGACATAGTTTGTTAGCGGCCCTTTCTATGAAGACCTTCAGTTAGCTGTGGAGTATTAGCATTATATACTGGTGTCTTTCTAATTATGCGGGAATACTGGAAATTAGGGAGTCAGTCACCCCCTCTGCTTCAAAAACAAAAGGTCAACACTGGTTTAGCAAAATATTTTAAACAGTATGTGGCCTATCATTCTATGTCAGGAAAGGATCTAGATGTACCGTATAAGTATAATTTTTATCGAGGATTTAATTGTGGCATTATTAGCAAGGGTGCTGAGATTGCTAAAATATCATATCGCTAAAAATTAATTGCATTTTATTTGTCATAGCTTCTTTAGTGAACATTTCAAAATCACTAAAATTGCATCTCACTAAAATAAACACCAATTTTTAAGGACAAATTGTTAAAATTTCCACTTACATGGTATGTTGAAAAAATCTTTGCATTTATATACTACAGTATTGAGTTCTTCTAGAAATTTTTAGTGAGTTTTCTGAATGGCAAAAATACAGTGGAGATGGGTATTGATTCTCTACCATATATAGTACCAAGCCTTTTTTTACCATATACATATAATATACATGGCGAATAAAAAAGTTATTCAAAAGAAAATATTTACATTTGCTGTGTTTTTCTACTAAGCCAACAGTGAAATTGATTTGAATACCATTTTCGTGTATACTCAAACGTCGAAATACACACGAAGAAACGTTCGTTAACGTGACCTCACAATAAGGCTACAGCGACGTTAGTAAAAGTATAACGATATAGGGCAGTGAGAAATTCAAATATTGAATAAATTTTTTGGTGCTTCCAAATGTAAAATGTAAATATAAGGAATGTTTTGAAGTTTAGTGTGAATTATTGGTGTGTGAATCACACAGACTTGCATGTAGGTTAGTGCTCTTCATGAAATATCCCTACGTGACAAGTCTGTGTGATTCACACACCAGTAACTCACACAAAACTTAAAAACATTCCTGAATTATACACTGTATCCCAATCCTGTAAAAGGTTTAGAGTATTTAAATCTGAATCCAATAGCTCTCAGAACGTTGTCCTCCCCCC
The DNA here is from genome assembly GCF_032062105.1 of Saccostrea cuccullata. Classification (NCBI taxonomy): domain Eukaryota; kingdom Metazoa; phylum Mollusca; class Bivalvia; order Ostreida; family Ostreidae; genus Saccostrea; species Saccostrea cuccullata. Next base: position 440,997 of record NW_026938483.1, on the reverse strand, counting down.
TTCCAGAATTCCCAGTGAGCCGTTACTCTGGACCTAACACAATACCCAAGAAGACACGTCATAGTTGGCAGATTAATATGAACAGATTACTGTCATGTTGCATATTCAATGTGAACTTGACAGTAATAAAATAACAAATACCTTATTAACTCCATTGTTGTTGTATTCCAGATTCAATGTGGACATCCTTCCTGAACCATCCGTCCATGGCGGAGATCAACAAAAGGGCAGCTTATATCCATGTCGACATTCCAGGACAGGAGGATAATGCCCCTGATCTCCCCCCAGAGTAAGTATATTGTATGAACATTAAATTAAAGCCTCCAATATCCCTCCAGAGTAAGTATATTGTAGGATCTCCCTCCAAAGTATGTAAATTATAGGAAGATAATGCCCCCAATCTCCCTCCAGAGTAAGTATTTAAAGCCTCCAATCTCCCTCCAGAGTAAGTATATTGTAGGATCTCCCTCCAAAGTATGTATATTACAGGAAGATAATGCCCCCGATCTCCCTCCAGAGTTTGTATATTGTAGGAAGATAATGCTCCAGTCTCCCTTTGGAGATTGTATATTGTAGGAAGATAATGCCCAATCTCCCTTTGGAGATTGTATATTGTAGGAAGATAATGCCCAATCTCCCTTTGGAGATTGTATATTGTAGGAAGATAATGCCCAATCTCCCTTTGGAGATTGTATATTGTAGGAAGATAATGTCCAATCTTCCTTCAGAGTTTGTATATTATAGTAAGATAATGCCCTATCTTCCTTCAGAGTTTTTGTATTGTAGGAAGATAATGCCCTATCTTCCTTCAGAGTTTGTTTATTGTAGGAAGATAATGCCCTATCTCCCTCCAGAGTTTGTGTATTGTAGGAAGATAATGCCCCTGATCTCCCTCCAGGGTTTGTTAATTGTAGGAAATAAGATATCCTTATTATACCTTGAGTATGTACATTGTAGGAACATCCAGAGTAGGTACATTGTAGGAAGATAATTCAGCTGTTCTCCCTCCAGAGTATGTAAATAGTAGAAAGATAATGCCCCAAACTCCCCCAAGAGTATATATATTGTAGGAAGATGTTGCTCCCATATCTCTCCAGAGTATGTTAATTTGTACATGCAGTAAGATAATGGCCCTGATCTTGCTTCATAGTAATCATGTATATTTTAATCTTAAAAATCTTAAAAGTACAAGTTTATTTGTTCAGTGATGGATCAAGGAATTATGTTTTATTTAGACTTTCTTGATGTGTGGGAAAATGGATAGGTGTGGTTATTTTTGTCACTAATGTAGTAATAAAGTAATGTCAGATTACATACAAATGTTATATGTTGAATTGTCATTTAAGGAAGTACAATACTACTACCAGTAACCAGGAATGTGCTAAAAAGTGTTTTCATGGTTATCTTTAATAATTATGTATCAGGACAAGACTATGTTCTTGTAGATAGTCCACAAATACTACTGTACCGTTAAACATGTTTAATTTACTGTAGATAAATGGAGGTCTTATGTTGCAGTAAATGTTAACATTTTGTGCCTTCCACGGGCAGTTGGTACATGCCAGTACAACATGTACAAGTAAAGAATTCTAGAAGGGACATACACAAAGAGTCCATTTTACACCTAGTAAACATACTAGTTTATGATCTGTCCCCCAAAATCACTGCTATGATACTGGTGCCTGATACAAATTTGTTTGAAAACATTGTTTACATTCATACTAAACTTACAAAAATAAGGATTTGTCAGTTCTGCCAAAATGTTGAAAGTCATTGTAGAGCCAGGATCTTTGACGAAAACTTGAGATGATGCATGTATAATTTTCAGTAACTTGTCAAAATGATTGTGTGTGTGTGTATGGGGGGGGGGGGGTTGATGGGTGGTAGTAGAAATTGATTGTAGTAGATTGACAACTAAGAATGAACGCTTGATGAAGATGGCAAGAAGAAAATTGGGATTATAGGGGCAATAAAATAATAGTGCAGAAACTGGGAAATAAAAATAGATAGTCCTTTCTATTAGGATGCCATGTTTCTTACAATATCATTGGATAGCTAAAGGAACTAAATGAATTCGAGGAAAAGTTAATGTAACACAATTAGCAACACACCTGTTAACTGGTTAAACATGCTCCTATCTTGAAAATATTTACTAAAATTGAAAATTAGTGAAATACAGTACTGTTCAGCAGAATGTAGCAATAATTAATAGATTATGAATATCATTTTTTGCACTTAAGATTAAAGTAAAAGAGATTGAGATCATAGATGCATCTCCTAAGTGATTAAACTGGATGTGGTGCAAGAAAATCCCTGGTCCTGAACTGTAAATGATTCATTGAGATGTTAATTAGATGGTGTTTTTATCATCAGTGTCAACATCTCCACATACCTCCTCTGTCTCGTGAGTTACCTGTGTCAGGGGCCCTTACCTGAGGCTGGTATTAACGGTACAGTCAACAAACTAGTGTTAGTCAGGAAATACGGCCATACACTGGTGTTAGTAAGCCATTCATCACATCATTCTGTTATCAATGATGGTAAAATAAAAACAAGGATCAGAGGATGCAAGCAATGCAGGGAACAGATTTCTTCCTTGCTTTGCCAAAAAAATTAAAGCCATCAAAAACATGTATAGTCATGCCTTTCCTTGTCAAGATTAAATAAAGTGTTCTAGGTCATTAATATCAAAATCTTTAGCCTTGCATAACAAGCACATGCTTTTATTAAAGATCTATCACAATCTGTTGAATTCCAAATAAAAGATATCAAGGTGTTAATTTTGATAAAGTCTGTATCTTTATTAGAGGCAGCCCAGCTACCTCTATAGATACTGAAGGTAGTACATATAGCATATGTGAACAGCTACCTCTATAAATATATAGCCTACATTTCTGTACGTAGAAATACTAGATACATGTAGCAATATGTGACCACGGTGAGGACCAAATTACATCAGGTCTGAGGCAGATTATCTATTCATCCTCAGTATCATTATTACATGATACATCATTCATTATTGATTCGGAAAATTATACCAAATACTTTTTTACATCATGTTTATCAATTCAACCATCATTAATCTGGGGAGTCGGATATTCTCTCATCCAATATTTCCTGGTGGGCAAACAATATCATTTGTGATTGTCTTTATCTTCTGTAGAAAAATGGACAATCAATTGTAAAATGAATTTGTTTCCCATACATCCAAAACAGAGCCCCTGTCTAATTTAAAAAGTTTTACAAAATAATGCATCGTGCATTTAGTTTGACCTTGAAGGCCAGGTGTTACTGTTGGTTTTGAGTTCACCAAAAGCCAAGCATTTCTTTCTTCTTTTTAAAAGTCTGTAGAAAGAAATTGATTTTTTTTTTACACATTAGATTACTTGCATGGTGCCATTTGTTGAAATGCTCTCCGCTGGTCTCTTCTATTGATAGCTTTGATATTGTGATCGGAGGATTAGGGTAGACAACAGAAAAATAATCTGCTCTGTGGACACGGGAATCGTTACATGTGTTTCCTTTTTTTTGAAGGGTTGGGGGGGGGGGGGGGGGGGGGGGGGTCTGAGCACATTGCATTAGTGAATGCAGAATTTCAGTGAATTGTTCTGTAGACATAATAAAAAGTACAAAGTCATGATCTAAAAATTGTTTTTTCCTCTCATTAGAAATAATTAAGGGCCTTGTATTCTGATTTGTACAAAATAACAATATAATTAGATAATCCGATGACGGCTTTGAAACTCCATGTTGCTATGTTATAAGGCACTGTCTGATTTGTCTTCTTTTTTTGACAATAGGCATCCTCCCAAACGAGTTTCAGGGATCTCACTTTGGTAATACTCACAAGTGAGGGGAATATTGTCAGTATGCTTGTCCTAATCTATATTGTCACTCCAGGGGTGGATCCCAATGTTTAGGGCATGTTCTTATGTAGTCCCCCTTAATCAATCAAGACTGTTCAAGTTACAGAGAAAGTTACCTTTAAATTAGGTGTCATTTTTCATGATCTGAAATTAGTTTTTGTTCAATCAGCTGTTTGTGATGTCACTACAGGTAACTCATCCTCTTACATAAGATTAATCTAGACATCCACCCCTGACTGTTGTTATGATTGTTGCATCTGATGAGAGCATCTTGGGACTTAGTTACAGAAAAATTTATATCTGTATCTTTATATCTAGTGTTAATGTCATATTTACTACCCTTCTAATGTTGTTAATTTGTATGTCCTGATGAATTGTCATTCATGTATTGTGTATTCATGTTGTCTGAAGTTATGTGGAATTTCTATGTATCTCAATTTCACGCATAAACATCACTTGTTCCATCAGCATCTTCTTCTTTTATAGTCAAGATTGTCCATCATGAATTATCATCATTTAAAACTTTATATTCATTATCTACTTGTCATAATACTAAGAGTATAATTGATGCAGACTGGAGGCAACTTGGATACAAGCTTCCTAAATCAGGTTTTTTCTATTAAGGAGTCTCTTGAATGTAAAACTAGAGTAGACAGTATTATTCTACAGAAAACTATGCCAGGACTATGCTGGCAAGGAAAACTCCTTTGTCTATGTTATAGGCATGTTGCCATAGTGACACATTTAACATAAGGAATTAATATTGTTTGTTCATTTTGTAGCCTTGTCTGTTCATTTGACCTTATGTCTCTGCTTATCAAACTCCGTATTTCTGTGTATTTCTGTCAGTATATCTATATTTCTGTGTATTTCTGTCACTGAATGTATTGGACTTCTGTATAGATGTTGTCCTGTCAGTCTGCATGATTGATCTCTCTATGAATATAAGAAACAAACTGTGTCTGTAGTGGCCTGAAATAGTCCTCCTGGACCTGAGAACTAAGAAAAAGGGGCCACTACAAGGCAAAGCATCCCCTCGCAGCATAGCTATAAATCAAGACAGAATTTGACAACGATCAAAATGCAAATTACATCACTTCTGTTTATCACAGAATTAACTCACCCACAAACACACACACATGATTGCATTACTATATCCCCTCCAACTCTTGCGAGGGGATAAAAAAATCATGTATGTGGCAAAATGTCAACCCAAGACACCCAAATGGGGATTTTGAAGGAAGTTTTGTGTCTCACTGAAAGGGAAAAAAAAACTCAAAGTAATGATTTAAAACATAATGAGTGTTATGTTGCTAAATATTGTATATGCATCGTAGCTTATCATGCGTACAGGAGAATATTGATATTTAATTTGCACATTATATAAACTGAAAGCTGAGAGTTAGAACATCTTAAAACACACACAAGCTAATATACATAACTTATGAAGCCAAATATTTGCCCTATCTGACCCTGCAGTCCTGCTTTGAAGCAGGAAAGGTATTGCCATTCAGACTTTTAGGTAATTGGAACAACAGCTACACATTCTTGTAGATTTCCACACTACAGCTTCAAAAGTACAGCTTTTATTTCCAGGAGTATAAATAAGAGAATCTGTAATTCAACTGTCAACAGTGAAACTCTAATGAGATTCTATTCTTGCTATGTCCTCAGGGAAATTTATTCAGAAGCTTCAAAAGTCATACCTAGACAGAATTTTTATCAGAATTTCTCATTTAGTGTAGGCAACTTGTCATATTCATATTAATGTAAACTTTATGATGAAGTACCTGATATTGGTTTAAAAACCAAAGTAGGCATAATAGAAGCAAATTATGTTTTTCTGTTCATTTAATTAAATAATTTTTGTTGTATTTGTTTGAAGTCTACAATGTCTGATTACTACGGATATTACAATGCACACATTTCACAGGCCTTAGACATTTGTTGTCAGACCAAAGAAAAAGCCAGAACTTGTTTTTATAGATCAAGAATATCAGGGCAAGACTTCTCAAGGCCTTTTATTGAATGTTGAATTTCAAAAATTGATCTGTGAAAGGAAACACCTGAAATCTTAAATAATGAGCATTGATTGTATAGAAGAAATTTTATTTTATAGAAAATCCATTGTTACTTCAAAGATAAGCATTCTCCATAGAGTTCAGTTTCTTTTTTGTTCATGCCTTATGAAGAAAAAAATCATTTTGTGTGCATGTGTATTCGGGTGAATATTAATTGTATAATGTCCATTGAAATGAATAATGTAGAACATGTAGTTTTTTCCCTACTGTTTGATGAAATATCTGTAGTGAAATGTTTGAAAATTTGAATTCCATGAATTGAACACAGCATGAAAGTAACATTGAAGAACAATGTGTCCAGTAAAAATCCGTAATCCTGAAACAATTTCAGTAATAATGAATTATTTCCAGAGCCGATGAATTTCAGTTCAATATGCTTATAGCTGTCTGAGATGGACAATTTTGCTTTGTTATAAATTGTTATGTCCTTCAGGTAGTAATGAATTTGAGTATTCCTTTATTAAGATGTTTTATAAGGACCTTGCATTAAGAAGCAGGTGCCTAGGTAGTAGTCACAGTGTTCACTTGTCTGATTGTCTGTCTGTGACTCTGTCCATCAACACCTACTGGTATGTGATTTAATAACACAAGTCCCTTTCAATCCATAGACTTTATAATAAATAGCCTTGAGTCAGAGGATGGGTATGGGTAGACACCATCAGTTTCTTGTGTTTAGTTGAACATAGAATAAATCAAGGTTAAATCCTGAGCTTTTGGCTTGATTTTTTTCAAGACCTTTATTTCTAAAACTCTGCATCATATTCAAAAGTTCTTACAATAAATTCTGATTCTGATTTCAAAGTAATATTGGTTCCACTGATTTTCATAGTGATCTTCCCTTCATTTTCATTCAGTGCTGTTAAAACCAGTTTGTATCTAGCTCTCGTTACACCCTGCAATTATAACTCTCCTTGAGTTTTGTAATTACGGTAACTCTGATTGACAGTGATTGTCTCCCTTTGTAATTTTTTTCCTGAGATTAACTCCCCTTGACATTTTTATTTCAGCTATAACTTCCCCAGTATGCAGAGTCTTGGAGAAGATCTTATCTGTATTCTGGACCAACTGGAGTACGTATGCACCTATAATCCTAAAAAAAAGATATATTATTGTAAATTTAAATTAGCAAACTTGAAATATTCAGATTATAGATGTATTTTATTCCTTTATTGAAACAAATTTATTTTATCATCTGAAGATACACTGTACTTGTGTATGGTGTATTGTATATAATGTTGATCTTTGGTTGTGTATTTTGTAAGTCTGTGAATCTTTGATCTATTACAGCATTAAGCAGGTGGTGGGAATTGGAGAGGGAGCAGGGGCCAACATCCTCGCCAGGTTTGCTGTACGTCTATTTTATGTTCCGTTATTTGTATTTATATAATCGGAAACCTAATATTTCCCCCAGTAACTAATTTGTCTGCATGTAATTGAAAAGCAATAAAAATGTCGTAACTGTAAGTACAAAAGAGAGAAGCCTCAAAATATTGCAATAACTTCACAACAGCAATGTCACACAATCAATACTGGAACATTAACATTTGATGGCAGATGACAAGCAGCAGTGTGAAATTATTGATAGTGAAAATGTCAGTGTCTGAGACACTGACTTCAGAATTTGTATCCATTTGATAGAGGTTGACACCTCTTGGTGTAAAATTAACTTACAGGGCATCCGGCAGTTAGCAGTATAGGATTTCCCACCAGCCCATTAACTCGTTCTGTATTGCATATCAGTGGGGCTGACATTTCAAACAAGTTGTATAAGTATGTAACTAGTATATAACTCAATCCAGATTAACATTTCTTAACTCCTCTTCAATGCAGATAAACAAAGCTAAACTCCTAGCGCCTCAATCCAGACAAACAAAGCTCAACTCCTAGCTCCTCAATCCAGATAAACAAAGCTAAACTCCTAGCTCCTCAATCCAGACAAACAAAGCTAAACTCCTAGCTGCTCAATTCAGATATACATTTCTGAACTCCTCTTTAATCCAGATAAACAAAGCTAAACTCCTAGCTCCTCTATCCAGATAAACAAGGCTAAAATCCTAGGTCCTCGATCTAGATAAACAAAGCTTAACTCCTAGCTCCTAAATCCAGATAAACAAAGCTAAACTACCAGCTCCTCAATCCAGATAAACAAAGCTAAACTCCTAGCTCCTCTATCCATATAAACAAAGCTAAACTCCTAGCTCTTCAATCCAGACAAACAAAGCTTAACTCCTAGCTCCTCAATCTAGATAAACAAAGCTAAACTCTTAGCTCCTCAATCCAGATGAGCAAAGCTAAATGCCTAGCTCCTCAACCCAGACAAACAAAGCTAAACTCCTAGCTCCTCAATCTAGATAAACAAAGCTAAACTCTTAGCTCCTCAATCCAGATAAACAAAGCTAAACTCCTAGCTCCTCAATCCAGACAAACAAAGCTAAATGCCTAGCTCCCCAATCCAGACAAACAAAGCTTAACTCCTAGCTCCTCTATCCAGATAAACAAAGCTAAACTCCTTTTCAATCCATATAAACAAAGGTAATTGCCTAGCTCCTCAATCCAAATAAACAAAGCTCCTAGCTCTTCAATCCAGATAAACAAAACGCCTACCTCCTCAATCCAGATAAAGCTAAATGTTCCTTAAGCTAGATAATTGAGCTAAACTGCCTTCCAATTATGCCCTGCTGTGACTTTTATTGAAAAGCACTATTTCATACTTGTCAAGGACTAAGGAATATAAATAAATAATTGAAATAATTTGTACTATGTTAACATCGACATTGGTACATCTTTGCTCAATATGGTCATGTGGTTAACATAAAACTTGATGAGGTGACCTAAGTTAAGAGACATAGTGCCACACCATCCACTGTTGCAGCCTCTATAACAGATCATGATTTATATATTAGTAATAATCTCTGGATAATATCTCTGCTAAGAGACGCCCATTAGCAGTGATTATATCAGGGCTGCGGAAACTTAATTCCAGCTCTTTCCTCATTGATTTTTCCTACATTTCAGTGGTAATTAATTAACAGTGATATTAAGTATTGGGTTGTGATTGTGAGAGAGGCCATTAAAATAATTAAATAAGAACAATGTCTCCTAGTTACACTGGCTCTAAATGACATGTAAAGATAATATGTCCTAGGATGTGACTATTGGAGCATGTGCGTTTAACATTAGTTCACAATTGAAACTTTGAATCCCCTCTCCAAACTTTAAACCACACGAGACAGTATAGAATGATGTCACATAACGTTGTATGTAAGTTGCATTCCCATGAGGAATTCAGTCTTTGTTTGATTTTGTAAGTGTACAAGGTGATCAGTCAGACAGATACAGAAGTTGCTAGTAGGCTGATGTAATAAGTCCTATTGTTGTTGTAGATGGCCCAGCCTGCTCGCGTGTTAGGAGTTGTCCTGATCCACTGCACCGGAACAACCGCAGGAATCATGGAGGGGCTGAAGGACAAGGTCAGACAACAGACAAACACACAGACAAAACAAAACACAAGACAAAAAACAAAACAAAAACAGAGCAGTATAGGAGAAAAAAGGAAAATATTAGTTACAATGGCTGTCTAAATAACAATACATGTATCAACACAGAGAAAAAAACAAAACAGTTCATTAGAAAAAATCAAATTATCATTTACTGTAAAATCACATATTTTTGTGGGATCAAATTTTCGTGGTTGGAGGAAAAAACTCTTGGTTCGTGGGGATTTGAATTCATAGATGGAGAACTATTGAGTAGTTATGTATATAGCATTATACATTTCTTGGTGGACGTGAATTTGTTGGTCTTTTCATACCTCGAAAACAACAAATATTAAACTCCATGAAAATTTGTGATTTCACAGTAGTTATAATATCTCTAAAAATAACAGACCAACACACAGACAAAACAAGTAACAGCACAGTGTAGGAGAAAAAAAGCAAAATATCATTAGTTACAAATTCTCTCTAAATAACAGATCAACATACAGACAAAACAGATGCGTCGGTATAATTGTGGGAAAGGATAACTATAATTAAGAATGATTTTATTAATTGACAGCTGATTGGTTGGAAGTTGGAACATTTAGGAATGAATCCCACAGCTGAGGCCTACTTAATGATGCACAGATTTGGTTCGGTATGTAAAACTAGCGTATCTGATATTTATACATTTGTCTCGTGGATAAAAATCTCAATAGTAGTATATAATTCACATCTGTTGTACTGTGCGCTTAATAGTTCCACCAGTCTAGTTTTTGTTTGGATAATTTATACTGTATTGAGTCTGCCATTGATATGCGTATTTATTTCAGCCAGAGATCAAGATCCCATAGTAGCTTTGTAGACAGGTGTGGTATAAGTCACTTTGTGTCCGAGATTTGGGCCACGGCAATTCTATATAACCCCAATCAACTCTAACAATATGTGTCAAGATTCTATCCCCCATATATCTCTCCTAATTCTCTAGAATGCACTCTACAAACTACCGTATTCAAATAATATGCACCTAAAACTTGCATTTGAAATGTAATTTCTGTTTTTAAAAAAAAAAGTATTTTTAAGCAGAATAAGGATACACATAAATGAATTGTAGTTCAATATAACAATTTCTTAACACAATCTTATGATGTACTAAAACTATTACCAGTATAATATTTTTTCTTTATTTTTGTGAGTTTGATGGTACGACTCTCCACATCATTTTTGATGTACTGAGCAGAACGATCACAATCAGGAAATGGCCCATTACGCCATCGTTATCAGACTAATATAATGGTACTCAAGATACCCACTCAGGCATTCGGCATAATCTACAAAAATTGTCACCTACTTTTGCAGTGAACCTTAATTTGCATGGCAAACATTTATATCACGTCTGTATAAGATATGTAATAGCGTTCTAAGATCTTGTGCTAATTCTTCTATTTATAGAATATTGCATGCAATGTGCTCCAATGAAATCTTGTTGCTCGTTGCCATGCTAATAAGTTTCTCTTCTGTTCTTTATCTTATTGGTTTGCAAATGTTCAGGTTCATGTTGAGTTAAACTAGCACTCGATGAATCCATTCTTCAGCAGTAATGAGTAGTTCTGAGGAATTATCTATCATTATTATAATATTAATGATAAAATAAAAAAAAAGATATTTTATCTGAAATTAATGTATTGGATTTGAGAAAAAGAGTATAACTTGTTTGTAGTGCAGAAAGATGTCATATCTTTCAAAGCCTCTTAAAATGACTAAGAGAAATTTTGGGCTTCAGAAAATATTTTCCTTATAAATACAGTGTATTTGAATGCTCTGTCAAATACAGTCCCCTGTACAGGCTGTATTAGATTAAGAATTAATGAGTTGTAAGTTACAGTTCCAAGTCTTGAAGAAAATGAATATTAAAGTTTCATAGATCTTCTTTGTACTCAGGAAAAAAAGAGTCTTGGCTTGGAAGAAATTTTTGGAGGGTTTTGAAGTAAAAACAATGCGGAATTTACATAATAAATAAGTAAGAAAAATGTGAAAAAGGAAATGTCAGATTGTGTAGGTATAATGAAAGATAAATCAATAAGAGCAATTCTGTAATGGTCTGTAGGAACTGTATCGGTGTGAGGCATCCACAGGATTCTATGATTCTCTGTTTTGATGTTTTTATTGAGAATAGTTTTTATATAAATCAGTCATTACAAGAAATGTAGGTTGCCTTTTGTAGGTTGCCTTTTCTCTTGTTGACCATCTAGAAGCATAAGAATAATTCACCAGCAGTATAACCAACAATCTGGAATCTATGCACCTTTAAACCTATATATTTCAAGATTTTATCTAACAACACACCTTTGTTTTAGGGGATTGAAGTAGAAAAAGATTTTTAAAAAAAGTCTTGAAAACAGACAATTATTCTGATAATACAGTAAGATATAGATGAAGCCATATTTAACTCTTTGACTGCTACCTTAAAACAAGTAAAATAATGGATCAAGAGAAAACATTTTAAGTCATTATCTTATTTGGGAAGGGGGGAATCCCATAGTTTATGTATATCAGTAAGGGAAGGAATCCCCACCCCCCTTTTTTTGATGAGTATTTATTTATAAAGATATATATCTTTAAATTGAATCTATGATTTAAATACTTATAAATCATAAGTTTTTAGTTTTTCAAAAGAGTGTTTTGTAGAAATTGATAACTGGATCTTTATATAACTTTTCAATCAGAGAAATAATTTGATCCTCCTCAGAATCTCTTACTAACAAGCACCTGTGTGTGTCGGTATTTATCTCCCCTGTATCTTATCTCAGTCTCTACCTTCTATAGTCATTGACAGACTGATGTTAAACTTTCAAAATAAAAAATTAGTAATAATGTTCAGCTTCCAAAGTAATGATTCTCACAATAGGATCAGTAAGTGCTGGAGACCAATATTGCTATGTAATAATGCACAGATTCCGTCATTGCTAAAGACAACCTTTGCTATGTAATAATATGGATCTTTTCTTTTTTTGGCATTGCAGGCTATGGTGAGTCAATAACAGCTTGAAGTTTTGAATTACTATTTTCATTTTATTGAAAACTTTGGTTTTCATCACAGATTTATTCACTAAGATTATGTAACTTTCTTTTTATCATTCAGCTTTCACTAACATCTGAATTACATGCATACAAATTCACCTGAAGGTCTCGATGCTTTAATTACATCAGTGCATTGAATACCCCAGAGCATTTTCATTATATTTATATTCTAGACACATAATGAATTAAGTTCATCATTCCCCTAATGTGTTAGAAATTTAGATTAGATTCACCTATCTCTACAGAAAATTGATGTGTTGAATTAAATTAAATCCCTGTTTGAAATTTCACATTCTGTTTTACTTTACAATTTGCATGAATTTAGTGATAGTTAAATGTTTTCACTATATATTGGTTGACTTTGATTTTATGGAGGAAAAAAATGTTCTAACTATTTTAATTACATTAGAAACTAATATTTAAGGAACAGAAATGAAATAAATATGATTTTTTATCTGATATATACATGGGAACAGTGTGTTTATATAGGACAGTTTCTTACACGATGCTAAAAACATCTTGTACCTGTGAATATTAATGAGCGTTGCCGTGTTGAAAACTGGTGACAGGTTGTGTTCGCTGGGGCTAGATTTAATTTGACAGTTGTGGTGACATTGAAGTTAAATAGCTTCTTAGAGGAAACCCATATCATGGCTGTACTACTGTGAAATTAAAGAAAACATTCTATAGAAAATTATTTGTGGCCAGGTCAAATAAGAAAAGTGTAAAAATATGCACTTTAGATACTGCCTTTATGTAACATGCATAAATAGCTTAGTTTATATTAATCTATGAATATATTTAGTTTCCATAATCACTAATTATTATATGATGCAGTATATCACATATTTATTTTACAAACTCCATATTTAGTAAAAAAGTAAAATTTGCTTGAAGAGATTTGGGGTCACTTTGTCAAAATATTATCAGTATTATCAATTATTGTGTGATGCAATAGCATACACAACTTATGGAAGACTAAACATCTATAACATATAGGCAGGAAATGGTTACGGAATATGAACTGCTCTGTTGATTTTGGAATTACGTGCAGACTTCTTATTTAGTTTACAATGAAGATAATGCATGAGGTGGGGTAAAGGTCTTTGATAAGATGGATGACAAACATCTGTTATGTAATCCTTAGACAGAACATTGGCTGATATCTCAACATGATGATGGGAAACTATAATTGGGTATATCATTGATATACATGTAGTCCTCTAGAATGCTTTGCTTGAAGCCATTAAGAAAATGTAACTATACAGTCAAGTATAATCCAGATTGCTGAAAGTAACTGCTTATTACAATCAGTTTTAAATAGATATTCTATATATTATTTTTATAACCTTTATATATATTTTAACCTACAGATGTAGAATTAAAACAAAAACACATCCAATACAAACTAGATGTAACATTCCTGTATGCAATATATGATAGTATTAAAGGTGTAGGTGTGAAAGGGAAGTTACCCCTACAAAATAAGATTTACAGTCTAAGTTCTACCCACTTTATTAGTACATGTATGCAGCAGATTTGTACGATGACAGTATTTGCTGTATGATCTGGTGTCATGACATGGTGACTTACTGTCATATTACCATGACTGTGTTTCCAGGGTCAGACACACTGGTTCACACTTACAGTACATTGACCTTCCCTCAGATAGTATTGATCTGGAGAACTTGGTGAACGTGGGAAATATTCCGGATTATTGGTCTATTGATTGTCCTTCTGAGTGAGCGTGTGTGTGATGTTCATTTCATTGCCGAGCAGAAAATAACTCAAGATACCAAGAGCTTCCACTAATAAGATTGATCAACAGCCCCCCATCTAATGTTCTAACTATTGAACAGTTTGGAGGATTTTTATAATTTTTAACCTTCCATTTTTAGCTCACAAAATGAAGGAGATCTTTAAATGTCTGTACAGACATTGATATGTCTACATTAAAAGATCAAGATCATCATGTAGCTAAAAATACTTGTCTGATGTGGCTTGTTTTGGACAACTAGGGGATCATTCTTCTAGTCTTATTTTGGAAACTATGATCTGTAACTTCCAAATAAGTAATCAGATTAAATTAATGTTTATAGAAAGCCCATACAACCACTCGCATTTAGCATTTACCGGACTGCATGGATATTGTATTTCAGGATGCAGGTATCTGGTTCTGTATGTCTTCAGCCGATTGATTTCAATCCTAGACAAGGTCAAGGTCATTTAACCAAAATCAATGCCCATCTTCAATGAATGATGATACTTCCAAACATGCAGATATGTATTCATGCATTTGATACTGCAATAGTTATTTATCTTGAACAAACCCCTTTTTTAGCTCACCTGAGCAAGTGAGCTTTTCTGATCAAAATTTGTCCGTTGTCTGTCGTCGTGTTGTTATCGTTGTCGTTGTCGAATAAATAAAATTTGTAATGTCTTTTCACATTTTCATCTTTCTCTCAAGAACCACTGGGTTAATATCAACCAAACTTGCTACAAAGTATCCTTGGGTAAAGGGGATTCAAGTTTGATCAAATGAAGGGCCACACCCTTTTTGAAGGGGAAATAATTATGAATTTGAGAAAAATTAATGGCATTTTTAGAAAATCTTCTTCTCAAGAACCGCTGGGCCAGGAAAGATGAAACTTATGTGGAATTATCCTCAGGTAGTGTGGATTCAAGTTTGTTCAAATCATGACCCCCGGGGCAAGGCTAAAGCTGGGGGTGAAAATGGCCAATTTTTGTTTTACATAGGAATATATAGGAAAAATCTTTAAAAATCTTCTTCTCCAGAACCACTGGGCCAGGAAAGATGAAACTCATGTGGAATCATCCTTAGGTAGAGCAGATCTAAGTTTGTTCAAATCATGACCCCCGGGGCTAGGGTGGGGCCAAAATGGCCGACCCAAGTTTTACATAGGAATATATAGGAAAAATCTTTAAAAATCTTCTTCTTTCCAGAACCACGGGGCCAGGAATGAGATGAAACTCATGTGGAATCATCCTCCGGTAGAGGAGATTTAAGTTTGTTCAAATCTTGACCCCCGGGGCTAGGGTGGGGCCAAAATGGCCGACCCAAGTTTTACATAGGGATATATAGGGAATCTTTTAAAATCTTCTTTACAAGTACTTCAAAGCTATGATTAGTGATATTTATATGGAATCATCCTCAGGTAGTGTAGATTCTAGTTTGTTCAAATGATGAATGCATGGAGGGGGGGGGGGGGGGTGGGAGTAAAAAAAGATATACAAGCCTGATGTGCTCAGGTGAGCGCTGTGGCCCCTGGGCCTCTTGTTTTCTAATGTGAAGCATATCTGACATCATATTGACATGATTTTAAAATTTTAACAGTTTTGTACTTGGGTACTGGTCCATTACAATGATAAGGTATAGGTTTTACATTGATTTATAAGAAGAAAATGATGAATGACATAGTATACAGGTTCTTTTCTTAAACTATGAATCTCAAAACATCAGACAAAATCTTATCTCTATAACCCTTATTTCTTTACTAATCAATGTAAAATCCTATAAAAGCGAAGTCAGTTAATTATTATATTTTACTGCAGGAAAGATAAAGCAAAGGTGTAGTTATGACAGTTTGTCAGAGCTGATTTGCTTTGACTTCTGAGTTCAATGCTATTTCAGTGGTTTGAACATATTTTATTGTAATTTCTAATTACAAAGGGATTGGGCACAAATTCTAAAAACTATTTTAGTGCAGGTAGTTAGCATCAAAATAAGTTTCTCAGACACCCAGATTTTCTATAAACAATATGCTTGAATTTTAGATGAAGCTCCTTAAGAATCTTTAGCAATTAACAGTTAGATTACTGTGAAATAGATCCAATGTTTTGTCTGGGTGTAGGTCTTCAGACATAACAGGGAGGTCTGACTTCTAACGTTTTTTCTTTACAGTTTGAGAAAGCTACGGATCAGGAGGAACTGAACAAGGCCATTAACTCATTCCAACACTCACTCCGAAAAAATATCAATCCTCAGAACCTCAAACGATTTGTCAAGTCTTTCATGAAGTAAGTCCACATGTCAAATCCAGTGTTTGATCAGGTCTATCACAAAATAAGTCCACTTATGTCAATTTCATTGATTGATAAGTTCTAGAAGTATATTTAAGTTGACATTTCAAATTTCAAAGTGTAAGAGCTTTCATAAAGCATTTTAGTAAGTTGAGATGTATATAATTGATATAATGCTTAGACTCGAGGTTTCAGTGTTTTGTATATTAATTCACTAACATTCAGATGTGAAAGAAATAGAAAAAAAATAAATTCACATTGTTCATACTGAAGTTTCTTCATGAGTAACTATATTCTCTAAGGTACTCTCTAACGTTGATTTTGTTTTTGTAGGAGAACTAATATTGCTGAAAGCATTGGGAAGATGAAGTAAGTAAAGTCAAACATGGAGTCTCTCTCTCTCTTGTTCTGTAACACAGTGTAGTCAGCTGCAAAACTACTTCACTGATCTAAATGAAAAAGGGGATGAATGACCATCACTATTTTTTAGATGTGATCTACAGATCTGCAGCCAGTGGAAATGTTAACTGAGATTGTTTTATAAAGTGTAAATTGTGTAATTTAATGTATACTGTTTCATGTATTATGACTCTCAAGCAGTCTGGTGAATACAATGTCAAATAACACTAGTATTGTAAGCACAATTTTATAATGTACAGGTGCTTATTGCTAATGATTTGTCTATGATTTTACAGGTGCTCTGTGCTCTTTGTGACAGGTGCTCATGCCTCTTTTGTTGAAGATTTGTCTTTAATTTTACAGGTGCCCTCCTAGTGACAGGTGCTCTTGTCTGTTTTTGTTGTTGATTATATTTGATTTTACAGGTGCCCTGTGCACCTAGTGACAGGTGCTCTTGCCTCTTTTTGCTGAAGATTTATATTTGATTTTACAGTAGGGGTGAAACGATACGCCTCCTTCACCGTTTGATATGTATCGTAAAATTTGGTCTTTGTTTGGTTATTTTCCCTATGATACATTTTGATAGAAGGAAACAAATTCAACCGTTGTTTTATGCTTCCTTTTACTTAACCTAGTCAAATATTTTACGTGCTGCAAAATGGCTAGAAGAAATCAATTTAATTGATTTGACTTTTAAAATTATTTTACAAACTATCAATCCAGAAAAATTTGCATTTTTGAACTAATTATATGGAGGAGCATGTTTATGCCTTATGACAAACCCGACTGAATGAAGATCCTGACTGAAAAAAGAACCGAACTGAAAAAAAGAGATTTTTTACCATGTACAAAACCAAGAAAAAATACCGCGGTTAATCAATACCGCGGTGAACCGTTTCACTCCTATTTTACAGGTGCCCTGAACTCCTAGTGACAGGTGCTCTTGCCTCTTTTTACTGAAGATTTGTCTATGATTTTACAGGTGCCCTGTGCTCCTTGTGACAGGTGCTCTTGCCTCATTTAATCACACTGTCCATACACTGGCTGGTTTTATGTTGGCTAAGATGGAGAAGAACAAAGTGGAGATCATTGAAGTGGAGGGGGTGGCTAACGTTGTGGAGGAGAAGGTAGGCTCACTCTACTGTCTGACAGATAACAGCATCAGTGGTAACATTCAGTGACCTAGAAAGTCGAATTTCAGTAGCTACAAGGCAAGACAGGGGAAGTTTCTGAAGATTGATGTAGCAAATAATTTCCTGAGTATTCTAGTTAAGTCTTGGAAAGGCTTTATAAACCAGCTGCAGTTTCAAATAATTTGGAATTAACAAAGGTTACTAGTTCACTTGAGTTCCTTTTTAATTTTTAAGGGAAATAGGGAACACTTTGTGGTGTTGCCATCATTGAGCTTCTTGCTCTAAATGTTTGAGTTTAATTTTGTAGCAAGAATTCCACTTTTTCCAGCAAAAAATCAAGGACTACTCGTGATTTCTAATGATTTCTATTTCAGCCTGAACGTCTAGCTGAGGCCTTCCTGTATTTCTGTCAGGGACTGGGAGTTAGTAAGTATAGTTCAGAACCTTAGACTGTGTGTGACTAACAGCGGCAAATAGTGTGCTACAGCTTGGAGAGGAAGTAGTCCCAAACATAAATAATCAGAGAAAGGGAGGGGCTGTTACGGGTTTTTTCTAGGTATTTACCCCCCGAAATCCAGCAATGGAAATAAACGATGAAAATTAATTTTAGTAATTGATGTGAAAGTGTATGATCAAAAGGAAATGATTTACCACTGCAAGTGTACTGTTGTCTGTATATCTGAGTTGAGAAATTTTTAAAAATGAAATAAGTGATTGATGTAAACATATAAATGTTAAATTTAATGTACTAAAAAGAACTACTTCATATCTAGCTATTATCATCAAACATTTCTAATCTAGAATCTGCGAAATAAGGAAAGCTGTGGGCCCTATAAATTGAGTAATAACCTATTTTCAAAGCACTCTCAGCCATTTTAGGGCTGATAAGTTCCTCTTATGAGTCTAGTTCTTAACTCTTAAACCACTAACAGCATGTAGTAATTCTTGTATTGAAAGTAGAAATTCACCTTATATAACCAGGTTACATATTTATACCATGTAAAATCTGTTGAACTTGTATTAATGATATTTTTAGCCCAATTTTGTATCAAAGAAAGCTGGCTTATAAATATATAAGTAAAACCCAAGCTTAACATGTTCTGACATATTAGCCTGACTTGTCTTAGGGCCCAGGAGGGTGAGCTTTCGTGCGACATTGGAGGCCCATGCAGAGTGATGGGGGGTTACTATATCTGTCTTTGGGGTAAGCTATGTGTGCTCGTTCCCGTAGAATTATAATACAGCTGCTAATAGATCGGGTCGCTATAACAGGTTTCAGGGTGTAGGCGCATCATTTTATTTACTCTCTGCCTGAACGTTCTTTATTTAGCAGTGAGACATCACTGATTGAACAATAACCTAGATTCTGAAATTCTGTCATTAAATAATTTTTTGGTGAAACAAATTTACAAATTTGAAAATACTTCTGATCAAAATACTCTTAAGAAGTAAAGTTAATTCGAGGGGGAGAAATATTTTTAAAAGTTACTGGTGCAAAGTTTTGAAAATTGTGATTTGAGAGGCAGGATTTGATAACCTTAAATGGAATGAAATTATGCATGAAAAAGCTTTCGTAAATATTTGTTGTGTTTTTTTTTCATTTTTTAAAAACACATTTTTATATTTAATACTAAAATAATTGATATTTTGATAAAAGTGCATTGTGCTATCTTGCATTTCTTTTACACATATTCTTCAATGGCTTTAGTCAAGGATGTAAATAACAAAGGCACTGCAAAGTATGGCTATCCATGCTAAACATAATTTCATTCCAAAAATCACAATTTCTTTAAACTAAACTGTTATGGTGTTTCACAAAAGTATCAACACCTTTCACAAGCCTTGACCTAGATATCAGCAATTTTACTGTAGCAAAGCTATTGTCCAAACCTGTCACTGACTTTAGCCTTGATCTTTGACCCCATATTTGATACTTGATTCATTGATTAAGGAACTAGTTGAGAATAAAATTCTGTGTGTAACACTATTTATACATTCTGTCTGTGTGTAACACTATCATTTCCGGGCGACATTTCAAGAAGATTTTGAGCTTCTGCGATGTAATTTTATACCAAAACTCCCTAGGACCTCTCTCACCCCTCTCAAAGTGCCCTGCCCCGTTTGTTTTATTAATAATCATAGTATTACAAATGGTACTCTGTAAGTTTTTCTTTAGACAGCACTTTGAACACTTAACTGTGTCTTTGTCCATATGATATCACTTTAAAATTAAAAAAAAATGTTCCTCTGGCCATTAAACAAAGTGAGTATTGGTACTAAAAGCTAAAGGTCAAACAGAACTCCTTTGTAATGGTTCTTTTGCTATAGCCTCTTGTAACACTGTCACATTGGATAGGGAAGTGCTTAATCTGTAAAATAAGTTTCATTTCACAGTGAGTTAATTAATGCTGCAGTATTTGAGAAGCAGAGTGTTTAGGTTATTGTTTGCAAATTTATCACATAATACAATGTACACTAATTCGTCGCCACAAAGCAAGAATCTTGTAATTACCAAGTGTTTTTATAAGTTGTGAAAAACCTGCTTTCTTGCTCTGTGTGCAAATTTTCCTCTATCAACTCCAGACTTTTACTGTAATTAATCTCTGTGACTTTACTGGGAATAACAGGGGGTCTTTATTAAAACAGTAGGTGAATATTGTCTGATCCATGGTAAATTCTGGCTCAAAATTGTGTCAAAAATTTACATTTAATCCAATGCTACATGATAAACTCCGTTTTGACAATATGCGGTCAGTTACGATATTGCTAGAACGCGATAAAGAAAGAGACAATATTTTGTCAGTAATGATATTGCTAGAACATGATTAAGTAAGAGACAATATTTGGTCAGTAATGATATTGCTAGAATGCGATTAAGTAATTAAGAGACAATATTTGGTCAGTACTGATATTGCTAGAACACGATTAAGTAAGAGACAATATTCAGTCAGTAACGATATTGCTAGAACACGATTAAGTACGAGGGTGTCTGTTGCTTGGTAAACTTACCCTAATAAAAGCTTTGTAAAAGAAGATAAGCACAAATAACAAAAATACTAATTTGGCTGGGGATTTTTGTCTGCAAACATGTATGGTTTGTTTCGTAGGTTCCCTAATCTAAGAAAGTCTTGTGTCTGTTCCTCAGTTTATAGAAGCCAACCATTCTAGGCTTGATCCCTATGTCCAGCTTACGGATAGAAATCTCCATGTACTCTTCAGTACTCACAAATAACCTAGTTTCAATCTCAGGGGTGTCCATCCAGGGGGTAACAGTCCTCATTATTAATATTTACAGGCACTAATCAGCTAGCTCATTTCAAGCTTGTCTCTTTCCTAAGGATCATGGGTTCTCATTGTTCATATGCACTGACTAATCTCAATCTTGACTCCATACAGAGCGATTGGTTTTCTCAGTGTTGCCTCACTCATGAGTATCAGTCATTATACACATTGATTAACAGAATCCTAGTTCAAGCTCCTATTTGCGATCATCTCTTCATTAATTATTTGTACTAATTAATTAGCTCTGATCTCAAGCTATCCCCTCCTCAGTCAGTCTATATAAACATGCACTGATTTAGGGTTGTGGTAAGACAACCTAGCTAACACAGAACTAAATGCTTTCTATAAGAGTAGCCTCCCCTCACAGCTGTTTACCCAAAATCCTATCTTAACACCCTGCATAAATAAGAATAACAGTATATTTAATATATTCAAGAATTTCATTAGAGAATATGTATAATTTATAGAAATTATTACCTACTAAAATACGTATCATATGTCGTGTCAGCTTCAGTGACGTATACTTCATATCAGTCTAATTAGGGTCGATATCAGGCCCAGAGGTTGACATGACACATATATGATATGGATTTCAGTATGCAGTATTATATTTATCATATTTAAAATATGTAAATATAAAAGTTCACAAAATCATTTGACAATGTTTTGTGCATACAATATATATTGCACTTTTCCTAAAAAAAAATTTGAGAGAGCCAATTTTAGGAGTTATAAAACTATATGTAAGTCAACAAATTTTAGTATAAAAGAATTGCATTACATGTATATGTCAATAAAATCAAGTTAAACTTGTATAAATACAAATATTACTTCCTGTTTGATTTATGTATTATTATTTTTATTTTTTTTTTGCAAGTCTGATATGATATGGGTTTTCAGACTGGTTGTTCGTATGGGGGTGGGGAACTTACCAATTAAGCACAGTGCAGAATCTGGTTCAGTGTATTTACTACTAAGTGTACCATAATATTTCACATGTGTATTCCCCGCAAGGATTTGCGGGTGCCCTAAATTAATCACTCTTTTGACCTTGACCTCTGTCCGTCTGTCACTTTTACACAACAAATTTTCTGTTTTTTTGGCTATAACTTTTTTTATGGTTGCCCAATCAAGTTCAAATTTGGTATGGTAGTTCAGTAGGCAGAAATACTTATTTTAATGCTAAGTTTAGTTCTCTATGTCTTCTGGTTTGGAGCTGGGGTGGTGGGGTAGATTCCTTAACTATGCATAAGAATGAATGGGCAAAGAGAGATAACTGCTGAGAATGTTACCATTGTAAACTGGGAAGGCTGTGCAATTTGTCCTTTGGGATTAATTAACCTTCCACATGAAGAAAATCCTAAGCATTATCTCTTATCTGTCGACCACATTGAGATTAATAACTGCACCGCCTCTGTCTGCAAATAAACTTGAAGTTAAGGTCAATTTTGAATGATGTGTACATTTTCTGAAATATGGATTTTATACTTTATTTTGGTTAAAATAATGTACTCAATGATTTATGATAATTTTATTGAATTATAAAATCAAGATATATATTAAGATATCATTTTTTATTATTAATATTTTATTTTTTTAATTATTTATTAATTTTTTTTTTTTTTTTTTGCCTTAATGCTGTTAATTTTAACAGGTAATCAGATAATAACCCCATTCTGTTAGAGCTAAAAAAAAGTTCTTATTGTAAATTTAGAAGAAAAAGATGAGAGAGCAGTGTTTCACAATTAATCCCTTTTGATTAATTTTAGCCTGCTGCAGAAAATTTAGAGGCCTCTCTTTATCTGTCACATGAAGATTAATGAACATCTTTGTCTGCAACTATGTTTGTTTTGAAGTTGAGGTCAACCCTGGGTGATATTTGCTTTCACTGAAGGCTTGCATTTTATAAAACACCTGCTTAAATCTTTTTTAAATACACATTTAATTTAGTTTTTTTTTAATAAGACATGAGGTTTTCCCTGTTTTATGTTAATACAAGGTTACTATTTACAGGTTTTTTGGACATTCAGGAATTATCTTGAAAATATAAAAATACAGTTGTTACTTATAATCTTCATATATTTTTTTTTAAAAATGTAATCAAGTAAAACTCTCATTCAATGAGTTGCACCCTTATATTTCTACCCCTCAGCGGGGCCCTTGCTGACTGGTCAGTTTTCTAGTTGACTAATATTTCTTGAAATATGAAAGACATGAATGCATATGCAGGAATAACAACATAATAATTTAGCTCACCTCAATAAAATTGCATTTGAACTTATGTTGTCAGCATCCTGACTATTAAAACTAGCCTGGATCTAAAAGATACATCCTAAAAGTCATGGTTCAGTTGCTTTTTCACTGCATTTGCTGAATGAGTGTTGTAAGTTAAAATTATTGGAGCAAGTTAATTACCAAGGCCTTACTTTAGGCCATACATTGATCAGACTTGCAGTGATGATATCTGCAGATGATTAGTTTTGTGTACATACAGATGAGTACATACATGTATGTTCTCATGGAATTGTCTTATGAATCTGATTCAGAGTTCATTTGTCATGAGATGTTGACATTTAATTAGGCGCATTGATTGAGGTGAGCTATTGGATGTTTTAATTACTTATGTTTTTTAAAACATATATAGTTTTACATCATTAACAGAATGAAAAGAACAATATTGAGTCTGTATTTTATTTGTAAGTTAGTTATAAATATTCATTATTTTCATCTGATTTCTCTGACCTCTTCAGGAAGAGGCAGTAGATTTTCTATATAAATAAATGTCCAAATTCAAAACAAAAAACATAAGAAAAAGGCAAAAATGTCCAGTTTGTGTTTCTGTGTAAAACTTTCAGATAATAAAACAACTTTATGTTTTAATTATAGTTGGTGGAGTCCCAATGCCGCGCGTGAGAAGTAACTCCCAAGATAACACAGAGATTATGACCCGGCGAACACGGAGCTTGTCTATGGAGGAGGCAGACAAACCACTGGGCATCTACTCGTCAAGCCCGGGCCGAATCGGCAGCCCAACCAAGCTTGGCACTAGCCCAGCCAAATAAGTCCACTCTGCAATCTCATCTAGCTAGCTCCCAAGCAGATCCTCGTTCCAATTTCTAATCTTGTTTTTTCTGTGAGGCGTAGTTAAAAAAGAAAAGGACTTTGTGTGGTTTTGTTTTAAATGTGTGGACTAATCATATAGTGTTAGGGTTGTCCATCATTCAGCAATGTTTCATAACTCTGTATTTTACTTACAAGAGATTAGAAAAAAAAAGAATTTCATTAAAAATGCAATAACTCATTAAAATCAATGGTTTTGAAGTAAATAATTTTATAAATAGTCAGTATTACAGATATACAGAGTTTCAAAACATTGTTTGATCTGTGGCCACTTTAAACATAGTTTTTTAGTTCATTTATTAATTGCTGAGATTTAATTTACATATCCCTCCAAAAGATGTCACATTGTAAAAAAAAAAATTTTTATTTAGTGTATCTTCTATTTGAATATATGCTAAATATATATTATATATAGTCCTGCACTCACGCTATATATAGAGGAACCAATTAAGTATTATTTTTTACCAAAGTGTAACTTTTTTTTAAAGATCTTGAGCCTTTTTTTTTTTTTTTGCTAGTCACATTTCCGCAGTCAAAGTTATCCCGTGTGTATTACTAAAAGCTTGAGAGTTTAGTAGAAACTTGAGTTACTTAGGTTGTAGATTGTTATGACTGTTTAGTTGTAAGAGTATGTTTGTGTATCCTCTAATTACTATGCAGGACTTTGTGTTGAAATACCTGTTTTATTTTTGTACCAAGGTCTGTTAGTGTTTCTCATATTTTCACCTGTATGTGTATGTGTTTTATAGTCTTATGCAATTCCATCAGCGCAGCAGGATAAGTGTTTAAGTCTGTGAATGAGATTTTATAATTGCTTGCCTTCTTTCGCAGGACTTCTTTGGGTGTTCCACCAACTGCTTTAACATTTAAATTGGGTGAAGGTTGTCATTTTCTGAGAATCAAAGAGAAGAATTACAGATATTTAACATAATAATCAGGTTAATTTATCATAATCACTGAGGTGGGGCATTTTCTGCATGCTGACAAATGAAGAAAGATGGAAGGTTTCGTTTATTATTTTAAGGTTGTGGGATTCTCTGTAATCGGAACTCTCTGTAGCTTGTAGCTTTCACAATGCATTATCCTTAGAAAACCTGTAAGTGTTCTGGATTTCTTGGTCATTCAAAGTAAATAGATCTCATGGAACCTGCTCAGAACAATTTGGAGGTGTAATACTCTATGCTAGTCTTTAGATTGTCAGGATCCAAATTCGTATCATACTGTCCAGAGTGCAAGAAAAACAAATTGAAGTATTTTAATATTAATTTGAAAAGAAAAGTTGTCTTCTTTTCTAAACAATGTACTTTTTTGGATTTTCTTATAGATAATAGATGATAAATAGATAATAAGGTAATATTTACAGAATTAGATAAGTGTTTTTTTTTCATAAGTGAAATTGATGTAAATGTGTTTTAATGGCCACTACACTTAAGAGTGTTACTGATGAGTTTAGTTATGTAGATGTTATAATTAATAAAAGTATTAAAGGATTCTTGTGTTTTGGGTAATGTTTTTGAGCCAGGTTATGTGCAGGAAGTTATAAGGATGAAATCACACCAGCAAGGTTACATGAATAACTGAAGTTCATAATCAGCAAATGTGCAAGTCCAATAAGAATGATAAAGAAGTTTATAAGGAGATTGTCTGAGAAAGTTTCCTATGGATCTGTCAAAACTTGGCCCAATAATATGCTCTATTTGCTAATGAGGCCATAATACTCTGGTAATAACCATATAGAATCGGTCTACGACAAATCCCGGAAGTCTGAAGCCCGGAACCTGGTAAAATTGGAATCGGGCTTGTGGAAATTGAACACTAACAAGCTCGAATGGCATGTTAATTCTGAGGCATAAGCCTCCGCATTATCAAATTAAATAAGACCATAACATTAAATGTACTTAAAAGTCTTTGATTTTCCATCTAAGGTGAAGCACAAAGTAAAAATTTTAATGACAGTTTATTATTCCACGATTTCCATGGAACTCTTTTGCAAAGGAGACGCAAAAGGTGTACAGTTTGAAAATATTACTGATGAGATAATAGATGGATAGAATGGATTTCCTTGGCATGAAAATGCAAATAAGAATAAAATAACTTGATAAAATTCTGGTCATGGTCAATATGTGGTAGAGCTAGCATAATTGGTGGTTACACCTGCCTGAAAGGCAAGTGCTGAAAAAAAGATTTGGAGAAGACTGGAGAATCCATGATTCATGCTCCAGCTAACTCTAAATTTACAAGGCTATTGCAGTTATCCATTTAACATCAGTTTCTTTGTCAATGGCCTGCTTTTTAGCTCACCTGAGCCGAAGGCTCAAGTGAGCTTTTCTGATCAAAATTTGTCCGTCGTCGTCGTAAACTTTTCACATTTTCATCTTCTTCTTAAGAACCACTGAGCCGATTTCAACCGAACTTGCCACAAAGTATCCTTGGGTGAAGGGGATTCACGTTTGTTCAAATGAAGGGCCACGCCCTTTTTCAAGGGGAGATAATTATGAATTAGAGAAAAATTAATGGCATTTTTAGCTCACCTGAGCCGAAGGCTCAAGTGAGCTTTTCTGATCAAAATTTGTCCGTCGTCTGTCGTCGTCGGTGTCGTCGTCGTCGGCGTCGTAAACTTTTCACATTTTCATCTTCTGATCAAGAACCACTGGGCCAATTTCAACCAAACTTGGCACAAAGTATCCTTGGGTGAAGGGGATTCAAGCTTGTTCAAATGAAGGGCCACGCCCTTTTCCAAGGGGAGATAATCATGAATTTGTTAAAAATTAATGGCATTTTTAAAAAATCTTCTTCTCCAGAACTGCTGGGCCAGGAAAGATGAAACTCATGTGGAATCATCCTCAGGTAGTGTAGATTCAAGTTTGTTCAAATCATGACCCCCGGGGCAAGGGTGGGGCCAAAATGGCCGACCCAAGTTTTACATAGGAATATATAGGAAAAATCTTTACAAATCTTCTTCTCAAGAACCACTATGCCAGGAAAGATGAAACTCATGTGGAATCATCCTCAGGTAGTGTAGATTCAAGTTTGTTCAAATCATGACCCCCGGGGCTAGGGTGGGGCCAAAATGGCCGACCCAAGTTTTTCATAGGAATTTATAGGAAAAATCTTTAAAAATCTTCTTCTCAAGAACCACTATGCCAGGAAAGATAAAACTCATGTGGAATCATCCTCAGGTAGTGTAGATTCAGGTTTGTTCAAATCATCACCCCCGGGGCTAGGGTGGAGCCAAAATGGCCGACCCAATTTTTACATAGGGATATATAGGGAAACCTTTTAAAATCTTTTCAAGTACTTCAAAGCTATGATTAGTGATATTTATATGGAATCATCCTCAGGTAGTGTAGATTCTAGTTTGTTCAAATGATGAATGCCTGGAGGGGGGGGGGTGGGTGGGGGGTGGGTGGAGTAAATTCAAGCCTGATGTGCTCAGGTGAGCGCTGTGGCCCCTGGGCCTCTTGTTTAAAAATCTTCTTCTCAAGAACCACTGGGCCAGGAAAGGTGAAACTCATGTGGAATCATCCTCAGGTAGTGTAGATTCAAGTTTGTTCAAATCATGACCCCCGGGGGTAGGGTGGGGCCAAAATGGCCGATCAAAGTTTTACATAGGAATATATAGGAAAAATCTTTAAAAATCTTCTTTTCCTGAATCACTGGGCCAGGAAAGATGAAACTCATATGGAATCATCCTCAGGTAGTGTATATTCACGTTTGTTCAAATCATGATCCCCGGGGGTAGGGTGGGGCTAAAATGACTGATCAAAATTTAACATAGGAATATATAGGGCAACCTTTTAAAATTTTTTTTTCAAGTATTTCAAAGCCATGATTAGTTAAATTTATATGGAAACATCCTCAGGTAGTGTAGATTCTAGTTCGTTCAAATTATGATCCCCTGGGGGGGCGGGGGTAAAATTCAAGCCCCCCCCCTCCCCCACCTCAGTAAACTTTCAGTTCTGATCTGATATGTGCTTTTTCCTAGCCGATGTGCTCAGGTGAGCGCTGTGGCCCCTGGGCCTCTTGTTAAAAGAGCCTCGGGTCTTAAGTCTTGAATTACTTGGAGGACAAAAAAATATTTAATGGAAAAGCTGCTTTGAAGTTGTGTGGTTTGTCAAACCATTTTATTGTTTCGATGACTCTTATTGTCTAGAGTTTGTAAACCATCAAAATAAGTGACATCAATCATTGGAAATGTTGAAAGGATTTCCAATTTATTGGATGACTTGGTCTTCAAAGACTGCATGCATATTACATGCTCCCTCTGAGGAATACAGCATACTTTTATGTTAATATCAACCTTGGGGTACTTTTTGGTAATTTCTAAGTGATTTTAACAAGTTGAACATAATTTTGTTCATTGACCAATATCGAGATAAAGAACAGTATTCAAGTTGAAAAGTCTATTAAATTATACAAATTTTGGAGCAGGGTACACACAAACCTCTTAAAGACATCAGAGATGCGATCAGGTGCCACGGAGGAGTGAACACCCACTGCCGAACAGTCACACCTGCCATGTGTTCCTTGCCATGATTGGGATCTGTCGACAACTTCAATGTGTAAATAATGGCCTTACAAAAAGTTTGAAAAACGTCAGTCAACATTTGATTTAATAATGGATTGCATTTGCTGAAAAGGTCATTATGCATTGTTTTAAATAACCATACAACTTCCTAAATGATGACTTTAAATGAGACTGCTGATATTCTTGATTTATTCAATTGTTTGTCAGTAACTTACCTTATTTTACAAATTGTTCATATCCAATCAATATTGAGAGATATAAATCATGTATGCAGGTGATGAAGGTACATGTATATTGCTGCATAAGGATTGAAAAGTTAAAGGTATTTCATTTATCAAAGCTTGGTTGTTAGCATTAGCATTAACTTAAAGGTCTTTTTCAAGATAAATATCCATAGGGTGAATTCACCATGCATCGGATACCCTTGTACTTCAGCAAGTTCTAGCGCTATCGCTACCGACGGAAAATTATCAAAATGGAGTTTAACATTTAGTTTGTGATTAAAATATCAATTTAGGAAACAATTATATGCCCTTTATTGAGAAAATATCCTCAAAAATCGAGTTTTTAGAAATCAAAATTCACCATTTGTTTACCATGCATCGGACAGACGGTATTTTGATATCATACCTTTATCAAAGTGCTTTAAAATGCTTGATCTGGATATATTTTTATCTTTTATCTAAGAAATAAGCCTCAACTTAAATTTAATTGACGATATCGTTGCACAAATGTAGAACGATTCAAGAGACCTCACAGAAATGCTTTAAAATGCTTATAATGCGGTAATTCGCGCCCTTTTTTCATGGTTTATCATACTCTGGTTTTTAGAAATAAATTGAGTCAAATTCCAGACGTCATATATCGATAACTTGTATTTTGACTGAAAATATATAGTTTTTATTTTCCTTTTCCGCAAAAAACAGCTATGAAATGGGTTCTGTATGAAAATGGTAGTACTTACCTTTGCATCGGAAAGTGTCCGATGCATGGTTAATTTGTGTCCGATGTACGGAGAAATGAACATACTAGTGAAAACCAGTTCTATAAAGAATTATACGAACATTGAAGTGAAATTTCTTTAAAATTTATGTAAAATTACCAATCTTTGATTTATTTACAAAGTGACCTGTTCCGCTGAAGTCGAATTTTAAGAACGATAACTCTAAAAATCGAAAAATCATAAATTTCTGGTTATTCCCCTTTGATGATGTAAAATATGATATTCAAGGCCATTCTCGGGGTAAACAACATGATAATAACAATATTCATTAAAAAATTTAAATATTCTAGACAGAAACAAATAAATACACGGATATCTTAAGTTGAAAGAGAATTTATTGTCTAAAGTTGTCCGATGCAAGGTATGTGTCCGATGCATGGTGAATTCACCCTATATGAAATGTACAGCTTTGTCAGACTCTGTGGTATCTTTTATTTAAAGCTCACAAAGTAAAATAACCTTTGTTAATTGACAATATGCTGTAGATATATCTAAAATCGAGTTGAGGGCCACAACAATTGTTTCCTTCTTTTATCAGGGTAACATGTAAGATTTGGACAAATTTTTTTAATTGATAGGGGCACAATCGGTACCCATGGGTATTCCAATAGAATTTTGGAATCAAAAACAATGATAGAGGGCGGAGCCCTCTCTACATTGAGATCTAACACGTATGTATATGAAAAATAAAAGAAATCTATTGAAAACTATATGTCATTTACAATACCTATGGAACGACAATATGGCGATTTTATCCAACAAATTCTCGTTGTTGATGGCTTTCATCAAATAAAAAACATTCAATCCAAGGATACTGTGTAGTAATTCTTTTTTTACTCAAAATCAAATCCATTAGTAATCAGACCCTTCCTACTTTCGTTTTAGACGTTTAGATTTATTTATAGTTCGCGCTAACAAATTAAACGGCATTTGATTGGTGAGAATTTCCCTGAAGGCGGCGCTGTCGTCTGCAATATGGAGGAGCGGATCTATCTGTGGTCCCTTTCACAAGAATATCCTTATTTATTTGTCAAATAAAATTTGCCAATAATAAATGTCTTCAGGATTATACTTGTCAATACATACCAAGCTAGAAATATAGGATTTTTTTTGACAGTTTAATTTTTTGAACAGTTAAAAATGTTTTAAAAGTGTTAAAATAAAATACCCTTTATTGAGTCTCAGGAGACTCAATAACATTGTGTGGATTTCTTTTTTTCTTTTCCTTTTTTTAAGGTATCCAAATTATTTATGAATATCTACTTGTAAATGGATACATAAATATTTAGCAGATCTATGGAAATCTGAATCTCATTTTTGTTGTGATTTTTAAAAATTTAATATTTTATTTTATAAAGTTTTTAAAGGGACAAAATTTCAGTTTCTTATAAAGATCACTATCAAAAGAAAAATCTAATACGATGTATGCATTTAAAAAATTAAACAAGATTTTTTTTTTTTTTTTGACAATTGGAATTACATATAAAGTCTAAATTGAAGCAGGAAAAAATAAGTTAAACAATGTATAATGTACTGTAACAGTCTGGAGAGGAAGTTGTTCAGTCTACATACTAGTACATCTTTCAGTAAATGCATGAAAATATCCACAAAATTATACGACTTTCAAAGTACAGTGCATGCTGTTAATGTATACATGTCATACCTATATATACACTACAATACTCAAATTTAATACACATCAAGCATATTAATATATTTTTCAATCCTAATAAATGTGCTTATCTATTAAAAACATGAAGCAAATATTCAGAATCTTTGTTTGACATCGATAAAATATTCTATTCATAACTTCTCAAAAAAGTACCCTATTATTATATTATTCACAAGTGTTGGTTTTGAAATTATATAATTAATTATTAATGACAAGGGTACCTGAAAAACTTTTAATTTTAAAGTTTTTTCCCCAGATATATAACTGTTTTCGATACAATTATGTTAGATTTAGAAAATCTAAAGACTATTTAAATCATATTTGTTTTTTTAAAAATATTGAAAGGTGAAATTTACATTTTTCATTAAAATAAAGAAAACGATAATTATAATTAATGGGTTGCCAATAATGTAAAATAAAAAGAGATAAATAAAAAGAAAAAAGATATGTCACAACAGGGACATAGTATTAAATGTCCCTGATCATGCATCCTTTAGTGTGCAAATTTTTTTCTCATAAAAGTTGTGATGCTGTTATATTTTCAACTCTTGTGATAGTAACACAGTCAAATGTTGGTCTAATTATTAGATTCATCCAGGAAGTAGATCATCTGTCTGTAGTTTGGGTCCCAAGTTCGTCTTCTGATCTGGTCTTGACAATATTGTTCTTACTTTAGATGGCATCATAACCATGTAATGGGAGTAATAACAGTTGAGAAATGACTTGAGGTTTCTAGATAAATTTACAGTTGTTAGATAAGCATATAAATCACTTAGTGAAAGAAAAAGAATTGGTGCTCAGAAAAAGTTTATGAATTGATTATTTTTTTTATTATTATTATTTGTTGGATATACTAGTATTTTGGAACAAGTTTACTGTTACGTGTATAACTATTAAAGTTTGAGGTGTCGCTGGACCGTGGTGTCTCACATTTCTTGGGCCCGGTATGTTGAACCTATTACTGGTCGCATGGCCCAATGCATGCCCCTCTCTTTTCCCACAACGTTCTTCGACTTTAAGTGCTCTGGGTAGACAATCATTCATCTCATGATGAAATATCTTGCATTATTTGAATGAAAAGTAACGAGGTACATGTAAGAGATGGGAAAGCTTTTTTTTCAAGAGAACTGAGTTCTTTGTTATGATTTTCTGACTCTGACCATAGACCTGCATGAAGCGAACCCTTTGCTTTAAAGTCTATATTTTGACAATTTCAGAATTTAACTGATCAACTGATTTATCATTAAACAGTAAAATGTAGCAATTTTCTCTTCACGACTCCGCCCTCACTAACGGTCACACCGTCTAACATATTATGATATACATGAGAAGCAAGCAGTTGCTGTAGCTTTAATCTTGATATTAAGATAAATTGACAATATTTTATTTATATATTCAATACATCCCAGTAAACTTGAAATACAAGATACCACTGGGTTAAGTCATGGCCTGCTCAAATGACTAGAGAATAATTTGGTACCCTTCCCATTATTCCGTTCGCGCACTCTCTACATTGAGATTATTAAGATCATAAAATAATTGTCTGTCTTTAAACCGATAAACAATGTGAGGCTATTTTAAATTTTCCCGCCACTTTCATTTAGCCTCTACAGCTTCCGGTTCAAACCACTCGGCACACCTCGGCCGATTACATCAATGTAATGTTTGATGTAGGGTACCGTAGTCAGCCGAGGTGAGCCGAATGGGTTCAAACACTTCCTGTTTAGTATGACAAGATGGCGGACAAGAAGAAAGGAAAACTAACACCTAGCTATTTATATTTGTGTTTTATTGTGTTAGTTTTGACTGTCCAGACAATATACACAGAACTGGATACATGTTCGCTGTCTAACTGTGTCGAGGGTAGATGTGTAAATGGATCGTGCGTGTGTGACGTAGGGTGGGCTCCTCCAGAATGTAAACACTGCACTGGCAGAATCAGGTAAATTATGAACGGTGATTATGCGTGGATGACTCCTATCTGTAGTGGATTTGTTTAGTTCTGTCAGTCCATCTGCTTGTCATTGTCAAACCTGTAAGGAGGAATATATTCAAAGTCTGGATGTGTTACTTCCATACTACCACATGTACCATGTAAACACTAAACAGCCTAACTGCTAAATGTTTTACAATCTCAGAAGTCTGTTCCACTCACTGGAAAACTATCACCATATTTTAAGAAAAACCAGATAAGTGTAAGATTGGGGGATTTTTTCCAGAGAAATTTTTTTTAAACTCTCTGACACTGCCATGTCACAGGCACTTGTTTTTTGCCCCAAGATAATAACACAAGGTCTCTCAAAAATTGCACATTTTTTTCTTACAGAGAAAATACAGCATATTAATGTCTCTATTTATTTTCTTCTATAATAATTTTTTTTGCAATGCAATATTTAAGTCTTCATTATCTCTTCTTCAAAAAAAAAACTGTCAGCACATATATATCACTTGTCTGATGTAAAAAAAAAAGTGAAGTTGAACATTTTTATCTTAAAAGACCACAAAGAGAGACTGAATATTAAGAAAGTTCATCTGTGTAAAACCATTTATTTCATGCACTTGATGCTCTTGATTGCCTTATATGTCTCTGAAATTTACAGCCTAGACCCTATATTTCATAAATAGTGAAAAAATTACTGTAAACCCTATATTGATCACATGTTTATCAAAATGTTGTTTTTCTACGTTTTTATCACTCTCTGTCATCCTGCAATAATTGAAGACAGATAGAGGATGTCAGAGAAAATACATCTGAAGATGTTGATTTGGTACGTTATGTACCTTTTGACCAAATGACTTCATAATTAGGTATTTTAAAAAAAAGGCATAAAGAGAAGAATTCATAGATTTTTAGGCCACTTAATCAAAATTCACTTGCATTTTTATGGAGATAATTCTGTTTGCTGGATGATAAAAAAGAACATTTATATTGATGTTATTTTTTTTAATTTAATATGATCATGTATATGATCAAGGGGCTCAGGGATGGTGTGACCGGTCAACAGGGGATACTTACTCCCCTATGACACCTGATCCACCTGTGATGTTTTTAGAGGTCCATGTTTGCTCTGCTCCCATTTTGTATTGCTTCACTTTTGGGGCTATCAATTTCAATATTTTTGGCTATGAAAGGCCTCATTCCAATCCTAAATTGAACATTCATTTTTTTGGGACTGGGGCCGGGGCCGTTCAATTTAAAATTATGGGAAAAGTTGGATGACCAACATTCATTTTAAAAAATTCTCCAATTTTCCTTTTCTAGCATTTTGTCATCAATTTAACTCTAGTTTTGAATAAACAGTTAACAGAACAAACATTAGTAAGGCAATTTATGAAAGTACATTAGCTTTGTCATAACTGTCTTTGAGCTTTGATATTGCGGTTATTTGTCATAACAGTCGCTAACATAATCCCATAACCTCAATCACATGATCATCGTTGCTTACCAAATTCAGCACAATAATGAACATGCTGAATCGTCCTATGTTTCTAGGTGTAGCTTACTAATGTTTAAATGAAATGTCTATTTTTGAAACCAAAATGATGTTTTTTTGTTATACATAGTATAACATGTATATTCATAGTTATACATTTCTGTAATAACACTAACCTGGTTTTAACCAGTTTATGCACTTGGCGTGAATTTTATATACATAGAACTAGTTTGTTTCACTTTCATTTACAAGTGTGTTTTGTTTTGGGGTTTTTTTTTGCAATTAAGTTTCATGGACTTTTATTTTTTAATTAATATTTTGCTATGGAATTTTGGAAATTTACACCTTTCTTTTGGGAAAAAAGGTACCTTTTTTGCATTGGGAACGGGGCCGAATATCGGCCCCAGATTTAGAGAATCGAGAGCCCTGGACATTTTTTTCCAATTGAATGCAATAACTCTCCAATAGTCATTATCCATTAAAATTTAAAAAATAATATTTTGGATAAAAAATAAACATGGTAAATTAACCTACTACTCAACCTTCTGCATGTTTCAGAATGTAAATGTTTAAAATAAACAATGTAATAATTTTGTAATAATATATTATGTTGATTCTCCCCAAATTCTCAAAAAGTCACCCTGGCCCTGTATCAAAAAGGATGTGAAAGCCCTGACATTGGAGCTTGAGTTTTGCTTATTATCTCCATATTTTACTGAAATATGTCAACATTTTTCTGGAATGTCAGTAAAAGTATATCTGTCAACACTTTATTCTCGTTTAAATGTGTACAACATTTAATGGTAATATTCCTGACCATAAAGATTGATCTTATCATTGCCATAAGAACAAGGGTAACAGGGAAATATACTACCTGTTATCTAATACATCTCTTATTTATTGAAATCAACAGGGTAATAAACGATCAACAAAGAACAAGGAAAAATAGCACCACACACTTAAATTCTTCTTACAATTGAGGAAAGCAGCTCCTTTTTTTAATTGAATTTTTAATCAAATTTTTACTTAAACTTGAAATTCAGGACAATTTTTTATTCCTCCAATAAAACTGAACATCAGGTTGTGTAAATGACATGACATTTATAACATTGTAAATTCTCTGATAAAACTCTCCAGATGGCTGTTTTTCATAGCTGTCATTATTTAGCTGTTTAAGGACAAATAGTATTTGTCTCAGTGATTAAGTTAACATGGTCTGTTTTATTGGATCAGGACTGAATAATTCAGTGTAGACCTCTGTCAAGCAATATTGATTTTCAGGTTTTATTATGAAGTTTTTCATCATGAGTTTACCTGAGAAGATTTTTATTTGTACTGTCAGCTTTTATGATTACCATTACACTCTGTATATTGAGTGAATAGTCATCAATAGTGCCAAGATATAAATTTACAGTTTGGGATCATTAAGAGTTCCTATATTTAATGATGTTAGTTAATTTATTACCAACAGATGATGATAAATAATTTTTTTTTTTTTTGATGTAAAGTTTTTTACACTCTTACTTGTATTTCTCATAATTATAGTTTTTTTGTATTTTTCAAATCTTCTATTTGTAGATTACAAAATACGGATGGGATAATCTCGGATGGTCACGGTAATTACTCGGAGGACAATAAGTGTACGTGGCTGGTGGACACGGGGCGGGAGAACACCTCCTTGTGGTTCCAGTTCCATCAGTTCTCCACCGAGTGTGGCTGGGACCACCTCTATATCTACGATGGAGACTCCGCATTCTCTCCATTACTGGCAGCTTTCAGGTAATGGAACTATTAAAGTTTTTTTAAATTTTGTTTCCTTGTTTAAAAAGGGAATAAAAAGCTTTTTAGTATAATTTTTTGTGCCAAAGATAAGGGATGTATGACTTATAAAAGATTTTTTACCATTCTATATATTTCTTATTGAATTATCATTGTAGTGGTCTAATACATAAGGATTACACGTCCACCACTGAATTACAAGAGATCCGCACCAGCTCAGGCAAGGCTTACCTGTACTTCTACAGCGATGCAGCGTACAACATGTCAGGGTTCAATATTACCTACAGGTATATACACTCTCAAGATTGTCAGGTTTGCTTCATTTCCCCCTTAAATTAATGCCTCTCTGTAGGAGGCCCTCTCCCCCTCCAACACCACTACAACAACAAAGAAACTATGGACACAAAATAATCACTGTCCAGAATTTATACTATAGGAATAAGTTTATGAAACATTGCATTTCTAATTATTGAACAATTATTTAATTTGACAAAAGTCTGACAAAATCTTGATTTATTAACAAAGTGTTAAAATTTCCAATCATTATGATACATAACTGATTTTTTTTAATCTATAGGACTGGTGGTTGCCCTAAGAACTGCTCCGGGCAGGGGGACTGCTCGGGGGATGTTTGTGTTTGTTACGCGGGGTACCAAGGGGAGGATTGTGGTGATTTCATCTGTCCCAGTAACTGCTCCCTCAATGGGGACTGTGTCAATAACCACTGTCAGTGTCACACTGGATTCACAGGTTTGTTATTTACTGTCAACATCCACTGTCAGTGTTACGCAGGATTCACAGGTTTGTTATTGATGTATTCCGTCTTATCTTTGTTAATGTTGGAAGGGTAACAGATGTTTGGCTTTTTTTAAATAGAAACTACAATAAATGAAATGAATGTAATTCAGTTCCTAACAATAAGAAATGCAGAATAATTGCCATGGTTTGTCCATCTTAATTTTTCAATAAAACATACATTTGTTTTTGTTTTATAATATCATGCACATGGTATATAAACTGCACATATAAAGTATAACAATTTTTGTAGATTTTTAATCCAATTGAATTTTCTCGCAGGAGCACCATCAAAAAACTTGTTTTAACAGTTAATCAATCATAGTTTGGTACTGATAAGAAGCCATCGAGATGGCGTTTAACAAATTATGATTAGTCGGTTATAGGGAATTCGTTCGAAATTTAGTCGGATTTTCAGAAGTTGCTCTTTCAACATATATAATGGTCATTTGGACTGACACAGAACGTAAAGTTATCGGTCCTTGGTTGTTTCTATCGGTCTTGCCGACAGGACCGAAAGATTTCAAGAACTCTGTCATGGCAAAAATAATTAGTCGTAAAACACAGAAGTGCTGAACTGCCATTCATATGAACAAATCTCAGGAATTCCTTGTTAAGTAAGTAGAGCAAATGTACTAGTGTGTTAACATTTGAACATTTTCAGTCCTCTGCAACCACTGAACCAAATTCAACCAAATTTGGCACAAAGCATCTATGGGTGAAGGGGAACAAAAATTGTGAATGATTCCTTAGGGGTGGGGCCAAAACCACTCAAATTAATGCAATCTTTAAAAATCTTCTTTACTCCTGGACATCAAGCAGTCAAACTATTTGCATGATTGTAATCAGCATTGACCCCCAAAATTGTGAAATTCATGGCCCTGGGGTCAGTTTAGTGCTAGGATGGGGCTAAATAAGTATATAGTGAAAATGCATTATTTCTTTGAAAATCTTCTTCTCTGCTCCTGGGTATTAAATAAACCAACTGTCATAGTTATGATGAGCAAGATTTTGTACCAAAATTGTGACTTTTATGGCCCCAGAAACTATGTTTGGATGGATTTGAATTCTTTGAAAATCTTCTTCTCTGCTCACTTATTATATAACCATATGAAGTTGTGCACCTGGTGTTTTCATCATGATTGGGTAATTTTTCTTATATTTTTACATGAATTCTTTTTCTTTTCTCTGCTCCTATATTTAAACTAACTAAGTTTTGTTTCCTCAACCATTGTGAATTTTATGAAAAGGGTTCTATTTATATAGTGAAAATCATTCCTTGAAAATCTTCTTCTCTGCTCCTAGGTATTATATAAACTAACTAAGTGCATAGTTATGATGAGGTGTGTCATGACCAAAATTGTGAATTTAATGGCCCTATCTTCAAGGGTTCTGGTGTGAAATTTTAAAATTCTTTGAAAATCTTCTTCTCTCTTATTAAATAAACTAAGTGCATAGTTATACACAATCCCAAAAAATTGTGAATTTTATGGCCCCAGCGTCAATTGTTCTGGGTGGGGGGGGGGGGGCTTTATTGATTGTAAAGTGAAAATAATTCATTGAAAAACTTATTATCTTCTACTAGGTATTAAATAAAATAAAAACATATTTTTTCATTATATACTTTATGTCAGCAATCCATATCAAGTGTTATTTTGAAAATACAGAATTCTTTGATAATCTTCTTCCTCTCCTAAGGTATTAAATAAACTAACTAAGTGCATAGTTATGATGAGAATTTTGATAACAGAAAATTTCATCCCCAGGGTCTGGGGTTCATGTTAGGGTGGGGCTCTATTGATTATATAGTGAAAATACATTAAATCTTTGAAAATTTTCTTCTCTGTCAGTCAAAGATTAATTAATGAGTTCAATGTAATTTCAAGGCCCCAAAGGGGTGGGGTGTCTCAAAATGATTAATTGTTTGAAATCTAGCTGCATTTATAAAACTTTTTGATAGGCAATTTTAAGGTCCTTTTAAAAATTTGTGAATTAGACAGGGGTTTATGTCAGAGTGTTAGCAAATGGTTAGGGGCACTACTGTTTTGATGAATATTACATTATGTCATTTGATGGCCTACCCTGCGTATATTTCCAAGCTAAAACTCAATTTGTTATGATGATCAAGTTTTCAAAATTGTGAATGCCATATAGCATCTTGCTTAAAACATGTCAAATTCAATACACTGTAACTGGATATATTAAAAAAAAATATTAACAATATCAGAATAATAACAAATTGTTCACAAAGCACATACATGTACATTGTATGTATCATCATGCACATGGTATGTAAAACATATAAAGCAGTTTTTTAGATATACAGTCAATTCTCGAATTATCGCCATTCGATTCATCGCCATTTTCGCAATACCGCCATGATTTCCCAAGAACGTTTTTCCTGCTATATAAAATTCTCTTTATAACGCCAAATATAATGCCACCATTTTTCATGTCCATTTTTAAGTGTCTTTCATACCACAGGTGCATGCTTTCAAAGCGTGGCTAATTGGTTTTCGCTATCTCTGTTGTAAAGCATGCAAAGGCAAAAACATGTAATTAAATAAGAATTAAATAAACTAATTTTAATATGAACTGTTTTAATGATTTTGTTCTCTGTTTAATAAAAATCATTTAGTCACAGCTTCGCCAAGAAAGCGGTAGTTGTAAAAGTACACCGAATATGATATTATTTTGATGATCTCTGCTTTAAATAATGCAAAGTTTGCTGTAATTATGGTACTTTATTATTTTTAACAATGAATTTAATATAAAGTATATAAAGATTTTTTTTTCAATTTGATTCTGTATAATATTTCTTTTCTTTATTTCAACAATTATTTTTCATGAAATTGTAGCATGACAAATAATTTCAAACTTAGAAATACGTTTTATATAATGAAATTAAAAAAAAAAACGTTACAGTGTATTAGTAAGATGTTTTATTTGGTTGCACCTTAGATTCATAAATTGAAAAAAATTAATGAGCATGCAATTATATTTTCACTGCAATTATATTTTCACTCGATTTGTTTTAAGACAATAGTGAACACCTGTTAATAGATCCATAAAATATTTGTGAATTGGCACCTACTGCAGTTTGACAGCTGATAAGGCCTCCTGGCAGTTCTAGTTCTTCCTGTTACAGGTATAAAACATCCTCCAAAGATTTAGAGGTTGTCAGTCATCGGGGAGGATATTTATCTAGCCCCCCTCCTTCGGTATGGACAAATCTCAGTGGTGGCATACCAGGTATGTTGTTCATAGTTAGGTCTCTCAACACAAAACATTTGACAAATTAGTCTCTGTAACATCTCTTTTCCTTACAGAAATTAATGTAGATTTTTATGTTTCATCTGTTTTGAATTTGCAGAATTTAGTTACATGTAAATACAAGTTTGCTAGGAAATTGTTTTACCGTATAAGTGGAAATATTAGCAAGATGCATATTTAGCAATTTCTACCTAAAATCTGGTATTTTATTTTTAGCGAGAACAGTAATTTTAGCGATTTTAAAATGATAACTAAAGAAGCTATTACAAATAATACGTAATTAATTTTTTGCGATATTCAATTTTAGCGATGTCAGAACCCTCACTAATAATGCCAAAATTAAATTTGCTAAACATTCTAC
Source organism: Saccostrea cuccullata (assembly GCF_032062105.1). Classification (NCBI taxonomy): domain Eukaryota; kingdom Metazoa; phylum Mollusca; class Bivalvia; order Ostreida; family Ostreidae; genus Saccostrea; species Saccostrea cuccullata. The sequence continues at coordinate 399,673 of NW_026938483.1, read as the reverse complement.
TTATACAGTAATTGTTTACAGCTGTAGTTTTGATTGAAGGTTTTTGATAAGTTAGTAGAAATGAACAGTTTCTTGGTTGAACAGGAAGATAAAGAATCCCTTTGATGTAATGTACCTACATTTACAGAACAAGTTGTACGTATTTGGGGGAGTGGAGGGAAATGTGACGTCCCGCGATCTGTGGATATTTAACACGACAACCCTGGTGTGGTCCATACAGCATTACAACAGTACTGTACCCATACCAATGGGGGTGGCAGGCCACACAGCTCACATTGTCAGGGGCGTCATGTATGTCCTCTTTGGTTATAGTCCAATCTACGGCTACCAGAACAGGATCCAGGAGTACAACATAGGTAGGCAGTAATGAGGTTCAGATACCTCTGTCTGTGTGTGTGGACGTGTGTATGTGTGCAGGGGGACATACCTTGTAAATTGGGTTCAAAATCTAACATACAATGTTTTGAAAATATTTCATCGTTAGTGTGGAATTGAGTTATAAAACTTAGCTCATCTTCCAAACCGGTTATTCATGTATGTGTTTGGGGAGTGCACCTGTTCATATGTAGAAGTTGAATGTTGATAAGGGCACCTTAAAGTGACCGTTGATTTTCTCTTGTTTGAAACTTATGGGAGCATTGTAAAATATCTGTTATAAACTTTTGTAAATGGCATCTAATTCATGATGATAACTACATGTATATTTGTCAGTGTAAATTTGGTTAACACTGTTTATAGGTTTCTTTCTTGTATATAGAATATTAATTTATTAAAATTAATTGTAGCCAATGAGAGCTGGAGCGTTCCCCGGACACGAGGGGCGCTGGTCCAGGGAGGTTACGGTCACTCTAGTGTGTACTACCCCGCCCTGGATAAGATCTATATCTACGGTGGATATCACGCCCGCAGCACCTCAAACTACGACCTCACTGACCAGCTGTACTCGTTTGAACCTGCTACAAGAACCTGGTGAGTCAGGTTTCTTTTTGAGGAGGAGGGTTTACAAAATTGGTCATTCGTTTTGCAAATTTCAGTGCTTTATATCGTGTCCCAGTATGATGACTAATTTTTAAAATATTGTATTTTAAAACAGGATAAAATTACGTCGTAACCAGCTTCCCCGTTACCTACACTCGGCGGTTATTATTGACGGAATGATGATTGTGTTTGGTGGGAACACCCATAACGACACGTCTATCAGCCTCGGAGCCAAGTGTTACTCCCCAGACGTATTACAGTATGACATCAGTAAGTCATAGGGACGTCAAGGAATAAATAAATTACTTTGTATTAAATACTTTATTCTGCATTTTTTATTATATCATCATTACTTTCTGCACTAGTGATATTAACTCATTGTAAGTCATATGGACATCAAGGATTGAATAAATAAATTACTTTTACTTTTAGACACATTATACACATTAACCCCCTATATCGCATATACCACTTACTATTCTGCACGCATTTACCGTTTCCCCGCAATCACGCATTTTCACGCACTTTAAAAGGTTCATTAAATCTTTAATTTATTGTCAAATTCCAACTATTTCATACTTGCTTAATCTCATAAAATAAAAAAAAAAATTTTCTAATTAAAATAATACGTCATGATATTATTTACGCTAAACTTTAGATAAACTTGTACCCTGCTATAAAGTGCTTGCGGGGAAATGGTAACGTAATATTTCTATGACGTGAGGATTCAGTTTATTTTTCATAACAATTTTGTAAGTTGTAAAGTGTTAACTTTCTTACTTCAGAGTGTAACACATGGTCCCAGCTTAACTCCTCTGTCCTGGCGTCACATGGGGCTCGTTATGGTCACTCAGCAGTCACAGTCCACAGGTCAGTGTAGAAGTAAAACTCAAGATTTAATCCCAAGGACTACATTGTTATCACTATTGGAATTAGCTTCCCTGCTTATATTGCTGAAATTTGAATTTAAGACACTTGTCTATTGATTGTAGGAATGGTAGGACTGAGATGCTGGTCCTGGGAGGATTCAGTGGAATCATGGAACCTAATGCTCTTCTTCTATCTCCAGGTAAACCACAGTGTACAGTAAACACCAGAAATAGAATCAAATGAAAGTCATTGAAAAATCATATATATATAACATAAGTACTTGAAACATTCTTTCGAGAGTGCCTCCAGAAAATTATGGGATTTTCACTTGTACTTCTTTAATTAAGTTTTATTCACCTGTATCCTCGAAGTTTAGTTCAGCTGTACTTTTGTACTGCAGGGAACTGCTCCTATTACACGACAAGAGAGGACTGTCTGGGGTCGGTACAGGGAAGGTCATGTGTGTGGGCGGGGGGACTGTGTGTCTCCTTGTCTGACCCCAATGCTGGCGGCGCCGAGGAGAAACAGTGCGATCCCACAGAGGGTAAGTAACAAATTTATTAAAAACGTCGGATGATATTAATGGGCAGAACAAATTAGGGATGATATTATCGGGCAGAAGGGCTGCGGAAAAATTTCTCTTATGAAAGAGGAAATTTTATAACAACTTTCTGGGTAAATTTTTTTTTATAGTTTCAGGAACTTCAGTTTGCATAATGATGTCTTGTTTTACATGTATAGTGATATTGTTTTGTACTTAATAAAAGTGTATGAATTCATGGACAAATAAATCAGTAATAAAAAGTTGGTTTTCAAACAATCGTCAGTCATTTGACTCTTTTGCTAGAAAAGGTTTAAATCAATGTTAATGCAGGTGATGATAATGTACAATATATATTGTGGCTGTATACTGTATATAGGTGGTGATAAGCAATGTGGTTCCTTCACGACGTGCCCCACCTGTCTGTCCACCGCCTACAACTGTGTGTGGTGTGTTCATAACTGCACTGCGGCGGACCAGTGTACCAACACCAATCAGATGGTAGGAAATTATATATACACAATTGAAATAATTATCATAGAGGCTAAAATTTAATTTTTTATATTTGACAATTTTAAGTTTTCTAAAAATGATCTAAGTGTATATGAAACCAATGTTTTACTATTGATATTTTATAAGTTATCTACTGGGTACCAGAAAGAAAAATGCCAATTATTATGACTTGTGAAATTGTAAATAACATTATGGACTATGATCCCTGACTTGAGAGGAGTAACACTCAGCCTAGCTTTATGTTGTACATGTACTTATTTATAAAATTATATACACACCGAAACTTCACTACTTTACAGTCAAGGGGGAAAACCTGTCTCCATACATCCATTTAAAAAAGCAATGTACTGCACATGAACTTTTTTCATCAAAAGGAAACCAGCACCTTTTAAAATTTTACAACTTTGTCAATCTTTATTTAACTTGTTATTCTTCATTTGCATCAAATAAAGCTCCCTCCAAACAGAACACCATTTAGATACCCCCCATAGCCTTGAAAACATATATCTTGCTTCATTAGCTGTATGTTATTTTGTTGTTGCACATTTGAGCATGTTGAGTTTGTGTGGCTGTATTTTTGTTTTTTGGGTTGCTTTTTCTTTTTTTTATTGTTTCTATAGAAACCTGAGTCAGCCAGCGACCTTTCCCAGTGCCCCATTCAGGGAGAACCACCCTGCGCGGAACAACACAAATGTCAGGGGTGTAACTCCTTCCCTGACTGCCTGTGGGGGGCTAGTGGATGTACCAAAAATGACCAACCAAAAAATGAGAAAAATGACACCGGTTAGTATTCTAAAGGACCAATTTTTATCTGTGTGGATCATTAATGTTGGTGCGGAACCAAAGTTTGTGGATTTGGTGGGGCCATCCTTACCCACGAATTTATATCCCTATGTTGTAAATATATTGATTCACTGAATTTACTGGTAAATGAGTAACCCACAAACAAGTAAAATTTTGATTGTCCACTAGCATTGGGCAATCAAATTTTACAAATTAAAATAATTCTACTGTGTTTCACTATCCTTTAGAATAATTATTGAAACCTAGTTTTCTTTTGTAAATTATTAGTTTTGTAAACCCTTGAAAATAATTATGAAACTTTGAAAAACCTCTTATCAATCATTTTTTTCTATGGCTAATTTTGCTTCTGGATTGAGTCTTCACAATTGGTTAATTTCAAATATGTAGGTTTATTTGACCTGAAGATATAAGAATGAATTTTTGGCCCAATTTCTTCTTTACAATAGGTCTTGATCTTGACCTACTGTAAGGTGTAATACTCTGTGACTGGTTGTCAGTATATGGTATGGGAGATAAGAACAGTTTCTGTTTGCTGTTCTGTATTTACTTTAGTCATTTTTTTTCCATGTATGTGTAGACGATCATAAACTTTTTGTGCAAATGGAAAATCAAGTAATCTGAATAATTTTATACCATGGATTGAGCTTAAATTATGATTTCCTGGAAATATACCATATGGGGAAAAAGTGCATTTACAGTGGTTTAGTTGCATATCATTTTTCTCTTTCTTTAGAACCCCAGCATTTTTCTTGATTAACTTTTGCCAGTATCAGAAGTTGACCCATTTTATCACAAGTCTTAGTTTATCTGGGGGTTTTTTCTGTAAAAATATCAGCCTGCAAACTTATGATAGTCATAAATCCTCATATTTCCTTTTCAAAAACTGTTTAAATTGACACAAACCATCCTGATTTAAGAAGGATTTAAATTTATAAAATGAAGGGTCAGAATCTAAGGGACATAAGTTTCAGTTTTCCTCTGGAACTAATATATGCCAAAAACTTCCTATGATTAGTTCTTCAGTTTTCGTAAAGATAATGCACTGAAAGCCTCTACCTGATGTTTGTCAGCCATGCCTTAAGATTTCTCAGACATTTGACTTTTCAGTGAGGAAAATACAATAACCCTAGTCAGTGTAAAGCTAAAAAAAAAGTCGTCCAAAAAGTTTTACTAGGGGGATAGATGAAAAAATGTCTTTAAAATTACTTCAGTACAGTGTGTCAGAAAATTATGGAAGTATGTGGTACAATGTGTATGTGATATGGTTTAAAGTTCTTCAAATCTGAAAAAAGTGAAGTGTTTCATACTTCTATTATATCAAATATGCTCTCTTCTTTGTATATATTACCAACTTTTAAGTTTTGTCACAGTTTTTGTCTCTTTTACTTTGGTTTAATTGCTTTTGATGTTGTGTTTTTCTGCATGATTTTTTGGAACAATTATTTTGTGGTGTTAGTGAGGAAAAGTAAAAATTATCCTCTGAATTAGAACAAAAAGAAAACTTTGGGTTTGTCCAGCATAAAGTCTGAGATCGCAGTGTTACTCCTCCGAGGGATTTAACAAGATCCCACATGGGTGTTGTTAGTTCCGCTTGACTGATTTTTAGATCACTTCTGCCCACATTGGCCGCTGTCCCTCTAAACACAGCAGTGTCTGTTCTCTCTTCCACAACTGTGTGGCGTGTGTACAGTCCAAATCCTGCAAGTGGAATCAGACCGTCAAAGAATGTCAGAAAAGATCACATACGATTGGAACTCACTGTAAGAATGGGTAGAGGTTTCAGTTTGAAGGGGGGATAAATCTTTTTACAGGGAGATAATTCTCTAAGTTGAGAGATAAGTCTTCTGTGAGAGGGTTTCTAGGAATCATTTATTATCCCATTCCTCACTAAGGACATACACAAGGTACCTTACCTACTGATGTTTTTTCAAGATATTCTAAATTCAAATTTATAATACCATTACATTTTCTTAGACAAAAAATCAGCATGCATTACCAGGGGTTTTGAAAAGATATCAAATTATGAAAATGTTTGCATTATTCAAAGAAAAGTAAACAAAAATTACAAAACATAATTTTCAAATATTTTTTCCATCAAAATTTATTTTAGAAGAGGTGTACAAATTCTTATATAAGGGCATTAAAAGTATTACACACAAGTCCTTCATTTAGTGGAACTCTTCAACTCCAGGGAAGAACCCAATAAAGTCCAAACTACATTGCGTATGACCTTAATATCAAAACACTTGAACATTCATGAAATTTATTTACCTTGGTTTTTTTTTTTGTTGACTCAGATACATTCAATGACTTTGATAACCCGGAGAAGACACCATGTCCTACGCCTTGCTACATGAATACCACATGTGAGTCGTGTACATCACAAAAATGTATGTGGTGCAGCAATCAGCAGAAATGTGTGGAAACCAATGCCTATGTGGCCACATTTATATATGGCCAGTGTATGGAGTGGACCACAGACAAATCTAAATGTCCAGGTAAATTTAGGGAAGTCAAACCTAGAAATTAAAGTTTTTTTTTTTTAAAGTTAATCATTGAATTTTTTGTTCATTTTGAAGAAACAGATTTTCTGAGCAATGAAAGTACAAGAAATATGTTGAATACAAGTATTATGAATGCCACTTCAAAATAACACCTCTTATTAGACCTTGAATTTCTCTTTATAGCAACCCGCTGCTCTGATCTTCACTCTTGTAAAGATTGTCAATCTAACCCTCTGTGTGGGTGGTGTAATGATCCTAGCAACACAGGGATTGGTCGATGTATGGAGGGCGGAGCCTCTGGACCTGTCAATCAAACTAATCCCCACCTCACTGACCTTAGCAAATGTCCAGCCAGTCAGTGGTTCTTTATCAACTGTCCAGGTTAGAAGACGACCATAATGATTAGAATCTTTCATTAATTGTTCATTTGAGTCTCCTCCATGATTTTTGTGCTAGGTCTCAGATCCTTATTTAAATGCATTGAATTTTTAAGGGTTACCTATATGTTTATTGTAATAAATGAATGTGAGAATAACTGTCATAAAAATAATTTTTAAAATCTTGTTTCATTTTAGATTGTCAGTGTAATGGACATAGCACATGTCTAAATGTGACAGGAGTGTGTGACAGTTGTCAAAACATGACGGAAGGTAAGAATGGGAGAGAGCTGAGGAAGAATGGGAGGGGTGGGGTAAGAATGGAAGGAGGCTGGGTAAGAATGGGAGGAGGCTGGGTCAGTTAAACTGACACTGAATACAGAGGGTAAGTATGGGAGGGGGTGGGTAGGAATGGGAGGGGGTTCATTAAAACTGACATTGGAGGCGTGAGAATAGGAGGGGGCTGGGTCAGTTAAATTTACACTGAATACAGAGGGTCAAAGGGAGGGGGATCTATCTGAAGACTATAGTAATGACAGTGTCTGGTTCAGAATTATTCAGAATTACTAATGTCAGTAATTCTGACATCTTTATCTTGTAAATTATTTTAGAAAATGCCCTTTTCATCTAAATTCTCCTAAAAGAATAAAGTTTGATAAGACTCCTGGTAAAGTGTGAAGAAAACAACAAAATTACCATTACTTGTTTAATCCTTTTAGGCAAGTCCTGTGAGAGATGTGTTGATGGTTACTATGGTGATGCCAGTAATGGAGGCAGTTGTTCTGGTAAGTGTATCACTATTAGACATTGTAATATGTCAAGCATGTATGGATTTTCCTCCTGAAAAGTTTCAAATTATTAAAGGAAACACAAACTAAACAAGGATACCAGACAGTGAAGCATTGGATTTACAAATAAAAAGATCAAGAAACATGAACCATGTCACCAGTTGTAAAGTTTGTGTTTATTTTTAGCTTGTCAGTGTAACGGCCAGGCGGACTCGTGTGACAGGAAGTCGGGGGCGTGCTACTGTAGAACCAGGGGAGTGATCGGGGATAAATGTGAAAAGTTAGTATGGAGGGACAATACAGTTCAGAAATCTTAAGTTCTAAATTCAGAGTCCAGGAAAAATACTGACATGATACGTAATTTGAATAAGAGCCAAAAAAAAAAATTTAAGACCAAAATGTGCAGGTATGCATTATTTTGAATGTATTTTTAGGTGTGATGAACCCCATAAATATTTTGGAAATCCCAAAACAGGAACCTGTTATTGTGAGTATTTTAAGACAGCATTGTAGTTGTGCAAGATTTATAAAATACATTGATAATTTGTGTTTTATCCTGGTGTAATAATAATATTCCATCAATTCGTAATACTTGTAAATCAGTTATGTCTTAATTAATACATAATTTGTAATGTCCATTATAAGAAATTAAATATTTATTTCCATAAATACAATAAGTGATTTAAATTTCAGATAACTTGGTGACAGACTACCAGTTCACCTTTAACCTTTCTAAATCAGAGGACAAATCGTACACCCAGATCAACTTCATGAACATCCCGTCCTCCGTAAGGATAACGATGCTGAATGAAGATAAATGTCTAACAATCTGCCAAAAAATGTGCAGAATTTGAAATGATTTTTTTCATAATAGCGATTTTAAAAATATTTATAATGTATTCTGTTTATGTTGCAGAGTGAACGTGATGTGGATTTTAAAGTAAATTGCTCTGGTGTAGCCTACTTAAATATAACAATGAAGAAAAGTAAGGATTTAAATTAAAAAGCAATTGATTATCATTGCAATTATAGAGTCAGTTGCTTTACTTTAAAAATAATGATGTGTTTACTTTGCCTGTTTGTCTGTTTGTAGAATCTCAGGGTGACCGGGAGACGATGATCGTCAAACAACACTCGTGTAATTACTTCAGGGCTAAGTTTGATCACGGGGAATATTCCTTTGGTCCCTCAGAAAACACTACATTCCTTGTCTATGTCTACGGGTTTAAAACCCCATTCTGGCTACAGGTTTGTCAAATTTGTAAATTCCAATGTTGGAACTTTTTGAAATGAAAGCTATTTTTAGTACCTGAGTCACGTGATAAAGAAATAGAAAAGAATATGTATGAGAAAAGATTAAAAAAAATCCAGATATTAGTATATGGTACATGAAGAAAGAAAAAATATGAGTTGGACATAAATTTTGAATTAAATGATACAGAATATTTTTTAAAGGCTTTTCTATGATTGTTGTCAATCATCAATTTTAAATTATGCCAATTTTCTACAAGCACAGGTGAACACAGATTTGTTTTCCTTTCAGATCTCTTTCTCACAGTTTCCTAAGATAGATTTAGTTCACTTCTTTGTGACTTTTTTTAGGTAAGTACACTCTCTATAATTTGACATACTTCACATTACCTGAGTGTATCATGAATAATTAAAATGAGAAAAACCTCTGTAGAATTTTGTATTTTACCGCAGCCTGGGGGTAGGTATTAAATGTCCTCTCAATGTAATGCATTCCAGAAGTTTCTTAAACAGATAGAAGTCACACCATGTAATGAGTTGATATTTCCATTTCAGTTGTTTCCTATCGCTGTTAATTATAGCAGCAGTTTTATACAAAATCAAACATAAGTATGACATCTACCGTCGCAGACAGGTGAGTGATGAATGATTCTTATTTACTCTTTATAACCCTTGGTTGAAATAATTTTGTAATTGTTTGAGAGTGAAGGTATACTCGTAATAACAGTTTTCAAGCAACCAAGGTTCAATTGTCTAATAATTTGTACCTAAATCAGAATTTTCATTGTTTTCAGCGTATGATGGTGGAGATGGAAGAAATGGCGAGTCGGCCATTCTCCTCAATCACTGTGGAGATCGACAGAAAGTATGATCCAGTCGGAGCAGAGAAAAAAGAAACAGATCTCAGAAAACGGAAAAAGGTCAGAAATCTCAGTTAATGATTAAACATTTAGCTTTTATTAAGGATAGAACTTCTCAAATAATTTACAAACTAAAAATAAATTTTTAGTATGTTATTAATATATATTAGTAGTTATTGGGTGAAATTACATTTACTTTTTTGGTTGTCCTTTTCAGACTAATACAAAACCCAGTCAGATTGCATATGAGCCATTAAATCACCAGAAGGCTGCAGTTATATCACTGATAGTCCAACTACCAACAGGGGATGATGAGTGGACCCCTAATGGGGCCTCAGGGGTAGCCATAGCTAGTGCTCTGGTCACAGTTGGTAAGTTTATACCACTAACGAGGCCTCAGGGGTAGCAATAACTAGTGCATTTGTTACAGTTGGTACATCTAGACCCCAGTGGGGCCTCAAGGGTAGCCATAGCTAATGCTCTGGTAACATTTGATAAGTGTAGATTCCATATTGGGCCTCAGTGATGCTAACAGCAATTGTTCTGACCACAGTTTGTCTGGACTATGAAAGAGATTTAGACAGCAATCACTGTTTCATTAATATACAATGAATATCCTATAGGGTGTAGCTGTGAATCGTACTATTCCTTGTATGAGTTGCAAAATTTTCACTGACTTATGAATTTGAATTGTTATTTCTTCAGGCCATCATCGAAAGCAAAGCTTAGAACACGGAGGAAAAGGGGACAAAAGTAAACATAAAAAAGTGTTGTTTCCTGGGAACCAGGATATGTGTGTCTAGTATCCGGAACACTCCCCAGGGATCCACCCTTGTGTTCACAGGGAGTGATTATTGTGTGTGACTGAAAGGGAGAGGTTATTATTCAACCTTCCTTCATGAATCTTACAAAAAAATCAAGGTGCTAATGTGAAATTACAACAAAAAAACATACTTTTTTCATCAGTTTCAACAATGCAGTTTTACTTACAAATAATTACTTACTGATAGTGTATATTGTGTAATATATTTAAAGATTTTAAAATTTGTTACAAAGACATATTCCAGTGTAGGACAGTCTTTATTTCCTTTATTTTTTCTTTAAATGGATTCGGACTTGTGTCTGAAACATTAAGGGCGAATTTGTTTTTCAAAAACTGGGTTTAGTTTTGAACCGGTTTTGTAAACTGTTCATTTGTTCCACAAACTAGTTTTAAACTAGTTTAAACCCAGAACCGGTTTTCCATTTGTTTTGGCTGTAACTGAAATCAGTTCGTTAAACCAACCAAACCACCTCCGATGGTGGTTTATTCAGTTTACGAAAGAGCGGGAAGTATTCCAGTATGGCGGTGATGAAAGATGGTGACTATTTTAATAAAGAAAAACAGATATAAATAATTGTTGACTAAATGCCACATTCTGATATTTGATGTTTTATATATAAGGCTTCAGAGAATAGATAAATGCTGCATATTGAAAATAATGGTGTTTGTTCAATAATAATGAACAGAATATGTTAGATTTTCCTTTTCAAAAATAAGTTTTGAATCATTTGGACAAACTTCAACATGTATGGTAAATTGTAGAACATACTGTAAAGACAGCTTAAGTATTGGGAATCTAAAGAGCAATTATAAATACTCGGGGTTTTTGTATTTCCATGTGTTAAAAATGTGGAAATTGTTCATTTGATTAATCTTTGAGACATTAAAAATATAAATACTGCAATTTAACTATAAGTAAGATAATCAAAGAATATAAAAACGTCATAATTTCTTAGATTCTTTTATTACAAAAAAGATTTTAACAAATTGATTTGCATAACGCCATCTTGTATAAACTGTTCATTTGTTTTACCGAGGTAAACCGGATTGAAATTTAAACCAGTTTGAAAAACTAGTTTTAAACCTTAAACTAAAACCTCAGCCAGTTTATGTGCAACAAATTCGCCCTAATTGTGTATCTGAATGAGCATGGTTGTTTTCTAGAGATGAGTCAAATTCTCACTAGTCATTTGATCTTGATTTTTCACAATGCTCATTATTTCAGTCATGTTTTAGATGTATTTTTTAGAATTGACAAACTTTAACACTCTAAGTTACCATAAGTGCTATCAGTTTCTTGTACTTTTAGTCAGTCTAGACATGGATTGTAAGGTTCAGAAGTCGATTGATTCTTGTTACGTTTAAGTGGCATTTGATACGACCACCCTCAACACATTTTACCATTATCATCGTCCCCATGTCATCTCCATAATCCTATTTTTCTGTGATATTTTTCCCATTTTATTTTGTTTTTTATTTGTAAATACTTCCTCACAACATTTCAAAGTATGATTGTTGTATAATATGTAAATAACAATTAACTTTTGCTGTCTGTTGTACATAGAGATTTGTTTTTTGACTCGTTGATGGCTTTGTCACCATTTTCACAATTATTTGTATGGTACTTAATTATGAAAAACAAATAGGATTTACTAAAATTAAACTCGAAGTAATATCATGTAGTAATGATCTGTAATGTTTGAGCCCGTTCTATGTATTTACTATCTGTTGAGAGATGCTTGATTTTTTATAAGCCCTTATATTCAGTCTTGTCCTCAATTTTTTCATCATAGTCATTGATTTGATAGCAGCCAGCAAAGCATTCACAATCCTGTGTTTGTCAGGTGGCCAGTTCTACCAAAGTCCTGTACAAAATTCTATATATAATCAAACACTGTAAATACTGATAATTTATTGATTTTATTGATTATTGATATCTAATGTTTGTGAATGTGAGAGAGAGAGAGAAGGGAGAGAGGGAGTTGCACTTGAAATGGTGAGTAATATGATGTTGTTTACATATCTTAATTGTGATAAATGATGTGATTTTTTTCCGTGAATTTTATTATGCATTCCACTCATGGATTATCTATTTTTTTTGATGTTTTTACAAACTCAAAAAGATGCATTATTAAATTGGAATCAACATTTATCAAACATACTAGTGTATTGAAACAGACTGGAAAGGAAATGTAAACTGTAAAGTCATGTTCAAAAAGTGTCTCGTTTTTGTTATAATTAGAAATTAGAAGTATTAATAAATAGAATTTTTCAAAAGTTATTTTCTTTTTGAGAAACTGTTTTAAATGGTCCTTAGAAATATATCATTCTGATCTACTATGTTGTTTATATATGTTTCCTTGCAATGGGGTCATATTTTAATGACATATTATTAATGTTTTTGTCGTGTACTGGACACCTGGTTATGTGTTAACTAAAATTTTCCTGTTGTGTTAGGGCCCATTTTTATGGTTCAGCGTGATATTTTTTTCTTAATGCTAAAGTTCTGCTTATTTACATTTTAAATTTGTCATTCGTGAAACTGTTAGACATTAATTTAATAATGAAGTCAATTCTGTCTTTACTTTTAACAGATTTTGTTATGACAATGGCAGTTTAATCGAAAACAAATCAAAGTAATATAAAGGATTATCTACGTTTGATTTGAAAATTATATCCTGTTCATTTTATGTTTACTAAGAAATTCCATGTAAATTATTTATTGATTGCGAATGATGAGAATGCCTCCTGGCATTACATGAGAAATGATCTGCAAGTTTTCACCGACATATGACTGCGTGAGAGAGAGAGAGAGAGAGGGGGCTGTACATGTGTTCTTTGCTTATCTGGATGTTGTAGTTGATCACGTCCGAGTACACATGTAGTCTACGGAATGGTGGAAATAAACAGAAAAACAGATATTTGTGTCTTTTTCTTCGCATTTATGTTCCAGTCTTATTTGCCTACCAATGAATGAACTCTACCTGCTGAAAATGAGATGAATTTTTTTTTTCATATTAACCACTGGAATTCCACATTGGCTTTGGTGTTCCTGAAAAGAGGAGTTAAAAAAGATTTTTCCTTTATGAATGTGTGAGCATCCACTGTCTTGTGTATAGAGGGATCAGCAAAAAGCAATCAAAATATTACACAGGAATACATTTATATTGGGGGGGGGGGATCTGATGCAGAACAGCTGGGTCAAAGTGACTCAGATGAGCATTGTGATCCATGGACTTCTTGTTTATAAACAGTACACCTTAGGTGGCATATGATACCCCCATAAGAAAAACTGGTGATTATCAATTACTTCAGATGCACTATGTCTGAAGACATCAATGAATTGTGGACAGATCAGATGTTTCTTAATCACATACTGAAAGACCCAATCAGAACAAGCTCGTACTATAAATAGCGAAATTGTGGTTAAAGTGAACTATTTTGGTATTGACACATGAATTTCATGCAATGATCAGGAGTCAATGTTTGATGATTTTAGGTCCAACATTTTTCTAATGACACTGTCCACCAGCCAGCTCTATGTCTGTATCAGTTTTGTTTTCCACTGACCAAATCCCCATTGATTCACTTGCAAGCCAGACAGCCTTTATCTTCTACGAGAAAGTAAGACTTCCAGATTGCATCCACAGAAACATCATCCTTGCACATTTGTTGCGGATGAACTTGCAGCAGCTACAATAACTGTAAAATCACATATTTTCCTAGGGTCAAATTTTCGAGGTTTAAAGGGAAAAAGAATATTGGTTTGTGGGAATTTGATTTTATTGTTGGACAAGGTTAAGTAGTAATGCATATAAAATATTACATTTCGTGGTGGACATAAATTCATGGGTCTTTCCATACCTCAAAAAACAACAATAATTAACCCCCATGAAAGTTAGTGATTTTACAGTACTTAAGAACTAACCCTGCCTTGTAAAATTTCCTTGAAATACAGACATATGCTTGTGTCATGGCGGGGTTCTACTCAAAATACCTAGGCATGTACATACATGTATAGATCAATTGCTCTTTTGAATTGAAAAATCTCATACCACAATTCAGAAAAAGATCTCATTATAATTTAACTGTTTATTGAAAATAAGCAGATTTCATATAAACATTGATGCAGCATTGTATAGTTAGAGAAGAACTCTATTTGCTGCCAGCTCACCATAGCAATGTCACCTAAGATCCAACTTTTTTAAAAAATCTATCATAACCATTGAATAAGTTATTGCTTGATGTGGCATATAAATCTTGCTATAGATTCAGATATGTAATAAATATACACACTTTTCTGTTTGACATTATGACACGAACCTTAAGAGGACCAACTGAGGTTCCCAGTACTATTCCATCTAATGTAATTGTATTCTGAGATGGTCCATAAATATACCCAGACTGTAAATCCTGACACTTAACATGTGCACGGATGTCAGTGTAGGTTATACCTGGTGTAAAAGTCAAATTTTTCTACTTGACTGTTTTTAAAACACAAAAACCCCAGTTCGCTCTCTTACAATTTACAATGATTACAGTTTTCATAAATTCACACACTTCTTTTGATTACAAGCAAAAGCATGACAAAAATGTCACAAAACTAATGCTTCATGAGCTATGTTTCTATTCCAGAATTTAGACAGAAAATTCTATTGTTAAAATGATAAAACTTTCCTTTGTAACAGCAAAATCACTAAAAATAGTAGCAACTAAGTATCTTTATGTAAGTACTCATCAAACTATATATGAACAAAAGGCAAATTTAAAATTAAATTAATTTTATTATAATGAACATGATACATATGAACTAAATGAGCTAACCTGAGTAATAATGTTCAAAGTGGGGCTATAGAAATGAGGTTTAAAGTGCCCTCCCCCTTTTTTTTACTCTTCTTTGGGTCACACTTAAAGAAACTTTGTGTTATTAAAATCTAACACATCTCAAGTCGACTGTAGCTCTTACATTCTATTCAGTTCCCTTCCCATTGTTTTCCCCTATATGCTTCTCTTGACAGATCATACAAATTAAATAACATATTTTAAAATAGAAAAAAAAAATGGTTAGCCTCCTGGGGAATACAATATTCACCAAGCCAAAAGGTCGAGGTGAATATTGTTCTAAGAGAAAGCCTAAACCATCATATTGACTTCAAAAACAACAATAATTGTAAATTATATGATTCAATAATTATTAGTTATAACAAACCTAGCAAGCAAAGTTTTTTTTTAACCTTTCCATTTTTCTTGACTGTTCACATTTGTGAAAGTCCTTATTAAACACAGCATTACAGAGATGCAAGAATAAGAATAACATAGTCTATTGTATTAATTTGAATTTCTAAAATTAGAATTATAGACCTAAGGAAATTTTTGCTAGATTTATGTCCCAATCAAAAATTAATTAAGACGTGGTTGCCAGTCATGATCAAAAGTGATGCTAGTTTAATTTACAATATTCAGAGTTGTTCACCAATTTAGGCAACATATTATTGTATGTTTTATACATTTGACCTTCATCACTTAGAAAAATTTCAACAAATCTATAAATATACATATGAATTGCCAAATTGTTAGCATTAAACGAGACATTGATATAAGAAGCTAATTACATATTAAGACTTTACTCAGTTTATCCTGAAAATACTGAGAAAATAAAATTATTACAGTATCACTGGTCTGAAAAGTGAATACAAATGAATTAACACAGTTATAAAAATACTGAGAAAATATCAGACAATGGTATCATAATATCACAATGTCACCTATACTTGTCACTTTCTACCGTTACTTTATCAACCAGGTGCAGATTTACAGGACACGTCACAGCAGAGTTATCTCCCTTCTGCTCATTCTCTACTGTACGAGATGATCATGTGACCTTGCTATTTGTATACTGTATAGTTTACAATGAAACTGTTGGGATAAACTTCTAAACACTAGTTAAATGTTTTTCTTTTTGTTTGATTTGTTGTTTTTTTCTGTTGGCAATGTTAGGTCCAGATAAGTCCACGCATACATGTATTACTATCTATAGTCACACAGACGATGCCGTGTTTTCCTCGGTAGGGTAGTCTTTGATAACGCGATTTGCCTGGCGTAGATACTGCTGTTGTTTATAGTAAATCTTCAGTGCTCCTTTAAGTATTGTGAAAGCTACACCACCCTAGAAAAGAAAAATTGATAATTTACTTTTTTTTCATTAATGGATAGTGAAATTTCATGTTGTACTAAAACAAATTGATTTCGGAGTGTTATGAATGTGCTTAACATATTCTGCCTTTGTTAGTAAATGACATTTGTTTCAACTCTGATACAGCAATGTACTTCAGAAAGAATGTTATTGAAAGAAAATGAAATGTCGATTTTTTCTTTTTAACTTTTAGAATGTAGAATTTTGGACTGTGTTTCTAATGTTTTACTGGTATCTTTTTTTGATTGAGTGTATCTATCTACCAGTAGTGTGCGCTGGAAGTTGGAGTGGACAGATCCAAGCATGATTTTCCCCATGATGGTGGCAATGGTTGGCATGATGAGGGCGCCACACAACATCCTTGTGGCAGAGATTGGATCTGAGAGTGGTACTGTCTCCGCAGGAACACGCAGATTTCTGGCACCAACTTAAAATAATATCCAAGAATTAAAATCTACCCAAAATAACATCCAATAATTAAAATGTACCAAAAATAACATCATTAAATTAAACTTCCTAAAATAAGAACCATTTATTAAAACCCACTACATGTAAAAATAACATAAGTATTTCTTTTTTGTCTATTTTTACCCTACTGAAATTAGGAATGTTAAAAATCATGAAAATAGAGCTAAGATCTTTACATTGTTAAACTAAATCCATGTCTTTAGAAGAACATATGTGCAATTACTTTTCTAAAATAAATGTTCATGACCCACATTAATTAACCTAATCTTGAAAGTGTCTATGATCTCAATGCAAGTTGTGGTTATAGTATACATTGTACATGTATTTGCAAATAAAATGGTTTAAAATGTAAAACTTTCCCCTAGTGAGGTATGGGGGGTGATACACACTGTGGTATGAAAGTCCACCAGCTCTCTCTCTCTCTCATCAGCTGTATATAATAATAACCTAGATAATCTGACCCAAAGTTATCTCAGTAGTCTAGACAAGCCTGTCATCATCAGATGTGTATGACAAAGTCTGTCCTTTATAATATCACAACTATATTATAAGTACTTCATATGTACTTTGTACTTCTCTTGGTACCTATGGCTATAAATAATACTGCAGTGCCTATAGTTATAAGTACTGCAGTATGTTACTTGACACTCTGTATCAGTTGATCATAAGTCTAAATCACAGTACTTGTGCTTAATTAAACAAGAGATGTTTGTAAAACACTTATGCCCCCTCCCCCCCAAATAACTGGAATTTTTCTAAGTCCAAGGGACATAACTCTGTCAAAAATGGCCTGATTGTACCCAAAACAGAACTTCACCTAGATATTTTTATGATAAATCTGTAAACTGATTTTCATTTCAGTATGTGAAACCTCTGAAGAAAATGCATGGAAACTGCAAATAATTGGAGTTTTTCCAAGTCCAAGGGGCATAACTCTGTCCAAAATGGTCCGATCATATCCAAACAGAACTTGACCTAGCTATTTTTAAAATCTGTATACCAAATGTGCAACCTCTGCCAAGAAAATGAATGGAAACTGCAAATAAATGGAATGTTTCTAAGTTCAAGGGGCATAATTCTGTCCAAAATTGCCCGATCATACCCAAAACACAACTTGATCTAAATATTCTTATGATAAATCTGTATATCAATTTCATTTCAATATGTGCAACTTCTGCAAAGAAAATGAAAGAAAACTGATGGTGGACTCACAGACAGGCCAACAAACAGACAGATTGACAGACAGCAGCAAAGTAATATTCCCTCTCTTCTTCAAAGAGGGGCAAAACAAATCTTGCATGAAAAAGTTAAATTATGAAAGTGATGGAAGCAAAATCTTCATTTCCACTAAAAACAGAATACTTCAGAATTCCCTAACTTCTGACGCATTGTACTTCATATGGTTAATATTTCAGTAGCTTACTAATATGTAGGGGACTGGATCAGGCTAAACCAGAAATAATTCATATCTTCTCACACATGTGGGAAATGCAGACTTTTTAAAAGCCCCGTTATTTTTTCTCCGTTTTTCACAAGCTGACTTTTACTGTACTTTAAAAAAAATGATTACTTTGTAAAGTTTAGAATTTAAAAGAAGGTTAGTGTAGTATGAATATTTACATAAATTACATTATTATAATGGTGACTTGATCCAAGTTTGACAGTATAAGCTCTTCAGAACAAGTTACTGTTATATAGTACTTCTGGTTACAGCTAAATTTATCATATAACCCCCATATTATAAGCTAAATATCATTAATTAAATTCTAGATTATTGTCATAATTCTTATGGGAAATGTAGGGGGGGAATATTTTAATTATGTACTGTTAGTAATACATTATCAAACAGTTTCTGAGAGTGATATGGATTTCGTACAAAGTAGTGCTTTTGGAAATGATTGCCTGAAATCAACAGTAAAATTGGGTGATAAGAGTTGGGTATATAAAAGTGATGCTGAATTTATCCATGACAGAAGAAATAACTGCACCTCACTGCTAGCAAATGAGCTGATCCGTTCAGAATCTCCTGATATTTGTCTTAGTCAGTCAGACCAATCATTAACAATACATCAACAGATTAAGACGTTCAGTGGTGCACTTAAGCACCTTAGTATTGTGTTCCTCCTCAGTCCCCCTTGAACTGGAATCAAACAATGTCTAACACCCTTAATTCTGAGCTGCATGCACCAACAGCATCCGTACCATGCTGGGTCGAGGAAAACCTCTTTACAAAATTAAAATTCCTTCTCAAAATAGCTAAACAAAGCAGATAGGAAGATGATTTCTGATTATCTAAGCATGATTCCTATTGTTTACTTTAGACTGATTCTGCACTTTCTAATTTTTCTTTGTTGCAGCTGATCAAACTCTACTTAGAACACTGAATTCCAGACAAGCCCAGCTGCTGAGCCAGGATTACCTCCCTTTGACATGCTATCACAGAGCAGTGAGCAAAAAATAGCATCCTAGCTAAGCTTAAGCACAGTCACTGCTTACATGACATGTGATTATGAAACATTTTAAAATCAAACTTTTTATAGTACTTTATTGGAAAATTGAGGTCAATTGGATAAAATACACTTGTATATGGCAGTTATTGTAATTTTAAAAACAATATACATATACACAGTCCTGCTTAGTAATTCCATATTACTCTATATTCAAACTTGTCACTAACTGCATGTGTAGTCAGTTTACTTCACACCTTAAAATTATTGATACCCATAAAATTGAGTGCAAATCAAATGAAATCAATACTACTGCAGCTGCCAACCAACATTAAGTTTATTGCACAGATGCACTAAGTAGCAATCTGACATTAGACTTCATCAATGGGTACTTTTTTTTTACTAAGATAAGATCTGGATTCCCAATTCTAGGATATACCAGGTTGTACATGAATTTGTGACCTTGACCTTTGAGTGACTTCCCGGCAGTAAATTAAGCAGACTGTTACGTTTAATTCATAAGACTTGCTTGATGTATCACTGAGAAACGCTCCCTGTCTGGAGACTAAGAGATATAATATCTGAATTTCCCTCTGTAAGGAATTAACTGAGAGATAAGTAAATGGCCTGCTTGTACTGCCCTCTGGGGGATGATAATTCTGCAGCACCTCTTATCTATCTTTGATCTGTGAACAATCTCCTGGCCTTCCCCTGTCACATGCCACTGAAACCTATACCCTCTTGAAGTCTACATATCTTTAGCTCTGACAATGCCATGATTTGGTTTCTTACAAACACTAAAACTCCTATTTGCATTGTCCAATCTTTTTTCATTAATAGGTATCAATTTGGTGAGTTTAGTGTGTTTTTCTAATATATATAACCTATATAATGTTAAAAAGAAAGTAGCAGCAACTTTCGTTTTAAATACAGTTAAACTTGCTTTAATAGAACTTTCTTATAAGGAAGCCTCAGTAATATGAAAACATTTGATGAATCCCTTAGAATTTTCCTTATATGGATATAAAAAATTAGATCTCCCAATGACTTCCTTATAACCATGTTTTACATAAGATGGTTCTGGATACTATCATTTTTATCTCTTGACTTTGACCTAACAGTTCAACTTGCATTTTAGAAACTTCAACCTTTGCTATAAGCTGCCAACCCTGGGTATATATGTGTCACAAACATCTCTTTTTGTTTATAAAGGGTAGGCAGCTGAGGGTGGGGTGGGTGATCAGGTTTATGATTGCTCCCAAAGTCACCCCTGTTCTGACGGCATCATTTAGTTCCTGTTTGTCAGGTAAGCTATTCAAATTACAGAATATCTCCAAAGTAACTTCTAGACAATATGGCAATTCATCACAATTAATCTATCATTTAGTAAACTTCTTTGACTAAAATGACTGTGTTAATGTTTTCTTACTACAAATACCTTTTATAGTTTCCTTGTCATTTTTTTTAGATAAGGAGAATATTTTAACCCCGGGTATTATTCTTAACAATTCTTCTGTATAACATTTAACTACACTTTGTAATCTAAGTTGTAACTCTGCTCTTGATTACTTGATCAATCTGTTAATCACTTGTTCTTGGATTAAAAATGAATATTGTATGAACTGCATGTATATCACTCTGAGTCCTCTAGATGCTCTTTTCCTATTGTTTCTGTCAGATGATGATAAAGAGTTTTACAGACTTTATTTAATCACCCCAACACTGGGAGAGCTGCCCGTGACTATGGCCAGGGTAATGATGATGAAAATGTTCGTGTCACATTCTGAAGGTCACAGCAGATCAATGAACCTCAGAAGAAGAATATTGATGTCTGAAGTCCAGGGTCATAACAGACAGCATTCTGTGAATGAAACCTAACAGACAGGCTTCATCAATGTACCCTCATTTTTATACTGCACTGAACACACAAATTGATTTATTCATATTAACTATAATATCAGATACAAAAAGACTCTCCTTTTGGAATTCTTGTAGAGACTGTATATGTTCAATGATTTGACTTTATGTTTAATGTTTACTGGTGGTATAGAAAAATATATCAATAGTATGAAATTTCTCCTGAGAATACAACACGGGATGGAATGAATGAGGACCATCCTTAAACTGCAACAAAAATCATTTTAACAATAACAAGTATATCTACTGAACTATTTATTTATTAATAAGTAGATTGCTATGTAGTATCTCCCCAGTTTTAAAAACTATTTGTCACAGATAGAATTCAAACTGATGCATCACAAATAAAAGTTGCTATAAATAATAGTTAGTTTACAGTAAATAGTGAAGTAAAGGTCATAGTGAAGGTCAAGGTAAAAAAAAAGTCAAATTCTGAACATCATGTATCAGGTAAAACAAATTTATGCTGTAATAGCTCTTAACAACATGTACAGTAAAACTCGTTTAGTACGAACACGGATATTGCGAATTCACGGATATAGCGAAGTCATTTTGGATCCCCAGCTATATAAATTTAATGAATTTCTTATACGGTTATAACGAATTACGGATATAGCGAAGTAATTTCAAAGGTCCCAGCGACTTCGTTATAACCGAGTTTTGCTGTATCAGCAGGGGAGTTTGATAAAATATTTTGAATGGTTTCTTTGAATCACAAATTTGAGATAATAAAGGTCAAAGTCATAGAGGTCAAGGTCATACCCTTTGTTGAATATCTCTTACCAATATGTATAAGTATATGAAGTATATGAAACTGCATTGTGATGGGTGGATAGATAAAAAGATGGAAAGATGAAAAGACAGAAGACCAGATGGATGATAGACAGACATGACTCTGCCCTAGTCTTATTAAAAATAGGTCTTTAGTTAAACTAGAACTGTCCAAACGGGACAAAATACCCCCCGCTGGGTTTTTCAGAAGTAACTTTTTCCATAATAAAGATATGTATCAAACACGAATTATGAAATTTTTATTTCAGTGACCTTGAACTTCCCCAAATAACCTTGGGTCAAGGTCATGACACACCCTTGGGTCATGGGCAATCTTTCAGTGAAATGAGAACCTACCAAGTTTATCCCTAAGGAAGATATGGACCGGACTTGAATTATGAAATTTTTATTTCAGTGACCTTGAACTTCCCCAAATAACCTTGGGTCAAGGTCATGACACACCCTTGGGTCATGGGCAATCTTTCAGTGAAATGAGAACCTACCAAGTTTATCCCTAAGGAAGATATGGACCGGACACGAATTATGAAATTTTCCTACCAGTGACCTTGAACTTCTCCAAATGACCTTGGATCAAGGTCATGACACACCTTTGGGTCATGGGCAATCTTTGTGTGAAATGAGAACCTACCAAGTTTATCCCTAAGAAAGATATGGACCGGACACGAATTATGATATTTTTCTTCCAGTGACCTTGAACTTCCCCAAATGACCTTGGGTCAAGGTCATGACACACCCTTGGGTCATGGGCAATCTTTGTGTGAAATGAGAACCTACCAAGTTTATCCATAAAAGATATGTATCAAACATGATTTATGAAAATTTTCTTCCAGTGACCTTGAACTTTCCCAAATGACCTTGGGTCAAGGTCATGACACACCTTTGGGTCATGGGCAATCTTTGTTTGAAATGAGAACCTACCAAGTTTATCCATAAGAAAGATATGGACCAGACACGAATTATGAAATTTTTCTTCCAGTGACCTTGAACTTCCCCAAATGACCTTGGGTCAAGGTCATGACACACCCTTAGGTCATGAGCAATCTTAGTGTGGAGTAGTAGATTCTAATGTCCCTCTGTAAGAAAGATATGGACAGGACACGATTGCACAGACAGACGGACAGACGGACAAGGTGATTCCTATATACCCCCCCAAACTTTGTTTGCGGGGGGTATAATAATATAAACTGAAATTCTGAGGATGATGCCAGTAGACATGATGTAGGGGATGGTCAGTTAAATGTAGGTAAAAACTTGTTATAGACGAAGTATAAAGGGAGCCAAGATAGAAGAGCATGTTACAATACACTCCCAGAAATGTTCACAGACAATAAAAACACCCAATGGAATTTGGAACTCAAATTCTTATTCTAAGGAGTGGGTATTCCAAAAATCAATTTATAGCGATTTGCCTACGTGTAATAACTCGTCAACTAAGGGCCTCCTCAGCCTTTATTAATTTCCCTAGTGAAGAAAACAGAATAATTAGGTGTCAAAGTGCCGTTTGTGGTTAAGACTATAGCTGCAGTGTTTTATGGGACTGCAGTGGTAGCACTGGGGATAGTATCATTAAGTTATACTGAAACAGACACTAAGTGGTAAATATACACCTACACCCACAAATGTACATCTCTATACCTAACAGGTACCAGTAATGAAAAATACAAAAAGGGAATGACCATGGCTATCTATTTAACACTATTCCACAGGTAACATCATATACAGGTATCACTCAGTCCAACATGTAAACACATCTAAATGTAACAGTCCTATATGTATCCAACACTACAGGAAACAGTCGGAGGCCTAACTAACAAATTAACCTAGGTACCAGACCTACCCATCTATAGATTTACAGGCCTACATGTAATCATATCTACAGGTACAGACAACATCAAAAGATCTACAGGTTTAAACAATCCTACAGGTAAAATACCTACAGGTAACCACACCTACACCTAACCACTTTTACATGTCATAGTCATATATGTAATCATTCTCACAGGTAACAGTCCTACAGGACATATTACATAACACATGACTTACCACTAGATAAGATGGTGGTCAGATGGCGGTCACATGAATTACCACTAGATAAGATGATGGTCACATGACTTACCACTAAATAAGATGATGGTCACATGACTTACCACTAGAGAAGATGGTGGACATATTACTTACCACTAGATAAGATGGTGGTCAGATGGCAGTCACATGACTTACCACTAGATAAGATGGTGGTCAGATGGCAGTCACATGACTTACCACTAGATAAGATGGTGGTCAGATGGTGGTCAGATGGCGGTCACATGACTTACCACTAGATAAGATGGTGGTCAGATGGTGGTCACATGACTTACCACTAGATAAGATGAAGGTCACATGACTTACCACTAGAGAAGATGGTGGACATATTACTTACCACTAGATAAGATGGTGGTCAGATGGCGGTCACATGACTTACCACTAGATAAGATGGTGGTCAGATGGCAGTCACATGACTTACCACTAGATAAGATGGTGGTCAGATGGTGGTCACATGACTTACCACTAGATAAGATGGTGGTCAGATGGTGGTCACATGACTTACCACTAGATAAGATGATGGTCACATGACTTACCACTAGATAAGATGATGGTCACATGACTTACCACTAGAGAAGATGGTGGACATATTACTTACCACTAGATATGATGGTGGTCAGATGGCGGTCACATGACTTACCACTAGATAAGATGGTGGTCAGATGGCAGTCACATGACTTACCACTAGATAAGATGGTGGTCAGATGGTGGTCACATGACTTACCACTAGATAAGATGGTGGTCAGATGGTGGTCACATGACTTACCACTAGATAAGATGATGGTCACATGACTTACCACTAGATAAGATGAAGGTCACATGACTTACCACTAGAGAAAATGGTGGACATATTACTTACCACTAGATAAGATGGTGGTCAGATGGCGGTCACATGACTTACCACTAGATAAGATGGTGGTCAGATGGCGGTCACATGACTTACCACTAGATAAGATAGTGGTCAGATGGCGGTTACATGACTTACCACTAGATAAGATGTTCTGTAGGAAGGGGATTTTGGCCACATGCTTCCTCCACAGTCTGAGAACGTAATCCTCCCAGCGACACATCTTACCCAGGATAAGCACCACAGGGATGATGGGAAGGCAGATCAATAAAAAGATTGGATCCACTCCCTCCATTACATTTAGACCCTCTTTGTGACCCAAAACCTGCAAAACACGAATGTATATTTTGAAGAGAACATAATTAAATATAATACAATGTACAGACAACATTTTATGAGCAATCAAAAAAATAAATGTGTAGCATTGAAGACAAGGGTCAAATAACTGGCCAAATGTCATCACCCTGTCCTACAATTACTCCATAACATTCAAGGAGAACATTTACTCAGTTCCTTATCAAGAGTCAATAAGTTTTTTCCTTCCTTTCTTTATTTAATGCTGGGGAAAGGGGAATGGGGAGGGAGGAATCCAACACCAGATACTCCTTAGATAACATCTAAATTTTACGATTAATACATGTATTCTATGATCTGTAGTCATTATCATGAAATGACATGTTGAACCTTAAGGACAGACGAGACGTTCCTTAATATTTGATAAATTTTTCTAAGAGTTTGTCATTGAAGTATTGCTACTTAAACATGTTTACTCACAAAAATTTGACGTACCCTACCAGGCATTTCTGCAAGATACCAGGGGTAGTTTTTCTTATATAATTCTTTGGGGATGAAAAATAATTTTCCAATTTCAAATGTTTAAGAGTTTGGATTTTTCAAAAACGTTTAGAAACAGGTTTAGAAATCAGAATGTTATAAATATTTGGAATATTTTTTATATATTAAAAAGATATACAAAACGGATTTTGAGGAACGCCTCGTCTGACCTTAAGCCACATGGATGACATGTAATGGCTGATGGCCTTGATGCTTTGTTTGTGTTGATTTGGGGATCATAAACATTTCCAGAATTCCAGTCAGACTGATTTGATAGTGGCCACAAAAGGCCCTAATAATCCCCTACAATAGCTGGACAAATATGCCTGATTTGTAATACAATCAGGGATCTTTTCTACTAGCCAGCCATCTTGCCAGTGTACGCTTATGAATCCCTTATCCCATGAGCGACTGAAAGATATTAGGAATCTCTTCTGGATGAGCCACTGTCTTTACAAACAATAGTATCTGCATTTTGATCAGTTAGAATCAATACTGTTTAACATATCTGACACTAATTACTGCCCTACCTCCTAATCCATAATTAGTTGTCACAACTTGTTAGAAAATTGGGACCAAAAATTACTATCAGTCCTTATAAAGACTTCATCAGAACAAGAGGCCCACGGGCCTTATAGGTCACCTGAGTATCATGTAACAACTTTCCAGCGATCGTATTTGGTTCGTGTTTTAATCCAAAAGCCATGAAATTCACAAATTTTGAAAGAGGCACCATTGCTTATCAAAGGGCAGATTTCAATGCATTAATTTATTTTTAGTCAAAGTACCCCCATGGTACCCCTGACCCAAATGGCCCTGAATTTATCTATTTTGAAAGAGGCCCCTCTCTTCATTATAAGGCCAGCATTTTTTTTTTATGTTTAGGTTTAGTTATGAACATGAGAATAAAAAAGTCTCGAAGGAAAAGGAAATAAAAAAAAAAATTTTGGATAAATCAATTGTACATTCTTTTTTTATGCTATTCTAATAGGCTCCTTACCACTGGGCACATAATACTTACAAATAGGAAAGTAGAACATTTAATTGCTTATTTCATCATCTGCCAGTTTGGGCCAGTTATATAAATTTTGTGATGTTGGTCAAAATATATTTTAAAAAATCAATTCTTTAAAAGTCTTTCAATATATCTTCATTTTTTTTAATATGTGTTAGGTGAATGTGTAGACATTGTTCTAAAATTTACTTGATGCCTAAAATTATAATTCCTATCATAAAACAGACAGGGAGTATTGGAGAGTACGGTGAACATTTTTTCAATTAAGTGTAAAATAATTTCTCTGGCTGATACAAATGATACTACATGCCTGTATATATTTGTATATTCTTGCCTTAATAGTTGAATTTTTTTTTATTTCTTCAGGTTATTGTTCATTTCTTCTGACCTCAAATTGACTTACCTTCTCCCATAGTTTTATTCATTACATCTGATGCATAAGCAACCCTTATCTGAAGAATGATGCTTAGACTGTAAGCTATGACAGAGACCTAAACAATGTCGCTGGCAATATGCAATAGCTACCACGGGCAGTTTAAAACCTGGGGGAGGAAAATAATTTACAGACAGAAACTTGAAACGAATACATAATTATCTCACCAGCATGTCATTGT
This sequence comes from Saccostrea cuccullata, assembly GCF_032062105.1. NCBI lineage: Eukaryota > Metazoa > Mollusca > Bivalvia > Ostreida > Ostreidae > Saccostrea > Saccostrea cuccullata. The sequence continues at coordinate 372,155 of NW_026938483.1, read as the reverse complement.
GCAACAAAGTCGTCAGCATTTTATTTGTCCTTTGAACGGGTGAAACGTTTTGAATGGCACTCGTATCGATGAATTTTACACTATGTAGATTTATTTACCCGCCGTTTAAAACCGGAAGTGCGAGTTCGTAAATTTGAAATCTCGATCCCGACTCATATTTGACATCGGAAAGAAAATTTTTTTATTTTTTTCTGAAAATTCAAAACCTTGAGCGGAGGCTTTGTACAACTGAAAATAAAATAAATCCTGGCCTTAAATATGTATTTAGATCATTAGCATATTAACCAGGAGCAAAGGATAATATGTTCAAAGAATTCATGCAATTCACTATATAATCATTAGAGCCCCACCCTAAAACAAGAACCCCTGATCCTGGGGCCATAAAATTCACAATTTTGGTAGAGGCACTCTTGCTCATCATAACTATGTACTTAGTTAGTTTATTTAATACCCAGGAGCAGAGAAGAAGATTTTCAAAGAAATAATGTATTTTCACTATATAATCAATAGAGCCCCGCCCTAACACCAGAACCCCTGACCCTGGGGCCATAAAATTCACAATTTTGATAGAGGCACTCTTGCTCATCATAACTATGTACTTAGTTGGTTTATTTAATACCCAAGAGCAGAGAAGAAGATTTTCAAAGAAATAATGCATTTTCACTACCTACTTATTTAGCCCCGCCCTAGCACTAGAACCCCTGACCCCAGGGCTATGAATTTCACAATTTTGGTAGAGGACTCAATGCTGATTACAATCATGCAAACAGTTCGATTGCTTGATGTCCAGGAGTAAAGAAGAAGATTTTTAAAGATTGCATTAATTTTAGTGGTTTTGGCCCCACCCCTCAGGCCCCAGGGGGGCAGGGATCATGAAATTTACAATTTTTGTTCCCCTTCACCCATAGATGCTTTGTGCCAAATTTGGTTGAAATTGGTTCAGTGGTTGCAGAGAAGAAGCTGAAAATGTTCAAATGTTAACGCACGACGCACGACGCACGACGACAGACGAAAACGGATAGCAATAGGTCACCTGAGTTTACTCAGGTGACCTAAAAAGTAAAAACATGACTTTACCACATTTACACAACACTCCCCAAATCCCACCTCACCCCCTAATCAAAATACATGTACAACCTTCATAAACACAAATGTCAAAATCAAAAAAATAACCTATGCTTTATAGAGGTCCATGGGTCACAATGCTCACCTGATTATAGTAATGTATAAAGGTCCTTCTGTTTTTCATCGGTGAACTCTTTTTCCTGTACATTCTTAATCAAGTAAAATATGGACCACATTATGACCCAACTCTAAATGGACCAGTGGTTCTATTATATTAAATTACCGCTATATAAATTTTTTAAAAAATACCATGACTCTTTCAACAATGGTGGTGACAGACAATTGACAAATGTTGCTCAGAAAAGCTTATTTGTGCCTTCAGATAAAAAAAAAGAGGCCCATGGGCCACATCGCTCACCTGAGAAGCTTTGACCATTCCATTCTTTACCAGTTTTCACCCTTGTAATACATATTGTTATACCCTTATAAAAAGCCTTCTATATATTTATTATTAATAAAAAGTCCAACAAAAGAAATGTTTATTACATCAGTCTAACAATATCACTGTTGACTGGCCTGCCAGTCCAACATAAGAATTGTTAGACCGCAACGTCACTGCTACATCACAAGTAATTGATAATCGTTCAATATCGGTGACACGGAAATATCCGAAGTTAAGAGCTGCAAGAGTTGTTGCAACCAGCAAGGTAAGGAAGGAGGGAAGAGTATGTTTTGTAATAAATAATATTTGTGATAAAATAAATTTTGTTCTTTCTCAGCTATTGTTTTATATTTATTGGTTAAGCCAAAATATTCCATATAAAGTAATTGATAAATAGTGTGTATTAATAATTAAATCTTAAGTGAGCAGTGAATGGTATAATAAAACAGTTATTGACTGGGATTCGGGCAACATATGATTTCTTGGACCTGAAGGTGAAAATGTTGCCCATGGCCTGTGGCCTCGGGCAACATTTTCACCTTTAGGTCCAACAAATCATATGTTGCCCTCATACCCAGTCCATAACTGTATATTGTGACCCCACCCTACCCCACTGCTCATAATTAAGACAATTTGAAATATATACTACCCCAGGATGCTTCCACATAAGTTTCAGCTTTTCTGGCCCAGTGGTTCTTGAGATGAAGATTTTCAAAGATTTTTCCCATATATTTCTACGTAAAACTTTGATTCCCTATTATGGCCCCGCCCTACCCCCAGGGGTCAAGATTTTTAAAATGTAGAATGTACATTACCCCAGGATGCTTCTACTTAAGTTTTAGCTTTTTTGGCCCAGTGGTTTTTGAGAAGAAGATTTTAAAAGTTTTTTTCCTATATATTTCTATGTAAAACTTTGATTCCCTATAATGGCCCCGCCCTACCCCAAGGGGTCATGATTTTTACAATTTAGAATCTACACTACCCCAGGATGCTTCCACATAAGTTTCAGCTTTTCTGGCCCAGTGGTTCTTGAGATGAAGGTTTTAAAAGATTTTTCCTATATATTTCTACTTAAAACTTTGATTCCCTATTGTGGCCCCGCCCTACCCCCGGGGGTCATGATTTTTACAATTTAGAATCTACACTACCCCAGGATGCTTCCACATAAGTTTCAGCTTTTCTGACCCAGTGGTTCTTGAGAAGAAGATTTTTAAAGTTTTTTCCTATATATTTCTATGTAAAACTTTGATTCCCCATTGTGGCCCTGCCCTACCCCCAGGGGTCATGATTTGAACAATTTAGAATCTACACTATCCCAGGATGCTTCCACATAAGTTTCAGCTTTTCTGGCCCAGTGGTTCTTGAGAAGAAGATTTTCAAAGATTTTTCCCATATATTTCTATGTAAAACTTTGATTCCCTATTATGTCCCCGCCCTACCCCCAGGGGTCATGATTTTTATAATTTAGAATCTACATTACCCCAGGATGCTTCTACTTAAGTTTCAACTTTTCTGGCCCAGTGGTTTTTGAGAAGAAGATTTTTAAAGTTTTTTCTATATATTTCTATGTAAAACTTTGATTCCTTATTATGGCCCCACCCTACCTTCAGGGGTCATGATTTTTAAAATTTAGAATCTACACTATCCCAGGATGCTTCCATATAAGTTTCAGCTTTTCTGGCCCAGTGGACCTTGAGAAGAAGATTTTTTAATGACCCCACCCTATTTTTGTCTTTTCTTGATTATCTCCCCTTGTGAGAGGACCTGGCACTTCATTTTAACAATTTAAATTCCCCTTCACTCAAGGATGCTTTGTATCAAGTTTCGTTAAAATCGGCCCAGTGGTTCTTGAGAAGAAGTCGAAAATGTGAAAAGTTTACAGACGGACAGACGGACGGACGATGGACAAAGTGTGATCAGAAAAGCTCACTTGAGCCTTCGGCTCAGGTGAGCTAAAAATACAAGGAAATGATAATGAACAATTTAAAGCTTGCTAAATATCACAAAAACAGAAAATGTCATTCTGTTTATTATTATCTCCCCTTTAACATCCAGACTGCTGTGGGAGTCTAATGACTATAATTAGGATCTTAAGAAAGTTATATGAAAATGTCCAATCCTTTACTTCAGTCTTTTGAAAAAACTAAAAGGTTGAAGTCTGCAGAGAGAAATATGAAAGGCTAAATTATCTCATTGTGTATTGATGAGGTAAACAATCCAACCTGTATTTTACAACTTCTTCCAGGAAACTGAGATCATTGTAATTTATGGGGTCAACCCCCAGGTTAACCAAAATTTTACTTGTTCATGGAAATATATTTTGGTAGCTAATTTGCATATATCAAAGATTCAAAGAATATGTACATTGACAAAGTCAATGCTCAAGTGGTTGTAAATTCATGGGTGACCCCAAAAATCTAACAAGAGGCCCATGGGCCACATCACTCACCTGAGCACTGTGGCTAGGAAAAAGTAGCAATTGGTTTATTATTGAAAAGTTTAAATCCAAAAATAGTCCCATGACCAATCATGGCTTTGCTATTCTTGAGAAGATGATTTTTAAAGATTTTTCCCATATATTTCTATGTAAAACTGTGGTCGGCCATTTTGGCTCCGCCCTACCCCCGGGGGTCATGATTTGAACAAACTTGAATCTACACTAGCTGAGGATACTTCCATATAAATATGATCAATTATGGCTTTGCTATTATTGAGAAGAAGATTTTTAAAAGAATCTTCCTATATATTTCTATGTAAAATTGTGGTCTGCCATTGTGGCCCCGCCCTACCCCCGAGGGTCATGATTTGAACAAACTTGAATCTACACTACCTGAGGATGCTTCCGTATAAATATGATCAGTTATGGCTTTGCTATTCTTGAGAAGAAGATTTTTAAAGAATTTTCCTGTATATTTTTATGTAAAACTGTGGTCGGCCATTTTGGCCCCACCCTACCCCTGGGGGTCATGATTTGAACAAACTTGAATCTACACTACCTGAGGATGCTTCCATATAAATATGATCAATCATGGCTTTGCTATTCTTGAGAAGAAGATTTTTAAAGAATTTTCCTATATATTTCTATGTAAAACTGTGGTCTGCCATTGTGGCACCGCCCTACCCCGGGGGGTCATGATTTGAACAAACTTGAATCTACACTACCTGAGGATGTTTCCATATAAATATGATCAATTATGGCTTTGCTATTTTTGAGAAGGAGATTTTTAAAGAATTTTCCTATATATTTCTATTTAAAACTTTGGTCGGCCATTTTGGCCTCGCCCTACCCCCCGGGAGTCATGATTTGAACAAACTTGAATCTACACTACCTGAGGATGCTTTCATATAAATATGACCATTAATGCCTTTGCTATTCTTGAGAAGAAGATTTTTAAAGAATTTTCCTATATATTTCTATGTAAAGCTGTGGTCGGCCATTTTGGCCCCGCCCTACCCTCGGGGGTCATGATTTGAACAAACTTGAATCTACACTACCTGAGGATGCTTCCATATAAATATGATCAATTAATGGCTTTGCTATTCTTGAGAAGAAAAATGTTTAAAGAATTTTCCTATAATTTTCTATGTAAAACTTTGGTCGGCCATTTTGGCCCTGCCGTACCCCCGGGGGTCATGATTTGAACAAATTTGAATCTACACTACCTGAGGATGTTTCCACATAAGTTTCATCTTTCCTGGCACAGTGGTTCTTGAGAAGATTTTTCAAAACATACCACCAAATTTTCATTAATTCCCAATTATCTCCCCTTGAATGAGGGCGTGGCCCTTTATTTGAACAAACTTGAATCCCCTTCACCCAAGGATGCTTTATGGCAAGTTTGGTTGAAATTGGCTCAGCGGTTCTTGAGAAGAAGTCGAAAATGTGAAAAGTTTACAGACGGACAGACAGACAGACAAACAGACAGACAGACAGCTAGACAGACAGACGGACGACGGACAAAATGTGATCAGAAAAGCTCACTTGAGCTTTCAGCTCAGGTGAGCTAAAAACTGTGGTCCCCTACTAACAATGATGATTCCACAGTTTTAGAAGTATAACAATATATCAATCAGATTGATTGCAAGATTTCACAGTCATATTATCAAACCGTATTAACAGGATACAATAAAATAAAGTACAAATTAATTTCCATTGTATTAATCTGTCCAAAGTTATATCTATGATTCTATATTGCTTTTAAAACTCCGTAAACAAAAGTTTCTGGGGTATATAGTTTTTGCCCTGTCTGTCTATCTGTCTGTCTGTTGGTCCACAAAAATTTTATCCTTGCCTTTTACTTTTGAGTGGGTGGAGCTATGGCTATCATATTTTACAGGTGTATTCCTTGTGACTAGACCTTTCTTTGGGTACCACCAAATTTGACCTCTTGACCTTGGAGTTTGATCTACTTTTACCAAAAAAATACCACGTTTACCTTGGCCATAACTTTCGAACAGTAGGAACAAAGGCCCAAATACTTCACATGTGTATTTCTTGTGATAAGACCTTTCAATGGGTATAAATATTTTTTACCTTTTGACCTTGACCTTAGAGTTTAACCCACTTTTTAAAATTTGACCTCTTGACCTTGGAGTTTGATCTACTTTTACCTAAAAAATACCACGTTTACCTTGGCCATAACTTTTGAACAGTTGGAACAAAGGCCCAAATACTTCACATGTGTATTTCTTGTGATAAGACCTTTCAATGGGTATAAATATTTTTTACCTTTTGACCTTGACCTTAGAGTTTGACCCACTTTTTAAAAACTTTAATCTTGGTCATAACTTTTGAAAAGTTAGAACTATAGGGCTTTCATATTCCACTGGTGCATTCCTTGTAACAAGACCTTCCTTTGGGTACCAAGTCTTTTGACCTTGACCTTTTGGAGTTTGACATGCATTTGAGAAATTTTCAACCTTGCCATAAACTGCCATATGGGGGCATTAGTGTTTCACAAACAAATCTTTTTTTCTTTTCCTATGTTACCATATCATGAAGAAAATTAATATAAAAATCAGTGGCAGAATTATAGAGTTAGGACAGGTTTAAAAATTGTATGTATAATGTGCATTTTGTTACTGAGTTACAGGCTCACATGTAAAGACACAAAATAGGTGCAGAATAAAAACTACACCAGGGTAACTTATAAACCAAACAAAATTTGTTACTGTTCTAGAAAACTCAAGATGACAGCTAAGCATACAATGTGATTTATTAGGTAAAGGACTTCATTTCTGTGATATAAAAAATGTGAAGTCATGCCGCCATGACTGCCTGTGTGTGATAGTATAAAAAGTTCATGTTATCAATTCATCGTGTCCAGCAGATTTGTACACATAATCACATCAGACTTCAGATCAATATAGAAAATTACCGGTAGCCAATAATCTTCTCTGATTTTAATAAATTAAAACAATAAAATTAAGCAAGTGCAGTGAGCTATGAATAATTTTTAATCAGACCAGAGGATGTATAGTTGTTTACATTTCTCAAGCAAATTTTTGTGTCAAACATTCCCAGAATATTCTTTTCTTCCATAATTCCATGTGATAATGTCAATATTTAAATAGGTCTGCAGTTATCTGTGCTACGTTTAAGACCATAGCAGCTTCATACATCTAGGTACCCACTACAGTCTTCACCTATATGCTAGCCTAGGCACAACAGGCATAAAATCTCATTCATCTATTGAGCAGCAGCTAAGTTATTGTGAACTGGCCCAGATTTAGTTCTTTAGCTTAAAAACGTATAAAAAATATAAATACATTTATAGTCCATCTACTCTACAATGCCTTTCACTTAAAAAAATTATTCTATTTGGACTTTGTTATGAAAATACAAGTTACATATACAGTGGACCTTCAGATATCCGTATCCGGATGTCATCGGAACGAAATTTTAAAATGTTATACTGTCTTGTTTAACTGGTGATTCAGATATCCGGATACAAATTGACAACATCTTGTGTGTACTCCTGGTAATGTCATGTGGTTTCACAGTTTAGAATGCACATCTTGTGTGGTTTGAATTATTGAGTCAGATCAAAGATGATGTATAAGCTGTGTAAAGACTGTTGATGGTACAACTGCACTAGCCCAAACAGTCATATCACAAGACATTATATCTCAGATGGTTTTAAAAAGTAAACAAGAGGCCCAGGGGCCACATCGCTCACCTGAGCAAATCGGCTAGGAAAAAGCAAAAATCAGATCAGAACTGAAAAGTTCACTGAAGGGGGGGGGGGGGGGGTGAATTGGGGCTTGAATTTTAATACTTCTTGAGATTGTCTTCATATTAATACAGCATATGACTTTGCTGTTCTTGATAAAAAGATTTTTTAAAAAACATTTTCTTCCTATATATAACTTCATAATTTGAATTTGATTCCCCATTGTTTCCCTCCCTATATCCCAGTGGCCATTATTTGAATAAATTTAGATCTTCAATACATGAGGATGGTTAAATGTCAATATGACTAAACATAGCTTTTCTGTTCTTGGGATTTTTCCCTTTATTTTTCTATGCTAGCTACCCTTGGGGGTTATGATTTGAAAAATTTAATTCTAAACTACCCGAAAATGCTTCCATATAAATACTAGTATTACTAATCATGGCTTTGCTATTCTTGGGAAGTTTTTTTAAAAAATATTTTAATGTAAAACTTGGATCCCCCATTGTGGCCCACCCTATCCCTGGGGGTTATGATTTGAACAAACTAGAATCTACACTACCTGATGATGATTCCACATAAATATCATGGCTTTAAAGTACTTGAGAAGACGATTTTAAAAGATTTCCATATCTAGTCCTATGTAGAACTTTGATCAGCCATTTTGCCCCCCCCCCAGGGGTCATTATTTGAACAAACTTAAATCTACACTACCTGAGGATGATTTCACATAAGTTTCATCTTTCCTGGCCCTGTGGTTCTTGAGAAAAAGATTTTTAAAGATTTTTTCCTATACATTCCTATGTAAAACTTTGATCGGCCATTGTGGCCCCACCCTACCCCCAGGGGTCATGATTTGAACAAACTTGAATCCACACTACATGAGGATGCTTCCACATGAGTTTCATCTTTCCTGGCCCAGTGGTTCTTGAGAAGATTTTTTAAAGATTTTCCCTACATACTCCTATGTAAAACTTTGATCGGCCAGTGTGGCCCCTACCTACCCCCGGGGGTCATGGAACAAACTTGAATCTACACTACCTGAAGATGCTTCCACATGAGTTTCATCTTTCCTGGCCCAGTGGTTCCTGAGCCCTATATACTCCTATGTAAAACTTTGATCAGCCATTGTGGCCCCACCCTACCCCCGGGGGCCATGATTTATATAAATTTGAATCTACACTACCTGAGGATGCTTTCACATGAGTTTCATCTTTCCTGGCACAGTGGTTCTTGAGAAGAAGATTTTTGAAAAAAGCCATTAATTTTTCACTAATTCATAATTGTCCCCCCTTGGAAAAGAGCTTGGCCCTACATTTGAACAAACTTGAATCCCCTTCACCTAAGGATACTTTGTGGCAAGTTTGGTTGAAATTGGCCCAGTAGTTCTTGAGAAGAGGATGAAAATATGAAAAGTTTACGCCGACGACGACAACAACAATGACGACGACAATGACAGACAACGGACAAATTTTGATCAGAAAAGTTCACTTGAGCCTTCGGCTCAGGTGAGCTAATAATGTCATTTCAAAGATTTTTCCAGATTTACTGATTATTGATCCATATGTAACAGTTCTTGTCAGCTGCCCCCACAGACATCCCCCAGCCTCCATGTAATAGAGGCCATTTTTAAATATTGTACACAAATTAAGTGATTATCATTACTATAGGTTTAAAAATAAAATTGTCCCAGCCATGTACAGGAGCTCCTGGCTTTCTTTGGGTTGACATGAATATGATACACAATACACATAATATATACAGTTTGCCTGTGACTATTATTTTCTATACAAGTTTATCTTTTAAAAAAGATAGATGAGCTTGTGCCATAGCAATTTGTGAACACAGAAAGGAAGGTCCGTGATTAACATGATTAAGTGATTTATTTTGCTGAATTTTTAAATGTTTATCGAGGCTGGGGTGTGATAAAGTTATAATTTTTTGTGAAGTGTATTTTATAGACAGGTTGGTAAAGAAACGATGGGGGGGGGGGGGTGAAGTTTTAGTGTGGACCCATTGGAGTTTGCAGAGAGTTACGAATATGAAGATGTGAAGTAGCTTGGCCCTTTGGGTCATCTTTGTTAAGAACTGTTAGGTTAAAAGCCATACACAGATTTTTTTTTAATAAATAATGGTTTTGTTCATAATTTTTAGTGTAAACCCTTGTTTATAGAATTTTTTGCTTGGCCTACATTGCCGTGATTGGAAGCAAATAGAATATATTTTTTTACTGTGATGAGGTAGAGACTTTGAAAATAGAGTCGATCTTTTGCTTAGATGTAACAAAAACCTCCCTTGTCTGTTTAGAACAATCAGATGATGACTCTGGCCTTTTCGTCAGAAAAAAAGGAAAATTTGAAGTATTACAATTATGTAGTTATCTTTAAAGTGTACGCTACACAATAAATAAACAGTTATTTAATGAAACAACGAAATTGTTATCGTACGGTCTATCTATAGTAGTTTTTACAGTTTTCCCAGAATGCATGACCATGAAGCCGAGCATGCGTATTTCAGGAATTTGGACTAACGTAGTTGCTAGCACTCAAGAGCGCTAGCAACAAGGACAGAGTATGAATCAAGAAATCATGTATACCCTTTGAATGATGTTATACATAAGTTAGTTTATAGGTAGAGTAAGAAACATTTGATGGATTAATACACATGGTGAAAATTGCATCATTACTTTTCCTATGAAATGTGGATTCTTTTTGTCACATTTATAGACTTGAAGGCAGAAGGTCATAGACAACAAAACATTAATCAATACATCTGCATGTGGTGGTAATCATAAGGAATTTCCTAAAATTTTATATAAGTCTGTTACATTATAATTATCAGTCTAGAGTCTCTCTATTTTTAGTTCATACTGATGTGTATTTCAGTACGTTGACATTTCAGATTGTTATGTAATGGTGTCACGTAAATATCTGTCATACAGGTGGTCGTGTTATTTACATGTACTGTGTTACATCACTAGTGGAAAATCTATCTACTCCATGTACCTAACATATAACCTTTCAAATTGTTTTTATTTTCCATCATAGTTTAAATATTTTTTAAACTAGAACAAATGTTTTAAAACAAGAAATACTTTAGCAAAATATGTGTAAGTTTGATGTCTGTCTAGCAAAAAGCCCTCAAGATACTGAGAAGGTAATATCATTGTGTGAAACATTAACCTCTAACTTTTGACCTCAAAATTAATAGGAGTCATTTACTTCTGAAAACTAATGTACAAAGTCTGTCTAGCAAAGGGTTCTCAAGATATTGAGCAGACAATATCTTCCTCAAGTTCCTTTATCTACAGAAGATTCACCCTTCACCTTGTGACCTCAAGATCAAAGAGGCAGTATATTTTTAAGTGGAAATGTATTGGTTTTTGATTTCAATGAATGGTGTTGCCATAGTTAGTAAAAATAGCTCACATAAAAAAATGACTGGTGTGTAGAAAAATGACAAAAAGGATCCATTACCTGCATCACCGTTATAGCACCATATGTCACTGCCGTCCAGTAGACAGATCCTACCACGATGCCCCCCGCCACAAAGGGGCAGACCTTATAAATAATACGATCAACTATGTCCATCACATACACCACTGGACCTGAAATTTACAGTTCAATTTCATTACATATATAAATCGATCATAACCAATTTCAACATAATTACACCTCAATGATTAGTATCACAATTAACTAGCGGTTATCCATTTTTTTGTGCCACTCTTTTGTAGCAAAGTCAAGGAAGATCTTAATCATGCAATAACAATATCTGCAACAAAACAAATTGTTAAACTTTTAAAAATTTTCTCCTATATAAATCTTTGCTAATAAAGTTTATAACATTTTCAATACTTTACTGAACCATCATTTAAAAAAATGATGTTTGACTGCGGGGCGAGATATGGACCTGTTGTTGAGATATTGGTCAGGACCTCTTACGTCACATATGAGATGGGCAAAATCAGCTAAATCTCATTTGCATTCAAGAGGGCAAAATGCAATCATTGGTGTTTGACAATGACAGAATTGTCTGAGTTTAACATCAGTGCTCAATATCTTTTAAAACATAGAGCAAGAATGATAGAAAAATAGATATGACATTCCTGAGAATGCTTAAATTTTCTAATGATGTAGTATTCATGTTATTACTCTCACCAAGTTTAGGAAAGACAATGATGTATTCCGTGTTGCACTGTGGACATGCGACTTTCGTGGTGCTTTTTCCCTTTTGTTTCTCATCAATCCACCGCTGAAGGCAAAACTGGTGGACCCATTTGGTTGTTCCCCGACACCGACATGGTCTGACCCAGGGGGCGCTACTGTCATCATCCTCAGTCGCAAAACACACCCAGCATGTTTTCCTAATATGATGCAGGAATTTCTGAATTTTTTTCATTAGAGTGATATTTGAAATATCTATTGATGGTGGAAACTTGTCTTCACCTTGAAGTCCACCCAGAAACATACCAGGTATTGGTTGTAAAATAATTTCACAATAGGCCTATGCCCTGCATGGGGTGTTGAGTGGTTACGACCCGATTCCGTGTTCGACCCAAGTGGTTTCGACCTACTTATAATTATATACATACAGGTAAACAGAAGGGTTCACACTATAAGGTATGGTGTAGAAGGGTTCACACTATAAGGTATGGTGTATACCTTAGGTATACACATGGTTACACGGTAGCTGTATGGCTTCAGGGAGGGATACGTGTCAATTATTGGTTGTCAACATTGAAGTCAATAGTAAACTTGAGATTGTTTTTAGGACAAGGATGCAATCAATATCATTTGAAATATATAAATAATTTATATTTGAACATTTTTCCTTAAAAACTAATCAGCCCTTTGTGGGATAATATACGAATTTATGGTCTCAGGGCTCGACATTAACGCTTGTCCGCTTGTCCGGTACCAATGAAAAGTAAATACGGACAAGTGAATATTGCTGGGCACTTGTCCGATTGGACAAGTGTATTTTAATGTAAAGGGGTCTCTAAATAATAAAAAGAACGACTGTTGAAAGCTAAATCGGCAGTCTCAAGACGGAAGCTGTACATAAAATCCAGACTTCGATCCCGATATGTATCGCTATATTAATTGAGTTCAATATCGATCGAGATCGAAGTTCACTAATTGCATAATACTGAAAAGTCATGGAAGATACGAACCGAAGTGTGAACTGTTTGATGTTGACAGTTTCACTTGTGGACATTTACGTTATTGTCAGGACAGAAAGCCTAGATAAAATTTCGTTTTATGTATTTGTTGTATTTACAGTAACATCACGAATCAATCAAGTGCATGACATGTGTAATGGACTTTATTTTAATTTTCAAGTTGAAACTATTGAACTTTATTGAAAAATTTCGGACAAGTAAAGTTGAAATTCGGACAAGTAAATGTCTTGGTCACTTGTCCGAATGGACAAGTAGGGAAAAAAGTTAATGTCGAGCCCTGGGTCTATACATGTATATTAAATGGTTTAAATAAACATAATTATTTAGCAATATTTTTAATAATAAACAGTCACGAGCGGTTAAAAAAATCTGAATATTTTGAATTAGACCCCAAAAAATGTTTTTAAACTATCGAAATTGTTATAATTAATATTGCTTCGGAACGAAACCACTCAGGTCAAAACCACGCGGGTTGAACAAGGAAAAGGGTCGAAACCACGCAGGTCGAACAAGGAATCGGGTCGTTCCCACCCGCATTCCCTGCATGGTTATGATGAAAATAAGCAACCACTCTTAACAATGATTAAAAAAAATTGTACAAATTGAAACTTCTTAATATTTTTATTTAATTATCATTTAATTGAAGGGTCTATCAATTCTTGCATGTCTCTAAATACATATTCTCTTCCATAAAAATTTATTTAATAGGATCTTCCACGCGATTTCTGGTTGGCTATAATATTTGTCCCTTACCTCTCTTCCTCACGATGCACTGCCATATTTCTGTTTCCTTCTCAGTCAATAAATAACGATTCTGAACATTTTTCTCAAATGTCTCTCACCATCTCTGTTCATGAATATAAACCACGAATACACATTAGCGATAATAAGACACCTCAGGGGCAGATAAACGCAAGGTTGACACAATATTATTCAGACTGGATAAAGAAATGGTGTTTCTAATTCTATTCCCTTACAAAAAATACTCTTATGAATGGATTTTTTCACCACACATGAGCATGAATAACTAAATAAGTCCTAAATCTGTCCAAGACCTACGTGGGTCTGTTCGCACAGTTCTGTTGTTGACAATTCTAAGCCGGAAGTGAATTCAGGATAAGTCGATCATGATAATTCAAGGAAAAATGCACGCGTCATTGAAAATGTCATTGCAGAGCAAAAAGAATGTATTATAATGTAATTACAATTATTAAAAAATTATATTTTTTACTAATCTCTTCACTTATTGGACTAACAGAGCAAATGTATAGACCAAATTTTTCCTCTTTTTTGGTGGGGGGGTGGGGTGTATTTTAATAAATACATAAGAATATGCACTTTTTTAATATTGTTTGCCCTCACCCGACCCACTGGCTAAATAAACTTAGCCATTTAAGTGACACTTAAATTGTTTTTAACCTCATCGAAACTATTTGATTTTTATGCATTCAGGAAAATAGATTGTGAAAAAAATCAGCATTGATCTTGACATTGTTTGAGGGAGGGGGGGGGGGGGGAATTCCGCCAATCAAGTCCAACAAACTCATTTTTTTTCATCCTTAGTCGGGAGGGGGCCAAAAAAAATCTTAAAAGATTTTGCCTACGTGTTTAATAGTTTACGTACAATACAAATAAATCAAAAAAAAAAAAAAATAGTGGACAAACTATTTACAAATAAGTTGATGAAACATGGATATCAAGAGTTTTTGTTTAAAGTTATCATTTTGCAAATTCTAAGGCCGATATCAATACCTTGTCAGCAAAGAAATAGACACTGCATACAATCTTTCATAAATTAAGTCAATTATTGACTAACGTTTTAACACCTTTTTACTCACTAAATTTTCTAACCTCCCCCCCCCCCTCCACCACTACCCATCGTCTCAAAGAACACATCAGTTGTAACAGTTACCATTCGACAGGGGACGCTTCAAATTTTATAAAAAATTTCTCACTGTCCAGAAATGATTTCTCTCATTGCTTCCATCACTTTTTTTTAAACCAAATATTCCAATTTCTCTCAATACCAACTTTTATTTATACACGGTTAACTATGACTTTACCCTTATTTGATAATACAGAAACAAAAAAAGGGGTTAATGAACACATATTTTCTACAGAAAAATGCTATGTTTGGGAAAAGGGGGCAGCAACCCCATGCATACCGATGCTAAGTGTCTGTTAAATAAAGAGTGTAAATTTTATACGCTGTATATTTTATTAATTTCTATCTAGTCCCATACCGGAGACATTAAAAATTCCCCGTAATATTTCGAATTGTTTGCTGTACATTTTTATATTCATCTAGTATACCGGTATGTAACTTAGAGAATTAGATATAAAACCTTAATTAATCTGATACCTTTAAAAAATCACGAAAAATTACACAAAACAGTATTACCTATACCAAAAAAATATTGGATAAATTTTATATTCCGTTGGATATAAAAAAACAAAACAAAAAAACATATGCCATCATTTTTTCATATTTAACCATATTTAACCATGTTAAATGTAAATGTGTATCAAATCTAAATTGCAATTAATCAATGGTATACAATTAGGGTGACATTCAATTTTTTTAGATTGTAAATTTAATATTTATAGATAATAAGACGCGTTTCAACCCCCCCCCCCCACACACACACACACACACACACACACACACACACACACACACATACGCGCGCGATAATGGCATTTAAATTCAATTCAATATCGCACATGTAATCTGGGAAAAAAATAAGCATTACTCAATATTTCAAATTATACATTGATAACTAAAACACAAGACAAGCGGAAACAAAAACTGTGCGCGTTTCCTCTCCTTTCCGTCTACGGTGGTTTTTAGATGTAGAAACTCATTTTTTCAGTGTTTAACGTTTGTCCAGTGTCACTTTATTTCCTGTTTTTCCCACTAGTCGGAAAACATCGATTTTATCTTTAAGTACAGCCGAAGAAACCCGGCTTTTTAGTCCATGTGGCCAGAAAATACACACTTAGTACTGTTGAATGTATGCTTAATGTTTTAAATTAAAATAACACAAGTTCACATTCTAATTCAAAATAAAAATATTAATGATATAAAACAGTTAAGAAGCTAGACTTTCTCTAACTCGACAAAGAAGTTATTTTTCATTGTGAAACCACATTTAGAATTCAAATGTGTCATCTTTAAAAATTGCAATTAAAGGACGACATTAATGAAGACAGGTTCTAAACACCATATATAACTGACAGTTGAAATGAATTGAAATTCCAAGCCGTGGATTATATGTTTTTATTAAAAGATGCACAGCTATTTTATCTCAATATTTTTTATTTATGTTCATGCTTGTCACATGATTTTTCGGACCAAAAATGATGCGTCTTTTTCAAATTATATTTAAATTTTACTTTTAATTAAAGCAATGCTCACATAATTAAAAATATAGATTTTAAATGCAGTTATTTTATAGGAATATATCTTTTATACAGTATAAATAAAAGTAAAATATTTTGTCAATATAGGGCATGTGGTAGAGAATAAAAACTTTATGGATGTGTACCCTCATTCAATAATATTACGTCTGCATGTTAGATGCCCCGGCTTTTTTTCGGTCTCGCCGGAGTCGTCAAGAATTATAGTTTAAACTATAAGTACCCCCCCCCCCCCCAAACAAAAACCGAAAAAATTAATAATTTGATTGTAACATTATAAACCCCTTCCTCCCACAAAGGCTTTCTATGGGCCTGTCATTATTGAGTATACATATATATACAAATTTTTTAAATTTTTGAGAATTCAAATAAAAATATAAATGTTATTAAATGTACAATTGCAGATAAAGTTTAATAAATTATCGGAAAATATTAAGTAAACTTTGAATAAAAATATTTTAAAGATGTTTACCTATGATTTGCTCATTTATAAATAATAAAATATGTAAATTATTGAAATAACGGTACATAAAGGTATAAGCCCCGCCCACTTATGATTATTCAAATAAGTCAGTTTCTAGATCACCGTCTGTCATTTTATGTTTTGGCTTTAATCGCAATAATTCCCTTAAAAAACTGAAAGAATTAAGTAATTCTCCCTTATTTACACAATGTTTCATTCATGTATTTACGTGAATATCATTAAAATGTATAGAAGACTCTTTTCATTAACTACAGTTTGAGGATTAGAAACCTAATTTACAAAGCGGAAATGAAGGGCAGTGGGCCAAAATACGCAGAAGAGCAGATCCGAGCCATCAGGAGCAGACGTGGCGGACGAGGAACATTGTAACTCCCCCTTTCAGCCATATTTACGTTAATTTATTGATGGGGGATTACGGAGTTGCAGTGGCCACTAACATCGGAGGATTTTCGTCGCTAAATTCAAAGAACATTTTACAAAGTAAGTCCATATTTAACCCCGATCCGCGTACAATGCAAGATGAAAACATACACGAGAAAACCACATCTCAGCATCAGCAACTCACACAAGTCGTGGCAGAAAACGGAAATGTACATGGTTCGGAAATCAGAAACAAATCTGATGCAAGTACTTTATCAGAAGAGAAGAAAGCCGATTTATTGACTTCTGTGAGCTCTACACAGGCGCACGGTACCGTTATGGAGACTATTTCGTCAACAGCTGTTGTGTCATCAGGGACTTCTGGCTCAAGTTTATGGACAAACCAGCCTTCAGAGGAAACTGTGATCACCCATATGGGGTTAAATATGACACAACAGCCTCCACCTCCCCAGAGAAGAGCTATAACGGGGCATCATAACTTTCCAGCTCGTCAACAACAACCAGGAATACTGATCAACAATAATTCTAAAGGCTACCCAAACTGGAGCAATGCTCCACAGTGGTCCCACTCCCAGGGCCAGGGCCAAACATGGGGAAATATTCACTCCACACAACACCAGAGGCGGTCCGTGCCAAACTTCCCCTCCTCACTCAATGCAGCATCATTTCAGATGAAGAAGTCCCCTGTGTCGTACCAACAGCAGATCACCAACACTGCCCCCCTCATAGCTCCCTCCCGATTCCGGAGGAGCACTTCATTTCCCGGACAAATGCACCAGGCAACAATGCTAAAACCAGGTCTGGAGATGGGCAGTGTGGACGATTCACACAGAGAATCTATGCTATCATACCAGGTATTTCAAATGTTTTATATTTTTATGGATTAGTTAATGTTATTATTATAACAATAATGCTCAATCATTTCTAAACACATGATTGTTTTAGCACAATGTGGTAGTCATTTTCTTACCTGAAATGTCATGCAAAATGCATTTTGCTCCAGGATTTGAAAAATATTGGAGATACAATAACTGATTATTGAGTATTTTCTCATAAATTATGACAAGATGCAGATGGTTTCTGTAATAAAGAAAATATGTGTTATCAAACTGCCTCTATCTGAATCCGATCTCTGATGTCAAGAGAAACAAAAAATATATCTGTGGAGGCCCCTAACACAAGCTGATACACTGAGAGATATGTAAAATACAGAGGCAATATGTACGCCCTATCTAGCTCCTGAGGTGAATTGAACAGATGAAGATTCACCATTCAAATAGTGCACCTGGTGCCCGCTTGGGCTGCATTTTCTGCATTCCAACAATCAATTTTCTGGCAGTGCCAGAGATTTGGAAAAATGTTGAGCAATATGTGACATTGAGGCTGTGAATGAATATTGCGTGGGTCGTCCTCGTCTATTGATTTCATACCTCAGAATCTTGTTTGATTATTACACTGCTGCAATCAATAGACTGCAGAACAGATGTATACATGTCTGTTTGTTTTGATGCTAATCAATTGAGTATTGACACCTCATTGGTAGCGTTTGTCCTGTGTAGAGGCTTATGAATGCTGTATATTTGATTCTTGTTTATTTCTGACAGATGTTGCACGGGGATCAATACCTACATATGGTAGATGAGAGAATATGAAATCAAACTCCTAACCCAGGCCCCCTTTAACCACGGCAGTTTTAACTGTTTTATGCCAGCAAAGGCTGAAAATCAATAATTACATGATGTAACTCTTGGCTCCTTTAATGCAATTAAGAGCATGAGGTTTGTGATAAGTATCTTAGGGGCAGTCTGGAGAATTTTATGTATTCAGTGTACATAGTATAGATATCATTGTTTTCATTTTTATGTACGAGGAGATAACTGTACTGATGGTCATAACTAGTGAAAGATTTATGGAGAGCTATTGGCTTATTGATTCTAGTAATTTAATGCATGGTCACTCGGTCATTGACTTTGTGGTCCCTGGTGTATAGTAATGGACACCCTCCCCGAGGACAGAAGTTAACCCCATGTGTGCTTAATGGAAACATGTACCAAGGTCTAGACAAATCTGTACCTTATGGGTTTATAGAACAGGGGGTTGTAATTGTTATATCGGGCTTAATTGGGTGTGTCATAACAGATGCTGATAACGGTCTGATAACATAAAGGGAGAGAGTTTATTGAATAAGTGAAACAAAGGACACACCGACCATACAGGGTCACAAAAATATCTGCTCTCTTCTAAAATTATTTACATGGAATCTATGTTTTCTTTGATATTTACTGATTACTGCATGATAATGTGCTCAGAATCAGATGTTTTATAAAAGAAAGTTCTGCCTCTCTTTAAGTTAATTCTTTAAAATACTAAGTTAATTCTTTTACAGTTCAGCTTACCAAACCTTTGATTATACAAATTTTTAAAGTGTTACCATAAAATTATTCCATTTTCTAGTAATACCATCATTATTATATGAAATGATCGGGGAGTAATTAGGTCTTACATTATTATTATTAAAACTTTTCATGTCTCACGGTCTGTAAGGAAACATTCAGCATCCAGCTTTGAATATTTATATTTACCTTTTACATCTCTGGCCCTCTATCTCTGACCCAGTTTTGTCTTTGGGTTACACACCGGTTTGACCTGTTCAAAAGTCTGCCAATACATTTAATCATCTTTTTACTTGATAAATGTTCTGAGTTATTCATTCCATCAAATAAGAACAAGGTGTGGGCTATTTATAAACCTAATGCACACCAGACTTTGTAACAAAACAAGTAGTAGTAGGATGTGAGCTCCAGTCAGCAAGCTATTGTTTTACCAGTTTATGTTTTATGTCAGGTTTACTTTTAAGTTCACTTTGTGACTAAAAATACGATACAAGTACACTTGTTGAGGTCCAACTAAAGCTCAGTATCTCCACATTT
The DNA here is from genome assembly GCF_032062105.1 of Saccostrea cuccullata. Lineage (NCBI taxonomy): Eukaryota > Metazoa > Mollusca > Bivalvia > Ostreida > Ostreidae > Saccostrea > Saccostrea cuccullata. Next base: position 352,075 of record NW_026938483.1, on the reverse strand, counting down.
TTCCATTCAATCTGTTTTTCATTGCGGATACATGCTTATAAATTGGCTGGAATATTCAATTTTGATTCATGAGTTAACATAGACTTGGTGAAGTAAAAGAGGTCAAGAAAAGAATTTTGAAAGTTGGTGTATTAAGTGTTGGTTGAGCCGGTCAAAGGTCTAGAGCTGTTTAAACTGTGTATTCAAGGGGAATGAACCTGCATAATTGGGTCAAGAATCGAGGAATTGAAGTTGTGATATATAATTTAATATTGTGCATGTATATATATTTTTATTTTGTTCATTATTATTATACCCCCTCTGGAAATGTGGGAGGGTATATAGTTAAGTGATCGGAATGTCTATCCATCTGCTGTGCTTTGGGGTATCGATCCATCTCTTCTCCGCAACTCCTCTTATATCACTAAATAAAACTTAATGAGACTCTGAGAATCTTAGTTACATAGTACCATTTGCAACAGTCAACTCCTATTTTACTTTTTGATCCAACACATATTTTGGGTTTCCCATAGCAAAACATTGACACTGCCATTCTTTCTATAAATTAATATTGAAGGGTAACCTATCTCTTATCCCCAACTCCTCCAATACCATTGAATGAAATTTAACGATACTTTCACAGATTCTTTATAACATAATGCTATTGTGCACCTCCTATTTTACTTTTTGATCTGACACTTATTTTGGGTCTCCTAGAGCAAAACATGGACTTTGCCATTATACTCATTTGGGAGGCAGGGGGTATCATTTAGTGAGCTCAGTGTTCACAGTACCTCTAGCCTTTATTTATCATATTTTTTTTGTACATGTTGGGCAGATGGAAATGTTAGGGATCAAAGTGTATTTTAATGTACTATAATAATTATCAACATTTATGTTTATGATGTATATGATGTTTTCATCATATGTTTACCAAGATTACTTTGCTTAAAACTAGCAGAAGATTAGAAAAGTCTATATTCTGTAATCACTAGATATTACAATAATAAATCAACCAGTAATTTAATACAATTAGTTAGTGATAAAGAAAGCATCTGATATGGGAACTCTGATATGGGAACTAGTAGTACTAATACATGAGAAAGGCAAAGGGGGGGGATAGAGAGGGGAATAAGCTGAAGATAAAAGAGTGAATGAGGAAAATTTTAAAAAATCAAAAACATTGATTGTCAAGATCAATTACTGAAAATACTGATTCAATAATCGAATTATCAGGCCATGTGAAATCAATGGATTGATTAAATGGGACAGCACTACTTGAAACATACTGCACCTCCAATACTGTGCATGCTTGTACGTACTGAGTATAATTGACACATTGATCTTGCTTTTTAGGACAGGAGTAACTCTTATGACAGTATGAGGTTTTCGAACTTTGAGAATCAGCTCCTTGACATCATGAGAAATTCAGGGGATCATGCAGACCCACTCAAAGGTTTGTTCCACACTTCATTACACTAAAAGTGTCAACTTTATATATAAACGCATTTATAAATGTAGTGGGTTGACCTTAATATGCAATACATGTAGAAATACATGCATCCTTATGAAAAAGATTGCTTTGAATTCCTTCATTAATATAAACAAATTAATTATAATCCAATCTGCTATTTTTATTGTGGTGGCAGGTTTATTATATTGAATATATTCAAACATAAAAACAAAGCAGTTTTGATTTGTATAACATTTTACCAACAAAATGAAACAGGCACAAACACATACACACAACAAATTTTTATATTGATGCAATAAATATATGCAAAGCCTCCTCTGCCGCCCAGGAAAAACCATAGATAAAAAATATTGTTGAAAAAACTATTTGCAAACCTGTATATAACACTACGGCAAAGCAAGCGTATTTATAACTGTATAAAAAAGGTACAGGGCGAGATCCTCATGTGCACGATTTAAACATCCAAATAGCTTATTCTTAGTTTTTAAAAAAAAATTATTAATTCAGCTATTTTATTTCAAAACAAAATTTAAAACACGACTTTTTTATGCTCGGGAAAGCGTGCGTCTAGAATCAGTGAACTCACGTGTACTAACCACCCGCAATAGAAAATAGCAATCTGTAACAATTTCGTTTTAAAACGTTCACAATGAATAATAGCTTGAATATAAAATTCATTGGCTGAAACCTACTATAACAATTTTGTTTAATTTTTACGCAACACCACACTTTCGTATTCGTTTACATGTCGTCAGGACAATTATTTTTCGCTATACTTCGTAACGCGAAAAAATGTAATTACCATCAGCTATATATAGCTCTATCAAAAAGTGTCAAATGTCTAGCATCGTTATAAATTATAGAAGTCTTCCCAGCATAAATGTAGTGGGTTGACTCTGTAGTGTTTATTGGAATTTAAAAAAAAAAAACAAATAAAAGCCATTAATTAAATAATTTATGAAACCCTTCATGCATCCTTATGAAAAAAATTAGATTGATTAGAGGATGAATTCCTTCATTAATATAAGAAAATTAATTATAATCCAATCTGCTGAAATATTTTTACTGTTTTTATTGTGGTGGCCAGTATGGGTGTTCAAAAAATGCCAAGTTCTAGAATCCTATAGCTTTTAATTAATTAATACTCTCAGAGAACCTAAATGGGAAATGAGAGATAAACCGCAAGATTCCCTGATTGATGTTTGGTGTGAAATTTGTAAATTTATAAGGCATGTTTCAACCATCTAAAATGAATGGAGAGGGCCAGGTTAATAAAAGTTTGACATCCACAAATGTCTTAAATGACACAAAAGAAATTTTGATAATTAATGCAATGAAATATATGCAAATGAGAAATTACAAAAAAAAAAATACACATGTGTTAAATTTACATTTGCAAATGTTTTCCTTTATATAACACTACTGAAAGCAAGCGTATTTATAACTGTATAAATAAAGGTACACCGGTCAAGAGATCATAGATGTTCTTGACAAGTTTTGTGATAAATGTTCGAAGCATAATTTTTTCTCAGTGACGTCATAAAGGAAGTAGCAAAAATGTCAGTGGATTTTGACAAAATGTTGTTGGGTTTGAAAAATAATGCATTTCAAACGTTAATAGTCACAATCAGGCAAATTTAAAGTATGAATAAGTCACAAATGTAAATATAAGTAATAAGGTATCATTTTTTTTTTAGTTTTATTGGGATGTAAAACGGGTTGGCACATGATCAAATCTTCCATAAAGCCAATCAGGCTTAATGGGATTTGATCACGTGGCCAACCCGTTTTACATCCCAATAAAACTCAAAAAATGATACCTTATTAAATGATCATAAAATGTCTTCATTTTAGCATTATTAGCTCACCTGTAATACCAAGCCTTTGCTGGACCATTCTTGCTCAAAATGCTGGTTTTGAACTACATATTTTTACGAGTGACAAAGTTAATTCCAATGTAAACTTTTATGTATAAGCCCTAAGACAGCCAAACTTTGGTGGCTGATGCATCAAGGGATGCTCACTACCAGACTTGCTTAGGATGCTTTTCTGGAGGAGTGATCTTGAAAAAAAGGTTTTGGAGCATGTTCATTCCATTTCAAAATTTGGATTTGGTATGTTAAAGTGTAAAATGTGTACCTTTTATTCTATTTGTGATTGTGCTTTTTTAAAACAGGAAACAGTTTTTGAAGGTTTTAACCAATGAAATTTGTTGTATTAAAATGGCTGCATTTATAAGGAAAGTAAAACAATTTGAAAAATTGTACACGAAATATTTCCATCAAACATAATCTAAAATTGAATACAGGCCTTTGTGCCGCCAGTGATTAATTTAACGTTACATGCATTTTTTCAATGCAATGCAGACCCTTGTACTGAAAGAAGCCTTATTTGGATAAAAAATATTAATTCTGGGGCTGACTTTAGTACATGTATCACTGATAGTATTACCTGACAAATTATGACATAATTGTAAGCCTAACCTATTTATCATAGAAAATACCATGCATTGACTTATTAAAAATATTTGAAAGAGTCTCAGACACAAGCATTGCTTACTATCTGATCTTTGTTCAGCATAGTACATAATTATTTTACTGGTGGGAGATGAGTATATAAAATGTGTCACCCACTGGTGTCCTATAGCTCTCCATTACCTTGGATAATTTTATGCATTGTCATGTATAAATGTAATAACTGAAGGAATGGTCAGTTTTGCACAAAGCGTCTTTTGTAGGAGAATAATTATTGACAAGTATTGTTTATCTTGATTCCAGGGGAAATAATTCTGGAATTAAAAAAGTTTAAAAAAATTAAGTTTCAAGATGAGGCCACTGTAGGTATATTTTATCTTAGAAATGTTGAAAATGGTGTAATGCCACATACCAGTCATAGACCTCTCAATAGTCTCATAACAGCACATTCATGCTATAGATAGCAAACTCAAAAAAGGGGGGTGTTACAAGATAGATCATATATCACCCACCACAAAGAATAATACATTTAGTCAGGTACAGAATACATGAATTTCATGAAAATCAACAATTCCTTATCAATGTACTAATTTACCGATTCCTGATTTCCAGGAAAGCCAACATTTGGATTTGGAGAGCTAGATGAAGAGACGCTGGATCCGAGTTTGTCTGTACTGGGGTGTGGACCGCGGGGGTCACCTGGGTCCCAGGGGGAGAGGATCGAGCGCTTCTCTAGGAAGGTGTTTGTAGGGGGGCTGCCTCCTGACATTGATGAAGGTTTGTATGCTCTTCTTGGAATGGAATGTGTTATGATTGAAGTAAATAAAAAGAATGCGTAATATTGGGGAAAGGGGGGTCAAATAAGGGAGAGGGGTCATTTTATGATGTAGAAAGTCAATGTACTAAATGATATAGATGAGAACAAAATAAGTCAGGAATTATTAATTTAGACAGAATCTTTGTTACAATTAGGTTCATATCATAACAGAAACATGCAAATATATAACAATGAAAGATTTTTTTTTTTTTAAAGCAAAACTTGAGCAATGTTCTTTGATTGTTATTCAATTTTATTATTATTCATTTTTTGGCAAGATCATGCTTTTAAAATGTTAAGCAAAAGCCCCTTCTTGCAGAGAGATTGACTTGTGATTGATATATTGTAGAGGAGATTACTGCTGCATTCAGGAGATTTGGACCTCTGGTTGTAGACTGGCCCCACAAAGCAGAGAGTAAATCTTACTTTCCTCCAAAAGGTATGTACACAGACCCATTACAAAGTACCATTCAGGGCATGATATAAGATTTATAGAAAGGATTACACATAAAGAGTTACAAACTAAGGCCATCTTTAATTTTTTATTTTTTTTTTTGCGGTAACGCGCCTCATCATTTTAGGTGTGAGTAGGTAGGTATGCTTTTTTTTTTTTTTGAGACAAAATGTCAGAAATAAATTTCGATTATATAGAGGTATTAACTATGTCTTAGATTTCTCCTTGCTAATCAAATGAGAAACTTGAAGCATTCTAAATGAATTCAATCTTTTATTGCTCAAATATCAGATTCAGCTCCACTTGCCTTACAAACTTTAGCTATTTTTTCAAAGTTTTCATCTATCCCATGTGGAATTTCGTATGCCACTGGTTCTGTGATCTCATAAACATCATACCATGTATCTGTAAGGTGGAACTGACGCACAATATTTTGGACTAGTAATTTAGATGTTTTTCCTTTCAAATTCACTGTAACTGACAGAACTATAGAGTCAATATTTCCCGCAACCTTCGCAGACGCCATCTCTAAATTTGTAAATCACGAAGATGTTTTAATAGTACTTTGGGGAAAGATAAAGGGTCGGTGTAACCGAGGCGTTAAAAAAAATATCAATTGGATAAAAATGACATAGGTGCAGTGGAGACATAAAAAAAAATCAATCGGATAAAAACGGAAAATGGATACGTAAAAAAAAAGTTTTTTGAATCGATAAAAAAATTCATTTTTTATGTGACATGTTTGTGCAACCATGATGAGCTGTGTTATAGTTGATTGATATAATAAATATTATAGTGAGTGCGCCATTCACAATGCTAGCTCTTATGACAACTCCTGGGCAAAGAGAAAAATTCACACTTGCACATTGATCCAAACATTTTTTTTTCTTCAGTAAATTTGGACCCACAATGCATCACTTGTTTAAGTTATTCTTCTGCAAGAATAACAATAAAAGTTAACAAAAAATAAACTCATTTTGATTTAATGGATATATATTGAAGATAAACAGTAAATTAAATGTTCTTCATTTAAGTTAACAATGTTTAGGTTTCGAGTTGGTAAGACAACTTATACTGCGTCATGTGAAGTCAGAGTCTAGACAAACCAAATGTCGTGTGCAGTTTGACAAGGCCAATCTAAATTAAAAACTGATTATGTATCTGTGCTAGCCCTAACGTTAAGGGTTGCATTATCAACATATTATGAAGTTTTAAATGTCATTTCATTTTCATGGCAATGTTTTCCAAAGAAATGGACAAAAGTCACAAAACAAATCAAACTGTTAAGTATATGTATAATGTTTTTATGACAGACTACTGCTTTCCGTTTGTGACGTTTGTTGTGTGTCCATTGTAGGCTACTGTTTCCTGTTGTTTCAAGATGAGATGTCTGTTCAGGCCTTGATAGAACACTGTATTGTGGACGATGAGAAGCTCTACTGGTGTGTCTCCAGCCCCACAATGAAAGACAAACCAGTAAGTAAGCTTGTCAACATTATCTTACAACTTTTAGGACAGATAATACAAGCGAAAAAAAATAAATGACTGAATTGATATACCATATAAGAGAGTTTTTAGGGAGACATAAATTTAGTGATTTATCCTCCAAAAAATCCTGTTATATTTTAGTGAGAGGTAATTTTAGCGATTTTATAATGTCAAAAAAAATACCCGGTACAACCAATAGAATAGAATAAAATGTCTGTACATGTAATACCCAATTTTAGCCATCTTTCAACCCTCATTAATAATGTCAAAACTGAATCCTTGGAAAAAAGAATTATGCTTATAGCGATTGGCCAAAAGTGCCCATTGCAATGCGAGCTCTAACAACAACACCTAGGCAAAGAGAAGATTTGGACTTGCATTTTGATCAAAACGAAATTTTTCCTAAGCTATGTTCTTGCAAAAATTACAACAAAAAGTAAATGCGCCTTGATTTAATGGATATATTGCTGATAAACAGTCAAATGTTTTTCAAATAAGTCAAGAATATTCAGGATTCAATTTGCTAATGCAACTTAAATACATCATGTGACGTCAGAGTCTATAGATGCACCAAATGTCATGTGCAGTTTGATGAGCCCAATCTAAATTAAAACTGAATATCTGCACTCTCACCAATGGTCATACTGTCAACATTTTAGGGTTTGTGGTACCACTTGTTTACAAAATATGTGATGAATTTTTAAAAACATAGTTCCAGACCAATAGGTCCACCATTCTTTACCATTATATCATTGTAAACATTGAATCATTACTGTGTACATTGGTGCTAGCCACAGATTTTGTGTCCATTCTGTTTCCACAAACGTTTTTTGTAAGCCCCCTCACAGAAGTGAGTACCTCTACAATATAATAATTTACAGCTTTAGCTTACAATGATGATGTGATTAAATGGTGGAGAGCTACACCAACAGTGTGTTTAATGTTATTGATATAGATAAAGCTATTATCAGTGGATAGGTTTTCTGTTAAAAAACAATTAAATATATCTAATATAAATTGTTTTTAAAGAAATGATATACTGTTATTAACAGATCTGAGATAAAAAAAAATTCTAATGATGATGGTTTTAATTATGTTTAAATGACAAATTAATAAATAAAATGTGATAAATATGTTATTTATGAAAAGTATTCTATCACACAAATTAACAAACAGATACTGGGGACATTTGTACTGATAAAACAGGGTCATGAAATTCGTCAAGAGTGAAGTCCATAAAGTATTTCTATCTCTCCAACAATCTGATAAGCTGAAATCCGAGAACTGTGTATATTGAATATTTCAGCTGGTTTTGATTGACAGCAGTTAGTGATATCTGACTACTGTGTGAAATGCATCTCATTTTTTTGCTGCATTGTCTATCAGTAGAAGGTCAAATGCCTCGTTAGGTTGGCACAATTATCAACAAGTCTATTGCTCCCTAGGCTCAGGGTGAGAAACGATCTGCCAAAGGTATTTGACCTTGATGGCTACTAAAATACAGTCTCTACATCTGTATATTTATATTTGGGGGAAGGGATCATGCTGCAACATCCGAGTTATGCTTAATTAATTAAAATATTCTATTTATATGAAAAGAAACTCTTTTCAGGATTTTTTTCACTAAATTAGCATTGAGTACCCCATTTATTTCTATTATTACAAAAATATTTTGATCTTAGATAAAGGTCTTCAATTTTAATTCTTTTTTTTTTAGATTTAGCATTGATGTGAAAAATTTATGAAAATAGTTTTTAAACTACCTACTGACCTATTTTTTCTTTTATCCAAAGTCAGAAAAGGTCAAACATTTTTTTTTCCTTTTAAGACATCCTCATATTGAGAAGAATTTAGTAATCAAGGATATAAAAGCCATTCTGTGGGTAGTTTCTTTGCACAATTTCCAATATTTTAAATAATTGATTCCTTGACTTTTTTCTGCCTTGAACAGGTTCAGATCAGACCCTGGAGCCTGAGTGATTCCGATTTTGTGATGGACGGATCACAGCCTCTGGATCCACGGAAAACTATCTTTGTAGGAGGAGTCCCCAGACCATTACGAGCAGGTACCTCATAACTGTTTAAAGTTTGATGTAATTGCTTTGCTGATGTCTGTCAGTCAACCAACAGTCTTCATTCATTTTCATCGTAGGGGATGCATATACTGAAATGAAATTTGGTATCCTGATTTATCATATAAGACTATCTAAATCAAGATCTGTTTTGGGTACGATTGAGCAATTTTTGACAGAGTTATGCTCCTTGGATTTCAAAAAGTTCCAATTATTTTCAGTTTCTGTTGATTTAGTTTGCAGAGGTTGCACATACTATAGTGAAATTTGATATACAGATTTATCATAAGAATTTTTCTAGGTCAATTCTGTTTTAGATATGATTGAGCAACCTTTTTTTTTTAAGAGTTATGTATCTTGGACGTAAAAAAAAAATTCCAATTATTGCTTTTGGTTCATCTCTGCAAACGTTGAACAAATTCATAACTGATATATCAAAAGAAACATGTTTTAACTTAAGATGTGATGTAGAAGACTATTTCTTGAATGCTTTTGAATTGAGGTACCTGGGTCCTGAGATACAAATTAAGAAATACAGTCAGACCTGTCTGATGGTCTAAGTAAGTAAGAATACATTGAATGGGTGCTAAGTTCAGCATTTCTCTGTTTGTTTTCCAGTGGAGCTAGCTATGATCATGGATCGTCTGTATGGCGGTGTCTGTTATGCAGGGATAGACACTGATCCTGAGCTAAAATATCCCAAGGGGGCGGGACGTGTGGCCTTCTCCAACCAGCAGAGTTATATAGCGGCCATTAGTGCTAGATTTGTACAGCTCCAGCATGGGGAAATAGACAAGAGGGTAGGTAACAGTAATTGTAGTCCATATTAAATGCAGCCATGTAATTGATGTAAAATTAGCAAAAAAAGAGGTGGACCACTGCCCAATTCATTCATTTGTTCACAGAGTCAATGAACTTGGTGACTAGATAAGTACATGTATCTCAATTCACTTAAAAAAATCTTTTTGTTATTATTATCCAATTCCCTCTAAAGACTTTCAGTGACTAGGTACCATATTTTTGCTGTTTTCATGCAAATGTATTATTGATTTCAAGAAAAGTGTTTAGCTGTATGTCACACAATCTCATGGAATCCCTTATTTATCAGCTTTTCCATGTAAAATTTTGATTTTAAATTTGTTTTTAGCTCTACTGGTCAGAGACCAGAAGAGCTTATGCGATAGTAATGCGTCCGGCGTCCGTCCGTCTGTCCGTCTGTCTGTCTGTCTGTCTGTAAACAATTTTTCAAAATGCTACTCCTCCTACAGTTTTGGTCTGATTTCAATATAACTTGACACACAAGTAGACAATACTAAGATACATAATTCTGTGTATCGATTTTTGATTTCGATGAACGGTGTTGCCGTGGTTACTAAAAATAGAAATTTCTGTGAAATACTTTCAAAATGCTACTCCTCCTACAGTTTTGGTCTGATTTCATTATAACTTGGCACACAAGTAGACTACACTAAGATACATAATTCTGTACATCGATTTTTGATTTTGATGAACGTTGTTGCCGTGGTTACTAAAAATAGAAATTTCTGTGAAATACTTTCAAAATGCTACTCCTCCTACAGTTTTGGTCTGATTTCATTATAACTTGGCACCCAAGTAGACTACACTAAGATACATTTAAGAAATAAACAACGTTATTCAGTGAACATGGCGTTATGAATAGCAATTGCTCTGCTGGCATATTCCATGATGCGCGCTAGCGCATCATGGAAAATATGCCAGCAGAGCTATTGCTATTCATAATGCCATGTTCACTGAATAATCGTTGTTTATTACTTATATTTGCATTCTTTGATTTATTAAAAAATATCAGAGGAAATCCTGACTTACATAAGGACGCGGCTTCTTGTGTTCAGTAATGGAAAACATATGGCTTTAAAATCAGTACACCTGATCAATGATACTTTTATCTAATAAATCACAAACAATTATAAAGTATTTCCCTCTCAAACACAGTTACCTGGATACAAGTAGCGCCGTCAACACATTCTCTTAATTTTTGTTTTGATGCAGTTGTGACGTCATCGATCAACGTTATTGAAACCCTCTAACAAAAATCAACGATTTAACACTATGATGTAAAATGATAATGCTTTTATAATGATTATTACTCCAGAATGCTTTTCTATTTTTTTTTTTTTAGTTCTTCTATTTATTTTAATAGCTGAATTTATTCTTGAAGTCGATATACTAGTTATACTAGTTTTCTGATTGTTATTACCCAAGTGTGAAGAGTTATCGTTCTTTGAACAGATATGCATGATATATTATAAAAAATAAAAATAGGGCAGACTTCTACAATTTTTAAAAAGTTTTATTATACAATTAAATACATTGACAAAAATTAAATTTTTAAAGATATAAATCAGCAATTTTAATTATTCTGAATTTCTTTTTTCTCAAAGAATATTATTAAAAACTTATTTTTATTCCTTTTACGAAAAGTTTCATATATATATTTCTCGACACGGTGTACTATTGTAGTAAAAATTGTTCTACAGGAATTTAAAAGAGCAATATTGCTCACATAGCAGAAGCAGTTGCATCTATAGTCCTATGAACGCAATTGATGAACACATGTTCATAGTGGGTGAGTGCAGTGGATATGCAAATATAATTCTGTACATCGATTTTTGATTTCGATGAACGGTGTTGCCGTGGTTACTAAAAATAGAAATTTCTGTGAAATACTTTCAAAATGCTACTCCTCCTACAGTTTTGGTCTGATTTCAATATAACTTAGCACACAAGTAGACTACACTAAGATACATAATTCTTTGTATCGATTTTTGATTTCGATGAACGGTGTTGCCTTTGTTACTAAAAATAGAAATTTCTGTGAAATGCTTTCAAAATGCTACTCCTCCTACAGTTTTGGTCTGATTTCAATATAACTTGGCACACAAGTAGACTACATTAAGATACATAATTCTATATATCCATTTTAGATTTCAATGAACGGTGTTGCCGTAGTTACTAAAAATAGAAATTTCTGTGAAATACTTTCAATATGCTACTCCTTCTACAGTTTTGGTCTGATTTCATTATAACTTGGCACCCAAGTAGACTAAACGATGTTGCCTTTGTATCTAAAAATAGAAATTTCTCTGAAATGCTTTCAAAATGCTACTCCTCCTACAGTTTTGGTCTGATTTTAATATAACTTGGCACACGAGTAGACTACACTAAGATACACAATTCTTTCTAACGATTTTTGATTTCGAGGAATGATATTGCCATGGTTACTAAAACTGTAAATACTATAAAAGTTTATTAATAGCTACTCCTACAGCTGTAGTCTTATTGCAGTATCTTGCCACAAAAAAGAGCTCAATCAAGCATCATTATTTTATTTATTGCTGTTGTAAAGTTTTAAGTCCCAACTGCTACTTTTGTCTTCATTTGTTATAAGTACAAACCAGTAGAGCTTCAGTCTCGACAGAGACTTCTGGTTTGTCAAATGAATTAAATTTACCGTTTTAAAAAAAATGCAATATCTTTGAAAATAAAAAGCAGTAGCTATTCATTTCACATATTTTAATATCTACAACAGATCATCAAATGACTGCTGTTATTAATTTTAAAGTTTTATTTGTTTTATGTAATATGCTTGTACAGCACCTTAGAGTTTAATACATAGGGTGCTTTATAAATGTTTAATAATAACAATTACACTATAATTTTAATAAAGGTGGAGGTGAAGCCGTATGTGTTGGATGATCAGATGTGTGACGAGTGCCAGGGGTCGCGGTGTGGAGGGAAATTTGCCCCGTTTTTCTGCGCCAATGTGACCTGTCTGCAGTATTACTGTGAGCAGTGCTGGGCTCAGATTCACTCCCGCCCGGGACGCGAGTTCCACAAACCCCTGGTCAAGGAGGGAGCCGACCGACCCAGGGCAGTTCCGTTTCGCTGGTGTTAGAACAAAAGTCAACAAGCTTTTTCTTCAAAAGAATTAAAACTTGTAGATGTATTTAGTCCAGATTTAATATATTATTTATTTATTGAATTTTTATCTTGTTACTGTTTATTTTTTTTTGTCAGTGCTGGATGTGGCTATTGGTTAAGGTAGCCACTAAAAACGTTCCCTTGCCAACTATTTATTATAGATTGTCTCTAGCCAGAGCATTCCATAGGAAATCTAGCAGTCTAACAATACCCCAAACTTTTTATACAAGTTTTTCCCCTTTTTTTATTCACAAGAGAAAATGATGACCAGTTAAAAATATTTTTCCACTATTTATATCATAATTAAAGCAATATATATATCACACATGCAATCTGTGTTCATGAATTTTGTAATTTTTCCATCATGCACGTTGTGTATTTAATAAAGAATATGAAGTTTTTTATATAATCGGTAGATCACTAGGAGAATAGATTGTTTTTCTACTTTTGTGACATTTTTAAGCTAGAGACAATCCAGCTATTTATGGTTCTCTGTATAGTGTGATTCTAATCTAGTCAATGTCTTGTATGTTTGTTCTGGTCAGTGTTGCTGTTAATCATTGTTATTTATAAACAAAAACTACAGAAACATGTTGCAGGGATTTGTGACAAAAAAAGAAAACTTTTCAGAATTCAGCATTTTGATTTTTTTACCGTTTATATAACTGTTTTATACTTTTATTGCTGATTAAGAGTTTCTAGTTATTGCATGCTGTTTTTTTTGTTTAATTAGTTTGATATATTTTTTTTTCAATTAAATATTTGCTATGTTGTATGAATTTTCTGTGATTTACCATATTGATGTCATTTCTTGTTGCGGCCAGTGGAGAGTTTCCCTGGATCTGTGGGATTTTATTGGGCTTATTTTTTATCCTATCCCCCATGATTATAGTCACATACTGTACTGGCTTGTATTCATGTTTTACAGGATAGTTTACTGCATACCATTTAAACCGGTACTAACTGTATATAGGACTACAAGAAATACATTTTAAAAAGGGCCTCATGTACTCACAGATATGAATTTTGCTCTCTTTTTTCACATTTTTGATTATTTTTTCAGTCAGTAGCTTTTGGTTGTGGTTCCTCTATGATCTAGTTATTCATTTTTTGCTCAACAACAGTGTATAGTAGAGAAAACTAGTTTGTTACACTTATTTTTTTATGATCTTTTTTTTTAGTTATTTGCCGTCATAATTCATCTTAGCCATCACCAAGTGTAATCATGTAGTCACTCCGATTTTTATTGTTTTATATATTCCAGATATTTTTCACATATCACCCAGCTTCCGCTTTGTACATTCTGCAAAAATGAAAAAAAAAATACAAAAAAGGCTTCTCATCATATTTCCCTTTTATGGAAAACTATATATATCTTTTTGTATAAATTGTACATTCACAACTTCCATTGTTTTTTCTTCTTTTTTATAATTGTAAAACTGTATAAAAGATTTGAACAATAAGAGAAATAACATGCACTTTTTTCACAACGTATTTTTTTAATTTTCAGTAAGCCAAATAAATCTGTAATATATTTTATTATCAACTTACAAATTTTCACGTCAATCAAACTCTGTGTTGTCTCATGTCACAACAATGCAAGCTGTTCGCCGACATTTTGTACCAATTCCTAGAGTTTTTTATGACTTTTTGCTGTAGATAACATCACTTTTAGAAATCAATACTTTTAAGATATATAATTTGTTTGTGAGGTAGTACAATGTAATTTTATTTTGTTTTTGTTTACAGGTGCTAGTTTTAAGATAAGAATGACTAATGTTTGTTTTTCCTCTGTAATATTTTAAGTGTATTTTGGTTATTACAATATTAGTTCAGGAGAGGCACTTTTTTGTACATGGTTTAATTACAAGGACCTGCTGATAAAAGGAGACAGAATTAACTACATGTAAATGTCAAACAACTGTCCATCAGAGAGGAAATCAAATTTTTCTGTTGGTATAAACTTGGGTGCTGTTCGTTTGATAGCCCTTGTATTGTTAGTGGAGTTTTATGACAGAAGCAACATTATTGTATACGTAACATGCAAAGTTTTAGTAAATCAAAAGAAGGTCATAGGAAGTATGGATAAAGTGCAAGGTGTTCCGAGTTATTTACAGTGACAGATGGTGACTGTAAAATGTGTTCCTTTGTAAAGTTTATTGAGCATGCCCAGTGGTAACAGCCAACTGTGATTCTGTATTCTAAAAAAACCAGTTGTTAGTTTAAAGTTCAGGTGTACAATAACGATATTACTGGTAACGGGGCGTTGGTTTTCAGCAAGAGACTTCCTGTAACAGTGTCCTAGCCTACCTCAGTCAAGGATCTGAAGTCCGTACATACCTCACCACACTGTAACCCTTCTACTGACCAGTAGTTCCGACTGTTCAATACTATATACCCTACAGCAGTGGACAGCCCTTTGTGGAACTCCTTATTTCATCACTTTACCTCTGTTCAGAATAATGTGTTCATTCATAACACTCTTAAATTTTTATGAATAAAATGGAATTTTTAATCTGTGTCTTACAACAAATGGACCACAAAAAACTGACCTCTTGTAGGGTATAGAAGCCCCTCCCCCTCCCGCTTGAAACAGGATTTCCCCTCGCTGAAAGCTAACACTGTTAAGTCTTTCATGTAAAGAGTGCCACTGTCGATGATTTGGTTTGTGCCTAGCTCACATTGGGCTGGGTACACCAGAGCCGGATATAGATTTGTATTGAAGAGGGACTTCCAGGAATTGAAGGAGATTTGATTGGGTTAAGTTGTTTGTTTTTTGGTAGTAGTTGTCAGTTTTTCTGTTTGTTATTCCCTTTGTTTTACATTTTTTAATACAAAAGTGATTACTTTTTTTATTGGAATGAGTGTCTCCTAATAATCAGAGAAGAAAATCTATAAGTGTGTCTCTCCCGGCCACTTGTAAGAGTCTTGTTTACTGAACAGAGCACTCCAGATCTCGGTGGTCCAAGTCGTGACAGCTCCTATAGATTTTCTTTCATTTTATAATGGAAACTGGTATTTTTATATTTTTTAGTTCAAAGATATTTATACTTTTATATTTTATAAAAAAAAAAAAAAGAATTTTGCACGAGTCATAAGTATGGTGTTGTTTCCATGTAGATTTCATAGTTTATTAGATTCTGTGAGTGAAACTTTATTACAAGGATACAGTGTGTGTTTAATATGTCATAAAGAATAGAGCTACAAAGATAAACCTCATCTTTGCCTTGAAATCTGTAGAGCATGATGAAGCTTACACACTTTTTATATCTTGTTTAAAACACGGCAGTTTTTTCATCAGTTAGTCACTTAGCTGCAATTTTTCATCAGATTTAACTTTAATTAAAAATATGGGTATAAGGTATTATCATTGCTGCCAAAATTAGACTTGCCAGAACAGCAAAATCATTGTAAAATCATCACTAAAAAGATGAAAAAAGACTGTGGGTCCATCATATAAGAAAACTAGTCACGTAGATCTGTGTTTAGATAGATAACCACACACGTGGTGATGGGGTATGATATTTCTGTTGTGCAATAACATTTTTTTTCAGTTAGATTATTATGGGCAAAGAAGGCAGTGGATTTTCATGTATCAAATTTTAAAATTTCAACTGTGTCTGTAAATTTTTGACAATATATCTACTCTTATTCTAATACATTAGTTTTACAGTAGTTATGTATGGTAGGAAAGCAATTAATTTATTTAACTCTTAGCTCATAAGTTTTTTGTGAGCTATTCTGATGAAAGTTTGTTGTCTGTCAAGATGGATATATGTTCTTTGAAAATTTCAGTATTTTCATATAGACGAACTGGATGGTATTTAAATACATGTATAGCATAAGAACAATTCATAATGTGTGTAGCAGAGGAAATCTTTCATTCATAGAAGTATGCAGGACAATTTTTATTTAACTAAAATGTTTTATTTTAATATTGCCCAGAATAAAGTTGAAGGGAACACACATTCACTAAAATTGTTGTTTGCATGGTCAATGTACCAACAGAAAATGGAGATTAAAATGAAATTTAAACAAACTGAGTGAACTGCACTGTGCCAAATTTGAGACAAACTGTTGTTTATACTAAGAAATGTTTAGAAATAAATAAAACAAAGTGATATTTCAAAATGTAGAGTTAATGCCCTTAGCAGAGAGTTGTTAGTCCTTAAACATTTGTGATTTCTACATGCTTCCAAAATGACAACTGCCAACTGTTTAACTGATACACTTCATCGTGAAATGTGCTCCTTTCTGACTCCTATCAACTTGAGTAATCCAGCTAACAAATACATGTAACCTTTTTCAAGATTAGGGTTTCTGGAAGCACATACATTTCTTGTGTTTTATTGTGGTTGAAGGTGAGCGTTTGTGACCCCTGGGCCTACGTTATTTTTTTTACTTATTGTTTTGAATCTATTTATAGGATTTTTTTCCCCCTCCTTCCCATTTCTTGTCCATTTGTCGACATTGCCTGTTGCTTTTGTTCAGTATTATTATTCTACATCTCTAATACTTTCCCATGTATCACCTATTGTTATAGAAGACACTGGTTAAGTGACCCAAACATAACATGAGGGATTTATTGCAATTGATTTGACTATTACTCCAGTAACATTTCTTGTGCATGTGTAGTTTTTGACCAATTTCATACATGTTGTGTTTTGTACAATGGGAAGTTTTCAAAGTTATTTTGTTTAAAGTTATTATCTGATCCTGAAGTTTCTATGTTTTTTAATAAAGCTAAGTCATTCTTTTATAATAATAAATATGAATGGTGTTGTTAAACTGACTTGTGTTTTTTTCTGTTGATTAAAATCTATCACTGAATTCTGATAATACCTGATATGGAAAGGCTTCATGAAATTCTGAAGGCTTACAGCAAAATAATCCAGATGCCACCCTGTGGAAAGAGTCAAACTCCTAGGTCAAGAAAAATAAAATGTTGACCTAAAAAGGACTTGTCACAATAATTACATCTGTGGAGTATGAAAGCCATACATGTAGCACCAACCATTCAAAAGTTATGGCTAAATTTTTTTTTAATGTGGATCAAAGGTCAAATTGATTATATCATTTGGAAGGTCTTGTCATTTGAGACCTACATGTGAAATATACAAGCCCTAGCACAAACTATTCAAAAAATATGGCCAAGATTAAGTTTTTCAGAAGTACATGTAGGTCAAAATTATTGGTATCCAAACAAAAGCCTTATCACAAAGAATACATCTTTGAAATATGAAGACCATACATAGTTCTAATTGTTCAAAAGTTATGGCCAAGGTTGAATTTTTTTTAAAGTAGGTCAAGGTCAGAAGGTAAAACAATATGTTTAGAAAGGTCTTGTCATAATAAATAAGCGTGTGAAGATTGAAAGCCCTAACCCAAACACATTAAAAGTTATGATCATGGATAAAGATAAAGATTTAAAATTTTGTGCAAAAATGGTCAAACTCTGAGGTCAGGTCAAATACATTGGTACCTAAAGGAAGGCAAACATATGTGAAAAATGAAAGTCATAGCTCCATCCAATCAAAAGCTATGGGCAAGGTGAAAGTTTTTACGGACAAACAGACGCACAGACCGGACAAAAACGATACACTTCGTATCTTCGATTACGGGCATAAAAAGATACAATGTAGTTTATTTACCATTCAAAGCCCAAGGAACCAAGATAAAAAGTCAATGATTTTAAAAATTTTTATTCATTTAAATCATGAACGGTGTAGTTGTGTTAAAAAAAAAACGATGACGGATATTGATGTACCCCAATTTTATTTAAAAAAAAAAAAACTTGTTTAAAACGAAAGTAAACGTTTATTAACATATACATAGGTAGATCCTCACAAGAAATACTTTGGGAAAAGAAAGTGCCAGAAATTATGTATCATAAGTGGATACATGGAGAAATCGAAGTTCTGTGACCGTCATCACGATGGCTGATGGAGAGAAAACTTACATGGTTGTCGCCGCCATCGACTTCGGCACGACTTACAGTGGATACGCCTTCTCCTTTCTGAGCGACTACACGAGAGACCCCCTCAAAGTGTACAACAACACACGATGGGAGAATGAGGGGGACGGAACCTTTAAGGCACCCACTTCCATTCTCTTTGATGAACATGAGCGTTTTCGTTTCTTTGGATACGACGCCGAGAAAAAATATGCTTCTTTGGTGTCTGAAAACGAGGAGGATGAAGAAAGCGGGGACGATTTGCCCAATGAGAATCATCAAAATTGGTTTTATTTTCGTAGATTTAAAATGACACTGTTTAAGGCTATATCTCAAGGAGGGAGACCTAGGGTAGGTATTAACAAGACATGTGATCATGAAACACTGCCATTTCTAATGCAAGTAAATCTTCAAGGTCAAGGTCAAAATTGTTGGTATCCATAGGAAAGTCTTGTCACTAGGAACACACCTGTGAAATGTAAAAGCTCTAGTACTAGCTGTTCAAAGGTTATGGCTAAGGTACATGTTTGATGAAAAGGTGGTTCAAACTCCAAGCGTGGTCAAGAGGTCAAAACTATTTATGCCCATAAATTTAAAAGGTCTTAATGTCACTGTTAAAACAGGGAGATCCATATGAAGATATAGAAAAATGAGTTTTAAAACTAAAATTTTGAATTTTTTCCAACTGTTCAACTTAACGTCCAAAAAATTAAGATTAAAATTTGAAAATTTTACACAATTGAAATATGGTGTTCAAAAGTTATGGCCAAAAAATTTCAAAATTTTAGGCCAAAGGTCTAGATCAAATTTGGTGGTATCATAAGAAAGGCTATTTTACAAGGAATGCACCTGTAAAATATGAAAGCCATAGCTGCATCCAATTAAATGTTATTGGCAAGGTTAAAGTTTTTGCGGATAAACAGACAGGCGGACAGGACAAATCTATATACATCACACTATTATACTATATACCCGATTTTGCGGGGACATGCAAAGGTCAAGAAAATCGTTATTATCGAAGAAAGATCTTTTCCACCAAACTACCTTCAATTTTGAAAGTGGTTAAAGTTTTTTTAATGTTGGTCAAACACTGCAAGGTATATATTTATATGAAATATGATAAGCCATATCCCAACCCACACAAAAGTTTTCTAAAGTTATGGCAAGGTTAAAATTTTTGTAAAAGTGACAAACAGAAAGGTCAAGAAGTCAAATTTAGGCGGGTCTTGTTACAAGGAATACAGTGGCAAAAAATATATACCTTCTGGCTTTTGCGAACAAACAGACAGACGGGCGAACACGGCAAAAAGTAAATACCTCCAAATCTTCGATTACGGGGCATAAAAATTGCAATTTTATTTTCTACCTGAAAAAACAATTTTTGGATAAAAGAATTACTCTGTTCTTGATAATTCGATAATAATTCATGGCAAATTCTTATTCGTAATAGGGTAAACGAATCACAGAGGATATGCAGCTCACTGCTCACAATGGAAAGAAAATGTCTGCCATCAAAGTATTCTCCGGGGCGATACGGTTCTTGAAAGATCACTTGGACGAAGCTTTAGTAAAGCAGCTTGAGAGCAAGGACAAGAGCGGGAAAGTTACAAAGCAGACGTCATGGGCAGACGACATACGTTGGGTTCTCACTGTTCCCGCCATCTGGTCAAACGAAGCCAAACAGTTTATGAGGAGAGCCGCCGAACAGGTGAATTTATTTTTAAAAAAAAGCATACACATGTACACTGTATCGTATAAGTGGACATTAATTTTACGCAGACGCAAATGTAGCGATTAATCCCTCAAAAATTATATATTTTTTAAAACCGAAGTAAGTTATTTTAGATATATGTATAATAGTTAAAACGTCTTTGTGCATCACTGTTAAACATTTCCTCAGCAGAGCTTTTCTGATAAGAGATAATTTTTTAGCTGTTTATATGGTATACATGATTTGTAAATGGCTTAATGTTAAAACCTCTACATCATTAATTGATAAACATTTCCTTTTCCAGGTTTTTTTGCTGATAAGATATTTTACGTGCCAGCTTTTTAGCCTGTTTTTTTTTCTATCAAAGTCCATAAAAAAAAGTTTGGAAAATGTCAGATTTTATTAAATTTATCCCCTACGTACCAAAAGACAAAACAATATCAGATTTAATGAATTTACTAGTATCGACTCTTTATTCAATCAGTAAACAAAGAATAATAATGATGTTTTGTGAAAGATTTATGCCTCACTGTAGTACTGTATGCAGGGTTATTTTCGCCCTGTGTTATTGCCTGTTAAATCTGAAAATAAGTTTGGCAAGAGATAACAAATGTTTTAAATTCCCAAAGAAAGAGAGTTTTTGTTGAATGAATATACAGTTCCTACATTGTCTATTCTCCCCGTTTTAAATTCACTCTCGAATAATGATATGGAGTTGTAGCGTAACGTAATACTGAGCTGTCTGGATCTTGAATGTACCTTTGGAATATAAAAGTTCAAGCACAAACCGCTCAGAAGTTAAATTTTGTTCAAAGTGAGTCAAACTTCAAAGTCAAATGATCAAAATTAATAATACCTAGAGGAATATACCTTCAAAAGAATATAAAAGTTTAATCACAACTGTAAAAGTTTTTCAAAAGTGTTGCAAAAAATTGTGGGCATTCAAATCGAAGGATAAATCTTTTGAAATATGAAAGCCCTAGTACTAAAAGTTCAAAGCAAGACTCATGACCAAGGTTAGAGTTTGCTAAATTTTTGCAAAAGAGGATAAGGTAAGGAAACCAGGTCATTTGCACGAAAAAGGTTGGTGCCAAAAAAAGGTCTTGTCACAAGTAAAGCAGCATTTTGAAAATATACAGCCATAGCTCCAACCAATAAACGTTATGGGCAGATATATATATATAAAACTGCGTCAGAATCATACAGAAGGACATCCAAACATTTATACCTTTCAAATTTTCTTACGGGGGCATAAAATATCAGTGAAAATTTATATGTTACATTAATTCTTTCAGTATGTAAAAAAATCAATTATTTAAACAATACAGAAACTTTATTTTCTAAGACAAAACTAAATAAATCATTACTTTTAAGAAACAGCATATCTAGGAAAACAATTTTATCCTGCATAAAGTTATTAATTCAAGGAATAAATGTCTTATTTTTCGATTTCATGATATGATCAATCAATTGTATGGCACGCCAAATTCACAAAAATGAGATAAACCTATTTTCAAAATTGATAAACTAGGTTTATCGACTGTAAACTATAGTTTACAAACCGTAAACTATAGTTAACGATTTGTTAAGTATATCCACTGTAAAACTATATTTAACGGTTTTAACTATAGTTATTCAATGTACACAATTTGCATTTCGTCTGTAATAATTTTTAACAATTTTTTGTTGATAAAAATGTGCACGTTTGTAAACAAAAATCGAAAATGGCAGTTGTTGAATCATAGTTTCACAAATCTTGCAGATATATAAAAATTATTTTGTTTCAACGGTTTGTAAACTATAGTTTACAAACAATGTATTCCCTATCAAAAAACGGCAAACCAAATGATATTTTTGGTGTTAGAGTAATTTTCACATCATTTAATGAAAAATTGGCGTTAACTATAGTCAGATGTAAAATATAGATTAACGTTGTTAACTATAGTTTACAGTCCGTAAACTATTTTTTCTCGTTGTGCCTTATATATTATGCATTGTGAAAAAAATTATCTCATTTTTGTGAATTTGGCGTGCCATACAAATTGACTTGCGTGATAATTTGCTACACATTTATGCATAAAATTATCAAAAGAACTGATCATCGTCTTTTGAAATCGAAAAATCTGACAGTTAATTCCTTATGGTATTGGATTCACAATCCACGTAGCACCAGCTGTATAAAAGTTTTGTCCCGCCCTGCACGTGATTTTTATTTAACCGCGCCTATCAAAAAAATCAGTACATTGACGGAGAAATAAATCAATATTTCCAAATATCTAATTTTTTCTAAAAGTGATAACTCTTGATAAGTTAGAGTTTGGTAAATTTTTGCAAAAGAGGTCTAAGATAATGTAAATTAGGCAGATATATAGGTCAGGCGCTAAGGAGGAATATGTATCACAAGTGATGCACATGTGATATATGAAAGCCATAGCTCCAATTTAACCAAGTTATGTGCAGATTGAAAGGTTTTTTTTTTCGGACAAACTGACAGACAATCAGAAATTGTCAGGGAGTCCTAGTGTAAATCAAATTTTCGATTAGTCTACATTTTTAAATCTAAAATTTCTATGTTACAATTTTATTTCACAATGAAATGGAAATATAAGGGGACCAGCTGTCTAGTTAGAACCAGAAGCGGCGGCAATATTTTGTAAGCAGATTGCACTGAGCAAGGAAAATGACGAGACGGAAGTCAGGGCATATCAGCCAGGAAAGAAATATATGGTGGTCGACTGCGGGGGTAAACATCTTATTGATAGGAATATATTTCCATTTCTAGTTTTTTTTTTCTCTGTGATAACTCTTTGAAATGTAAATATATAAATATATAACCTGGTACTTTATTTACCATAAACATATAGGCCCTAGTATACTTTCCAAATCTAACCAGGGGATGTTCCAAAGATACTATATGCGATATATTGCATATCTTTGCCCCCACAAAAGTCAAATTTGAAAAATTCTTGAAATGTGCTAAATTTTATAAATTATATGAGAAATATAGATTAACAGATCATATTATAGTTTCAAAGTAGTTTATTGACAATTTTTGTTTTTATGACTTCACAAACTATAGTTCGATTTTATATCATTTTTTTTTAGAAAGAAGACAAAATGGACAAAGCGCAAGTTTGCTCAGGAACAATATTTACATATTTCATTGATATTATCATTCTACACATAATATCAAAATATTGAGCTTTTACTCAAAATATCGACGTAAAATATACATTTTTCTGTATAAATCATGGAAATTTTAAATTTACGTCATTTTCGTGACGTCATTTCTAACATATGACGTCATTGCTAATGAAAATATTCAGTGTTTTGAAGTCAGCATATATATATCCCCTGTTTAAGAACATTATTAAATATTTCTCCGTCAAAGTTTGATTTTAGGGGACAAATATTGGTTATTACCGAATAAAGTTCTTTGGGTAAGATTGCTTCGAAAGTATTTGAATTCTGTTTGCTTCTTTTTATTTATGGCTTCCGATCTAGAAATATTTCAATAAAAATGCAGTTGCTTGTTCTGAGACCATTAGAAGTCTATATTTTTTTTTTTATTCAAGACTTATGACGTGACCAAGAAAAAATTCAACATCGATGAAGTTGTTTGTATTGAGACCAATAGAATTCTTTTAATTTCTCTTGATTCGAACCTTCACAAGGCTGTAATTGCCTGCTTAAAAACCATTGGCACCAGTCACTTTTTAAATTCTAAATTTTACTTCTTACATTGTTTGTTTGTAGGTGGGACAGTTGATGTAACGGCGCATGAAGTGGCCCAAGATGGGTCTCTGAAGGAACTCCACTGCGCCACTGGCGACGCTATTGGTGGAACCAATGTCGACAAAATGTTCTTCGATGCCTTAGATCAATGGTTCGGGGCTGATGTGATAAAACAATTTAAACGTAATCGTGCCTCCGATTGGTTAGAATTGGAGAGAAGTTTTGAATCCAAAAAGCGAGGCATCGGGCGAGATGAAGAAGACAAAGTTACGTTCTCAAATCTGGGAAACCTTTGCCAAATATATAAATCACAATCGGGTAATTCAGTCAAAAATAGATTTGCTGATCTTAAATTGCAGCAACAAGTAAAAGTTTTTAAGGAAAACAAGCTTCGATTTGAACCCCGGTACTTGAGGGAGCTTGTGTTTGATGCACCGATCAACGCAGTGGTTAATCACTTAGAACGACTTTTTCTGAACCCTACAGTATCAGATATCGACACCATCTTACTAGTCGGGGGTTTCTCGGAATGTCCTTTACTTCAACAGAAAATCAGAGATTCCTTCCCAAACAAATTAGTTACTATTCCACCAGAGCCCAACCTAGCTGTCTTACAAGGCGCTGTCATATTTGGTCACAGTCCCAAAAGCATTTCACAAAGACTAAGTCCAAGGTATTACGGTATCGCGACCAACGTTCCATTTGAAAGAGGAAAACACCCTGGAAGTAACTTGATGAATATTGATGATATGGATGTCTGTACTGATGTATTTAAATGCATGATCGAGAAAAACGCCCCTCTCACTCGCATTCAAAAGACGTTTACTACTGCTTCTGAAAATAGCCCCCATGCAAACATAGAAATCTATGAATCTGACAGTCGGGTTTTCTTTTGTAATGACTCTGGATGTCGTATGTTGGGTACAGTGGTTGTAGAGTTTGAAAGTTTGGCCAAGGACAAAAAACGGGAAGTCGACGTTTCCTTTGAATTTGGATCCACCGAGATTTATGTCGTTGCACAAGACAAAGACACGATGCATACCCAGAGAGCAAAGTTTGAATGCCTGAAGAAATGAATCTAGCTCGGTTATTTTACTGTGCGTGTATAATTTTAACATTTAAACATTTCTCAGTTGTTTTGTTTATACATTCTCCAAATACATATAAAATATTTTATTTACATAATTATTTTTTTGTTAATATATCTTACCGGTATTAAATATTATATAATATTTTTAAAAAATAATGAAATATTATATTTTAATTTTTTTTATATCTTGTATGATTGTCTTTGTGTATTTTATTTCAGAGTCAATATTCAGAATTTAAAAGTGCTCCTTTCAATATTTTGTCATACAATAAACTACATGTAGAAGTCTCTGACGAGACTGTAGCTCTTCTGGTTTTTTTTAACATATCCGCTTGAAAAGAAAAAAACGCCACTAATTTAAAATTTGGCAACAGCAACGGATAGAAAAATGACCCTTAGTTTATTTTTTGTAGCAAAATTTATTGCAAACAAAATTAAATTGTGGGAGGAGGTAGCCTTTTACAAATGTTTTTAAAACAATTTCGATTTTGGTAACCATGGCAACATCATAAATCATTAGTTCGAGAAAAAAATGATAAATGTATCTCAGCGAAGTCTATCTGATTGCCAAGTTATATTAAAATCAGGCTAATTATAAAACCTGAAGAAAGAGTGGCATTTTGAAAGTATTTTAACAGAGATCTTTAGTTACCATGACAACAAAACTTGTATAGAATATCTTGGCAAAGAAAAATGTCTTCATTACTACACAAATTAAAATATCACTTCTTTGAATATATCTCACACAACCTTGAAAAAAAAATTAAAGAACATTATCAAAACAAAATATGAACAACTGAAAAGTTAATAACAAATAACAAATTCAGAAAAGGTAGCTTTTTATATCCCTTGTGTTATTATTTAGCTGCAGAACTGTAGCGTTATAGTTTTATATTTAATCTTTGACTATTCAAAGACTGAATATAAAATCATAATGCTACATTTCTGCGGCTATACAGAAACAAGCGCATGTGCAGCAGATAATAAAGGTACTAGTATATATCTATAGGTAGCTGCAATAGCCCTCTCCATTTTTTCCAGAAAATATCAGATCAGTAAAAAAAAAACGGAGAGGGTTACATTATTGCAGCTAATATATAGGGTGAAGAAGAAAATGAACACGAAGAAGCAAATCCGTCCTTCACTTCGATTATTCACAAGCACAAACTTCTTTAAAATAATTATTTTGTTGATCACTTGATGTTTTCCGGATTATTAACGTTAACCATGGGCTCTGAATTTATTTTTAACATTCAGACATTTTGTAAACGCATCGCTCATTGGTCAATTACTTGCATTGCGCTTAGAAACGTCGATGTAAATAAATATGGCGGCAATGTAGACTAAAAAATCAAAAATCTGTAAATAAGGCTTAAAAAGTATATTGGCAAGAAAAACTGTCTTCATTTACAAAAAATAACTATCACTTCTTTGGATATATCTCACACAACCTTGAAAAACAGATTACAAGAGCCTTACTAAAACAAAATATATGAACAACTAAAAAATATAAGCAAATCAAGTTGGGGAGAATTTTATAACCCTTTCTGAAATTATTATTATTATTTTTCTTCTTCTTCTTCCTGAAACTTTTTTGTCCTGATCTTGTAAACAGTTTGTCTATAAAACCTTTTTAGGGTTAAGACATGTTATGTACACGCGGAAGCAAATCATTTTGCGCGCACTTGCTTATCGGAGCGTATACGTTTTGGCATAAAATTTTTAAAAATAATTATTTTGTTTAAACCTTGACCACAGTAGTTCGCGTACCTATCAATTTTACCGAAATTTTCAGTAAATTTAAAAAAAATACGTTATACCATAATAATAACACAGATTGGCTGCAATTATTATAGTCTCAATATCTTTCTTGTTTTTTGACCGAAATCCTTTGAAATTTTGAACATAGCCATGCATTATGATATCCTTTTTTATGAAATAAAGCAATTTCATGAAAATTGATATGTGCTGCAATCTGATTGCCTTGAAACTTTAAACAGCTATTCCCTTATTTTTAAAGTTAACCGGGGTGGGCTTTGAAAATTATAGATGTAATGGATTTTTGTAAACGCAGGTATGGTCACCATGCTCATGTATGCACGTGCGTGCACGTGAAATCGATGTAAAATCAAACATGTACACTTGAATGAGCGTATTTTTTTTTTTTATAATTTTGGATTAAATGCTTTAATATTCAGTATGTTAAAAATATAGATTGTGTAGACAAGACGATATGGTCATGAGAACAAATGCATTACACATGTGCACGTGTGCAATGCTAAAGTTTAAATGATTTTTGTGACACTTCTTTGTTTATGTTGTTAAAATCTCAATGCATAGAGGTTGTCTTATTTAATGAAGCTTACAGGGAATATGGCACCAAAAGGAAAACAAGCGTACTGTATAAATTAGCACTAGTTTTCTACTGAAAAACTAGTGTATTGTTTAAAAACAAGCGCCTATTTTAAATCTGCATGTTTCAGAGATATCATAAATCCATGCTGAAGTTCATTTATATCTTGATTTTATTATTTTCACAGGGTTCAGTATGTCAACAGATGATGTTTATGCAGACCAGGCCAAGAGACTCGTGGATGAGGTGATTGACATCGCCATAAAGCGACTGGAGACAAACCTGTCTCTAACAGAAAGAGAGAAAACATTCGAATCTCTTAAGGCAGAAGAGTTCTCCAGACAATCTACATTTGTCAGAGATGATAACTTTGAAGTCAAAAATATCAAATGGCTGACTATATCTGAATTTTCTGCAGAAAAGGCTGAACAAAAGATTCATGAATTCATCAAAGTTTGTATCATTTTAAGTCAGTGAGGCTAATGTCATATTTTTTGGCAGGAATACAGTGCTTTAAGTAGTTTCGGATTTTAAGCAGTTCCGGATAATTTTCGTTTAAAAATGAAAATTAAACACAAAATGGTTTCTGTTTTTTGTGAACTTTTGTATAAACGAAGCTTAATTTATTGACTAAAATCTAGACGATAAAGCGAGACCATAAAATCTGTCTCTCTTTCCATGTTAACAGCTTAATGTTTACTACCAGAAGCGCTTTATTTACGTTGAGTAGAAATATTACATGCTGTTTCTAAAGTTGTAGGAGTTTTTTGAAACTTTTTAAGGGTACCTTTTTAATTGGTGAAGTGTGGATAGGACCCTCACCAGTTTTGGGTTTCCTAATACTATGAAGCATCTCCAAAATAATGAGCAATCTTCACAACATCCCAATTTAAGTAGTTCTGGATTTACTAAGGACGGTGTTTTCTCAAAGGAGTTGTACACCATACAAGATTAAAAAAAATAAATAAAAAGGACAAAAATATAATTTAATTTTTCATTGAAATATTTGTAAATAATTAAAGACGTACAACACACTGTTATAAATTTCATTTCAATTGAACGTTTGACGTAGTCAAATTTAACGTCAAAAATAAAGCGTCAAAACGACGAGTAAAACAATCCCGATGTATATCAATCACAAAAGAAATTGGGATATGGGGCTTGGCTGTGATTGTGCGTACCATACTCAATCAATAAGTATTTTTTTTAATTAACCCGATTAAACTCCGTAAAAAGCAAAACATAAAATAACATCCTTTAATGTTTATTTCATTTCATAATTGTATTTTTGAAAGAGCGTGCATTTTCTTTATTTAAAATTTTATTTTACATTGCCGAAACTCTTATGTACAATTTGCTATATAACATTCCGATTAATGGTCTTCATTACAATTTCTCTACGATATAAATATTGTTTTTCATATAATTAAATAAAACAACAATAGATTAATAAACAAAAAACTTTTTACACTGTAAAATCGATGTTGTTCTCAAACCCTTACTGATTAAAAGATTAAAATGTAAATGTTTATTTTTCTCCCTTTATTCACGGTTTTCCACAGAAGCAGATACATTTACAGCAAGACCTGATAAATCCGAGAATTGAATACTATAGACCTCATATACACAATGTAAGTATAGAATTGAAAAGAATTGTTCACTTGTACTGAAATTATCAGCATTTATGAATATCCTATTGCAGCAAATCGTTTGACTTTCTGTCAACAATGTCGAATCGCATTTCCTCGAATCAAAACAAGATTTTTAAAAATATAAATGTGCGATTTCATATAAATTGAAATAGATGAAGAGTTTAATGTTTGATATTTTGAAGTTAATGTGCATGGGAATTTTCATTTTAACTTTTTGCGACGACATTCTGATTGAAAGAATGCGTAACACTGTTACAATATCATGAGGGGTGTACTAGGCCTTCATCTATGCAAATGTCGATGTATCCCCATGTCCACTGTCCACATACTGTCTTGTTTGAAATAATGACATGAAAGAAACTACAATTATTCCATTTATATCACAGGAGAGTTGAACATACACCATTTTTTTAAATATAAGATTAAAGAAATAAAATTAAAAATCAAAAGTCATGTTTAACAAAACTGTTTACAATCCACTTTCATGTGATATGGAGTGCATAACGCATACATATATGGACTACACACTAAAATCCTTCAGTAATTTTTTCCTGATACATATAAAAAGAGTAGTCAATATTTATTCTGCATTCATGAATTTAAAAACTAGTGCATAACTCCGGGATTCAAATGACGAAATACTAGTATATTTGCACTGTAAACGACGTTTCGTCAAACGCTAATGGTCTGCGACGCAAAAAAGGAAGGGGTGGGGGTGATAGGGGTACTTAAAAATTGCCCAAAAATCTACATTTAAATATGCTTTACATATGAGAACTTTTAAATTTGTAAGTTAATATATTTTTGAAGCAAAAAAATTCCAATTTAATTTTTTTAATGTGTATTTGTAAATTCATATAACAAAGTGCACAAAACCGCGCGGAAACGTGATTTATTTTAGCAATATATTTTCCGTAATAAATCAAAACTTAAAAAATTATCAAAAATTTACAAGATGACATACAAAAGCTACCTAATTTTTTTAAAATTGCTATTTCTTCCAATATTTTGACAAAAATTACAATAAACTTGATAATTCATAGTTTTTCAGTTTAAAGGTCTTTAAAAATTGTTTTGATGATATGTATATCATAAAGATGACTAATGTTTTTGTTTAAATGGCTTAAAAACATTTATATCAATCTGGCTTTTTTGAAAATCAAGGTTTATTGTGTATATAATTAAAAATTTTCTCTCCTTGTAAACAACTAATGGGGGGTAACTTTTGGAAGTTCCTGTCCAAAAACCACTCGAACGATTTTGTCCAAAATGTGCATACATGCAAGAGATATAGTCATGTACTAAATATATAAAAATAACGAAAATTAAACGACAGGAATTTTTTAGGGTAGGTGTGTTGTACATCCTTAAATTGATTTCAAAAGGGCTGAGAAAGTGTATACATAGAAGCGCAAGTTCACTTCATGTTGAGATTAATTCATGTTTTCATTTTCAATAAATTTGCTCAAACATCATGTTTTCTCCTTTATATTTTTATTTATATAATACATATATAAATTACATGTAAAGCATCTCATTGTAGATAGTGTAGATTCAAATTGATCATTTATAATGAATTTTGATGATTTTAATTTAAAAGTCTTTTTAAGTGGCTATAACCTGAACTACTTGAAATTTTCGGCTCAAAAGAGCATATTTAATGTACGAAAGTTTTATAATATAGTGTACCATTTTTAACCATTGGGGTTGAAAAGGTAGGTAAAGGACTATTTGATTCAGTTTAGAAATCAAGTTTAAGTCCTACGCAAACAATGCAGCGAGCGTTATCCTGGTTGCAATCCGGAACTACTTAAAACACTGTATATAATAACTGTTATGAGTGTTAATGAAATTTCACACTAAGTTTGTGATAAAGAAAAGCATTTAAACATGTAATGACTTCATTCTTAAAGTTTTGTCCATTTCACCTAAACATTTTAACTCAGTAATGTGCCTTACACACATAATTCTGCCTACAAAATAGGACAGCTGGTTGTACTGTAAAAAATTTCTTCTCAGAGGACCACTGGTTTGACCAGATACAGATTCCGTGTGCGATGGAGCATCCCCACCCGCAGGAAGCCCATTCCTCGTGCCACGGCATGTGTTTATTTCTCCTTTGTTGTTTCTTCAATTAAACCCGGGGTATGTCATTTTGTTAATATGTTACCAACCCACATAGATTTTATAAATACAAAATGTTATAAATTGCATGAATTGCTTTGTGTAGCCATGGTTACTAGATAAAGAAATTTCTATAAAGGATCAGTGAACTTAAGATTAGAGTTAGTACCTGGTGCAGCATTCCAAAAAATAAATTTCTTAACTTTCTGTATCAGAGTGAACTCTCTTCTCCAATTAAATTCATAATGTAGAATCTGAGTATGGAAAAGTCATGTGCTAATTAATGTTTACAATCCACTTCCATGTGATATATGTCTCCACCTATTTGCGAATACCTTAAATTCGAAAGTGGTCTAGTTCAAATTTCCGGAATTGAAGGCTTATACAGTACTTGTTCTTTTCAGTGATGTTGTCTTTAATTATAGAAATATGTATGATAAAAAAATTCAAGGTATATAAATATCAAAAACATGTGCATGCACAATAATTATAGATTAATTTAGCGATATATTGTAATTCTAAACTTAAAATGAAAATCCGAAAAAGGTTCCAAATGACATACATTAAAAGTGCACTCATTCTTGCTTTAAAATTGCTATTTCTCCTATATTTTACATCAATTACAATAAACTTGATACTCAAGTAAACTACAAGATATATAGAAATCTGATTTATTTCAAAAATGATATAATTTTTGTTTACCACTCTTGATAAAACCATGGTTTCTAAAGATATGATTGTGTAATTATGTTTCAGACTTTTCCTGTTGATGTATTCTACGTGTTTGAAACCCACAGATTAGTCCACAAGTAAGTACTAATTCAATAATTAAAACAAAACATTTCGTCTGTGCTGTGTTAAGTATGCACTATGTTAACAAACTAGAAAGTGTTTTCTACAGAAAAACAAGAAGTTCATACCTCTTTCTTTTTCTGTTTTCTTATTCAATAACAATGATCAGATTTATACATTCTTTTTTATGTGTATTTTCAAGGATGGAATGGGATGGGGGTGGGGAATTTTAAATCATTCATCTGCTATTGTAAATCAAGCAATTTATGAAAATTTTGTCTTAATGCTAATAAAGAATAAATATCTATCTTGCAAAAATAAGGTGTTGCGAAAAATAAGTGATCTTCAGTATAGTAAATGTAATTTTTTATTCATGTCCAATGTACCAATAAAGGCCAGCCTACAGTCTTAGGGAATCAAAGTTGTTATTAAATACATAAAGATTGAAGACTTTATGCTTATTTCCTTTCAATATACATGTACACATAAGAAGCATATAATTGTTTATTCATAAAAAAAAAAAATTGTTTAATTTGCAGACCAGGAGAGTCTAGGTTCCGTGAGAAGTGGTTAAAAGACATTATAGAGAACAAAGTGATGATGATGCAGGTCATCGAGTTTTAATTGGCAACAAATTAGTGAATTAAATTCAAGTAATCAATGTTACCATTTATAAGATGTGATATTTTTTACTGTTGCTAAATCAATTAAATCACTGTAAATCTGTGAGAAAAGGCAAGAATAATCCATTTGAAAATTTTTTTTTAGTATAAACTTTGATAATTTGTTATATTAATCTATGAACTGAAGCTGGAATTATGTTTGTGATTTTTTTTATAAAGAATATTTCTTTTAAATTGTATTTATTTGTAAATCTTCTAAAAATCATGATGTGCATCTTTTTCGAAATTTATGGAAAAGTGAGCGATAAATCTTAAGTTATGAATATGATGTTTGAATTACTTAGAGTAAAGGTTTTTATTAGGATAATTTGACAAAATGTTGTATTGCAATCATGTCTATTCAAAATGTCATCTAGTTAATGACTAAGATGTTTTGCTTAAACCATTGTGAATACTGACTGGTCCATAATAAATACCTTATATTTTGCATTCAAGGACTTTTAATATACAGTGTTTTTTTTTTATTTTCTTTGAGTAATGTGCCCATTTTAACAAAATGTGAATGCATCTTCAAAGATGTTATGACACTCAAATAAAAGTTGATCGAATTCATAATATCAGATAAGAAATTTAACATTATTGAATTATCAATGTACATGTACACAGTATTTATCCATTTCTGAACAGTACTTGAAAAACAAATTTAAGAGTTATTCCCCTTTAAACAGACTACATGTATTTATATATATGTAGAATTTTAGTCTGTGTATTTAAAATTGTTGCTTTTACTTTTAGGGCTTACAAACATTGAGCATCTAATATCCATCATAATAAAATGTGCTTCAAACAAGATGTCAACTTCAGTACACTAACTATTATAAGTCTTTGTTTCTGATTAAGCCCTGGCTGTTATAACACCTAAATCTGGAAGTAATGCCAGAATCTTATCTTCTCGAGTTTGCCTCAGAATTTATTTATTTTTTGTACCTGCACACTGGAGTTTTTGACTGAAATCTGCTTTAGATTTTTGTTTTTGAGTATATATGGTACATAAAACAATTAAAAAAATATCCTTCAAACTTTAAAATATTTATTTTATATTTATTGATATGTTTTTATGTCTAACAATTAGGCTTAATTCTGGGACCTGATTTACAATACAACTTATGACTAAAATCAAAAACTATAGTTGATCATAAAGTTTTGTAAAGTTCATGGTTCATTTGAATATTACTTGCATTAAATATCTAAATCATCTTTCTAATTGTGTTAAGTTCTTTTGTAAAACAAACCCCTGGCAGATATCAAAACAAAGAACAAGGTTCACTTTTGCCTTAATTATTTGGCCCTGTGATTTTCTGAAAAACTGAAACTGCATAGTTTTAGTTAACAATGCATTGAATATCACTTAGGTCTTTGGTGACTGCGTATCTATTAAAAATGATGTAATATTCAGGCTAGTCAATGGATTCTGACGTCACGAAATGTGTCAATTTCCTCATATTCTGAAAAAGTCTACAAAAACGGCCAATTTTTAAAGCTATCTTTCAATATTTAATAGAGAGTGCAAATTCTAATCTAAAATATGCAACAAGTAAATGATAGAACTATTTCTGAGGATTAAAAGGCATGTTTTATTTTTTTAGATCAGAGAGTGCACTCATATTTTCTTCACTGAAAGTACATGTACTTAATTATACATGTACCTGTTTCTAAAAATTTAAGAACACTGCAGTTTCATAAAGCCAGTTCTCCAAGACTTGGACTTTTAGGAGAAAATTTTTTCATAGGATATGAAAGCACTAATTCTTTATTTTATTTTAATGCTTCAAATGGAAAATCAAGTGTTGATCAATCAATTGGTATATCTACAGGGCCATTTAATGCATAAAGTGAACCAACCTCTTAAAGGACAAGTTTGTATAAGACTTAAAAGTCTGACATATCCACAAGTCTATCTTTATGGAACATTTTATATAAATTTGTTTAAAACAAACACAGGAAAACACGGAAAGTTATGAACTTAAGTTTATTCAATCGGTAAAAAAAAAGATTTCAAATAAACATAGACAAGATACATAAAGTTCTATCTAGCTTTTTACATGTAACATACATGAAATACTGATTCATACAATAATAGGATTACAGATATGTAATGGAAAATAGTAGAATGATACAATAAAGTTACTTTCCCTGCAAGAGTTACTTCCCCTAAGTGTTCATCAACCATACAGTTAAATTTGATAAAGGTATATTATCATTGTAAAATTTCACATGAAAATACATATGTGTAATCATATGACCATATTTTTCTTTCAAAAGTTTAAATTCTTGACCAATTTATTATCCTATTTATAACTAAAGTAACAGACATTAATAAATGAGCAACTCCTAACTCTATTCTGACCTTGCTGTTGTTAAATAGTTTAGTTTGATTAATTTCTGTACAACTGCTCGCATATTAAGATTCTTCCAGGAAAAGTTAAACACACAAGTAAAACAGCTCCACATGAGGCAGTAGAAATGTCGAGTTATCACAGGGACAATAGCAAACAAAGCAACAACAACAAAATCATTATAAAAATCAGATTCGGCATTAAAAAAACGTGAATCAAATTCACAGCATATCACAGGATGTTGTGATTGTACATCTCATAGAGAATTCATTGTCATGATCAGTTTATAACAACATTTGGACGGAAAATAAAACAATAATACTTCCTACAGATTCATAACAAACATTTAATCTGAGAAAAACAGTAAATACTTGCTACAGATTCGTAATAAACGTTGATCAGAAACACTAATTAAGTACCCTTTTGTATTCATAATAGAACTCACAATATATCTTGTCAATGAGGTAATATGTACTCTAGCTAGTAAAAGTCAGCTGTTTTGTTAAAAACAAGGGGATATAATCCATTTACATTAGTCTATTTATATAAATATTTTCCAGTGATCAAATACAAAAAACTCAATAGATGAATAATACTTAGATTTAAGACACCAGTTTGGCAGCTTCTGACAGTCTTTGAACAAAAACATACTTTCCAAATTCGACATTTAATCTTTTTTATGGTACCTCGTTTTCAAATTCAATATTTTCAATTACAGGTGTCAGATGAACAAGTTATTTGGTTTCCTCTGAACAAGTTGATTTATTTCTAGTCTGTGTTGAATACTTATTCAGCGATTTTGTCTTGATTTTCCTCATTGGATTTTGTTGGTGATTCGGCCTGCTCCGCGGGGGACGTCGATTTCTTAGGCTCCTCCTTCTTCTCCTGAGTCTTCTTCTCCTTTAACTCTGTCTTCTCCTCTTTTTTCTCGACTGGCTTTTCCTGCTTCTTCTCTTTCAGTTCAGTTTTCTCCTCCTCTTTTTTCTCCTCCTCTGTCTCATCCAGCCTGTCTTGGTCTTTACTAGATCGTGTTTTCTGAGATCGACTTTCAAGTTTCGACTTGGTCCTCTCCTGAAATATTCATTAAAAATCCACTGACCAATGATTAAAGCATACAGAATTTTTATTTTTCTCTCAACTATGCATGCAAAGTTTTTAAAGAATAACTGTTATTTGTTATGGTCATCAAGCCTTGAATTTTTTGTTGCAATACTGTGAAATCACTAATTTTTGTTGTTTTCAAGGCAAATAGACCCAATTTATGACCACCATGAAATGTAAAAGTTAATATACATTACTACTAAAACCTTCTCCATCCATGAAATCAAGTTCCCACAAACCAAGATTTTTTCCTTAAACCTCGAAAATTTGACCCCCACGAAAATATGTGATTTTACAGTACATTAATTTTCCCTGATGACGGTATTGACTGGTACCTTCTTCATGAGCCACCAGTTTTTGGGGTAGTGGCTGATGTTATCAATGAATTTCTGTTCCTCGTCCCAGATATCTGCCCACCGTTTGGCACTGTATTCCGGCTGTCTCATGGTGACTCGCTGTAGAATAGCCTGGTTCTCCTTAGTGACGCGTAATAACTCACGTTGTCGCTTCTCCTTGTTTAAACTATAGGGGTTAAAAAATCAAAAGTTAATAAATCACTGTTTAAAAGTAAATGAAATGAAAACTTTGAAACATAATGGGTAATTTGAATAACAGTCATAAAATGATCTAGGAATTTCTAAGCAATATGAGTCAGTATAAATAAGTTTTTTTATGTCACTTTCTTTCTCAAAACAATATTTTTCTCGGAAGCTTAGGCCCGAGTCTCTCAAAGGCAAAACTTGAGTAGAAATCCTAATTGACTTGCAAAGAGAGAGCAATTATGTATCTGGGATCAGCTATAAACTTTATTTTGCTATGTACTAAATGTGTTGTGACAAATCAGATGAAACTACTCTGCATGTAGGTCTAATATTTAATTTTGATTTCATTCTCCATTAAAGGTACAAATGATCTACCTCATTGTAAAATATTTGCATGTTTAGTGGTGTACAATGGCTTTTATTTGCAAATTCAAACCATCAAGTCATTTGTAAAATGTTTCTGCAAATGATACATAAAAGTTAAATTGAAATGATTTCAGAACTAAGATATTTAAATCTAATAGAGAATTTAGACAACTCTTAAAGTTACTTTAAACTTAACTTTCTCTTGAATTTCAAACCTATTTAAATTACAATAATATAGCACTCTAAACCATAAAGTTAAGGAAAACTACAACATTTAAATGCCAGTGTTGTGGGAAGGATCAAACTCTGGACTTGATGTTGACTGCCTTCAAGTGGCTTTTGATGGCTGTCACTTCAGAAAGTTCAGAAAATAGATTCTGTGTGACATATTTACATCAATTAACCCAGATTTTTAAAAATCTTTTTAACATGTTTAAGGACAGTCTCTGGAAAACAACAAATTACTGGTCACATGACATAAATCAACCATCCAAAAAAATCATTGTGTTAATGATTTATCTATAGATTCCCTCTTGGTGTCTGGTTATCTCTCCTGAAGTGTGTTTGTGTCTGATTTATCTCCCTTGGAGTGTGTTTGTGCCTAATTTATCTCCCTTTGTGTGAGTCTATTTTTCTGAGTTTATAATCGATTCCCTTTCTGGTCCCTCTCTAACAATGATGTGAGAATTCTTTTATGAATATTATTCAATTTTAATAGACAAGAAGAAATTACTGTCTGACAAATCAATGATGTGTATTGTTCAGGAAGATCATACATTTTAAAAGCCTTGATGAAGAATTGATCTTTTTCAGTTTCACTTAACAGAGGGCTTCTGGGTAATCTTTATGAGGCTCAGACTTTCTTCACACTCGTAGAACAATGCTTATAAAGTATTCATCAATAGCTTTATCTTCTGTATATACATCATCAAAGTTTCATGATGCCCCAATCAGCCGAACATTAAATATTCACACTTGATGGGTTTTTCGTAGGCTATCGATCTATTCCACATATATTTTTTTAAATCTAATTCCTTTAAATTAACAATGAACCTAAAATGATTGAAAAACTCTCTCCATGCATGAAAAGATTATATAAATAAATAGGCACTTAATTTGCATTATCCCCCCAATTTTGTGTTTTCTTGTAAAGAGAAGAGAGTATGACATAGAGTATATGTGATTACAAAGCCCCTGTCAAGGATAAGGTACCATGTCCTCAAAGAGATTCCCTACCTAATTTCCCCAGGAAGAGGTGAATAAAAGACGTTCTTTTAATCAAATGAAGGATCTCCAATGGCAATACCTGCTGAGGATCAAAGGACCAAGTGTACTGAGATGATATACCCCCCCTGGTATCTACTTATGAGGAAGCTCCTATCATACAGTTCAATGAACCAACTTTTTCACTAAACTAATAACTTTATCACAGATATTTATTATCAAATTTATTGGATGCAGAGTCCTTTGCATAGCTATGATTATCTAAAAATCAGAAATATTCTGCCGATTTCCATGAAGTGAATAATTAATCCATAGATAACACACACTCACCTTTTATATTCGTACATATTCCTATTGTCTACCCGACCTCTAGTCCTCATTATGTAAGACATTTTTTCTAGTAAGATTCGGTTGTCTCTTTCTATCGTCGCTAGTCGTTCTTCTTCTAACTGTAATACCAACAAAAAAGCTATTTTAATTACAAACAATTTAAATAAATTTATATTTCATTGGTTCTTCATCAATGTTACTTAAGGCTCACTGATACATTGATAAGAGAGATAACTCTAACTAGTTAAAATTAAAATTATTCCTTAATTAAATTTTTAAGTTTGAGTCAAATTTTGCCCTGAAAGGACTGCTGAAGATTGGTGAATTTTAATTGTATATGTATATGAAGGAGTTTTTGTATAATGCTGTAATAAGCATTAATGAAATATTTTTTTAAGTGAGAAGTTGGAGAAGGAACCTTAAATAAAATCAAGATTCTATCTCCTTCGATTTACATACACATTGTTTTATGAAGTTAACAGGTCTTGTTTTAGTTAAATTTGTCTATTGCTTTATATATGAGGATAGATAAGTCATTTTTCTCCTTTATCCTTTAATATTATGGTCGCCCAAGTGGCACAGTGGTCAGAGCATCTGCTCTAGAGTTGCGGCATAAGGAGTTGATCCTTACATCGCGGGTTCAAATCCCACTGTGGGACATGGAGACAGGTCCTTAGGATGAGATCATATAAACCGAGGTCCCATGTTGCAGTAGGTGCTGGCACAAAAAAGATCCCTCATAGCTCAAAGGCCCTGAGTGCTGAGTACAGGACAAAATTTGCAGCTCTCGTCATCAGCAAGTGGTGGCATCTCCATATGATTGAGTGAAAAATTCTCGAGAGGAATATTAAACAATATACAATCAATCTATCATAGAAAGCTGGATATATCATGACACATATGGATATTACTACAATGTAATTAATCTGAAATTACATAAACATATTCTTTACATGCCTTTGGTATATTTTTAAAAAAGCTGATAATAAAAAGGTAAAAACACGCATGCGTAACATAAATGTTACTTGCTAACATGGACAGGTACAGAATGTACAGAAATTTTTTTCATGAAAAATCAAGACCGGAACATGTAACGAGGTTCAAATCCAAGTCTTACTACAAGTTCTTTCTGGCAGAGCCCTTAAGTTTGGCATATCTAGACTAAAAAGTAAGAGGAACTCAAATCTCACTAATTAAAAACCAACATTTGCCTGTCCAGCTATTTAAATAGATGAACAAACCTCTTAAACTCTGAAGATTTAACTGCTAAGTGAGAATTAATGTTGTTTGACGAATGGAACTATATATACATGTATTATAGATAATATAACCGGGGCTGTTTTATGAGGGTAGAGCAGGCACTAGACTATGGTGTTATTTTGTTAATAGTGCGACCATTATCAGCCAGGAGGGCTGAGGGGGAGTCGAATATTTAAACCATTATATATCTCAGCGGCCCTTCACGATTAGTGCGTTTACTTTAGGTTAGGTGAATGTGGATTATAAAAGGGACTATTGTATATAAGTGTATGCCATTTAGGCTTTGAATAAAGCAGGCATTTAATCCAAATCTAAGAATGCAGGCATGTAATGGTTCAAAAAGCTTTTTATATTTCTATATCAGGGAAACACTGCAGTTAGGTGTCGAGTGTCATTTTCTGTATTATGAACTTTTTGTTCAGTTCTCTGCATTAGCAACAAACAAACACACCTAACACAGAAGAAACTTGTAGTTAATTCTTTATTAACTTCATATTGTAAATGAAATATTGATAGACTATTGGCAGATACTTTTCATGTTTCCCTAAGACTTGGAAATTTACAAGATATATCCAACAGGTTGATAAAACCACATTATACAAGGACCACATTCTTTATACAAATAGAACTTAAGGTCTCACTTTGGTGTACTTATCTGTTCTTAGATGGATAAATATTGCATGATATACTAGTTACAGGACATCTGGTGTTTAAAACTAGTAATACATATGTACCTCTAACTGATTACAATTAAAGCATGTTAATCTACAATGAATGAATTGATCAGGAGGGGAATTCTTTAGACAATGAATGTTGTCATTGATTAATTCTCCTCAGGAAAATAGTAAAATGTTTATGTGGGTTATTGACTTCTTATTGATTTAAATGCATAAATCTCCATAGCCCCATTAAAATTTCCCCCCTACAGAGTGAGAACCAGCAGGGATGAAGAGTCTGATTATATCAAAGTGACTGGGTGCTCCATTTAATTCTGTAAATCATTCAATTACATCAGAATGTACAGGGGGTGCTATATGTGATATGGATGCCTGCCACTTTAGTTTAATTGATTGCTGATATGCAATGTTCCATGTATAAATCCCAGATTGCTTCAATGACCTTAAAGGGCTTTAATTAAAAAAATCAAGCTCTTTATTTAAAAAACGCTTATGCAGGTAAAACAATGAAAATAAAATAGTCACTATAAAAAATGGTCAGAGGGCCCATTGATCCCTCTTTTAATTTTAACATTATTCATTATAGATTTAAGATTTTGATTTTTTCATAAACTTGATGTATGTGACACTTTAATACTAAGGTATTGAAATCTGATAAAGGGGCTCTCTCCCGGTTAACAGTAACATTCTAAAAAATGGAAATTGCTTGTGTCATAAATCGGCAGGTTAGTTCCATGTCTCAATTAAATTTTCAAACATTAAAACCACAGTTTTCTACTAAAGAATCACTAAATTACTAAGAAATGCTTATAACAGGCTCTCCCACTCTAGTGAGCAGATTGTAAAATAATTGCAATTAAAATATTTAACCTAGGCAGCTCAACGTAAGAAATAGGAGGTTCAAATACAAATATACATGATTTTCAACACAGATACAAAATATTAATTGAAATATCAAATTAATGTTCATTCTTAAACGCACAATACATAATCTAGCATTTAAGAAATACCATGAGAAGCGAGGCAGGGCTGTATAATAATTTTTCATAAAGTTTGTTTCTTCTGAATTCACACATAAAATGAACAACTCAATGTAGTTTCCATTTTGTATTTGCACAGATAAATAGGCTTTGGTTGGGATTTCTATGACAGTTTTCCCTTTTTGTCTGTATGTTGAGCAGGCAGAAATTTAAACCCCCAGGACTTCATGATCTCATAATTCTCAAATACAGATATACTTTTATGAGTCTAAATTGAAAGATTTTGAGTCAACAATGACATATAAAATAAGTCTGGGGAAACTTACGATTTAATCTATTGGATTGTCTATTTTATGTTTTGAATCTGACACTTATTGATGTTTTATTTCAAAAGTAATTGGTCAACATTAGGATTACATTTAAATTTACATGAATAAAATACAAGTAAACTTCAAACTTACAATAAAATACAAGTAACCTGAAATCTAATAATAAAATCAAGTCTGGATACCTGTTTATAATAGTGTTCTCAAATTTTCAAAACCATTTATAAAGCCCAAAAAAAGTGTTTACCACTTTATTTCTTTCATAGTGTAAATTACCAAATTGTTACAACAGGTTAATTTCCTCTTATTTGGATATATAAGTGTATGAGAAATTTTTTTTGAAGTCAAGGTTTTTGTTGAATGTAACCTAGAATAATTAACAGTTATAAGTATTATAGAATAACATTCTTATCAAGCAAACAGTCTCATATTACAAGAAAATGAAGTCCTTGCAAATAAAAAGTTTATATATTTACAGTAGTAAGTGGAATCCAAAATGTTTTTATAAAAATGACTGTCGCAGGTTTAAGAATTCTGTGAAAATAAATTAAGAATAACGTACTTGTAGTTTTTTGAGTTTCAGGTGAAGGTGCATGTACGTGGGAGGTGCCTTTGTGTCAACCATTGGAGCTGCAGTCCGCACCTGTAAAATAATTAATGTATGGTGACTTACAACGAAAAATTTATATCGTTAAAAAAAGGTTGATTTCTGGAAAATATTTATGAAGAGATATTACAACATAACAAAATTATTTCTACAATTAATTTACTAGTAAAGTAGTTACAAACAAAAGTAAAAGTATATGGCAATAGGGATAGTTTGTATCTATGTCCCTGATATGAATGAATGAAATAAACAATGTGAAAACGATTTTTTTTTTTAAAAACCTATTTTTTCAAAGAATTTTTTAAAATCTCCAAAAAAAAACTTCAAAAGCTGTAAAATTTTCCAAGTAAATATTTGAGATGTCATGGAAGGAGGCGATTATCAGTAGTAGATTTACATCTGATTACACCAAACACTGATAAAACAAACAATGACCCCTTCTTCAAACATAACGAGATCTAATGATTAATTACCTTTCTCCTGTGTTCATCGTAATATGTTGTGTCCCATCGCTTCTGGAGGAGCTTATTGTGGGTCGGCAATATCGACTGATAACTTTTGTGCATCTTTACTATCTACAACTAGTACCCCTCCTCTACAAAAACGTAAATAAATGTATTTTTGTACACGCATTCAATGCTGTCTATACACTATTCAGTTGCTTGGTCACGTGATCACGCACAATCTCCATAACGACAAGACCTTAACTAAAAATAAGCAAAAAACAACTGGGATCTCCCAGTCTGTAAACTTATTAAGATCAATCAAGTGGAAATGTATCAACGATGTAATTTATATATTAAAATAATCTTGCTTTACATCAATTACTTACTAAAATGTCAAAATCCGAAAACATGTGCCCGTCAATATCACAAAAACGCTTGGAAGATAAATAATAGTCAAAATTTCCCGGAATAGGCAACACAGAGTATTTCCCCTTAGATCATCCTTAAATTTATTCACGGTTGTGACTTCCCATTACATTTAAGTGATTTATTCATTTACAAGTCTGTAATAAATATTTTAACATATCTAAACAGAAAATATTCTATCGATAAAACATCAGTATTGGATTATTCGTCGTAAAATAAAAAAAAAATATATAGAGAGAGG
The DNA here is from genome assembly GCF_032062105.1 of Saccostrea cuccullata. NCBI lineage: Eukaryota > Metazoa > Mollusca > Bivalvia > Ostreida > Ostreidae > Saccostrea > Saccostrea cuccullata. The sequence continues at coordinate 308,399 of NW_026938483.1, read as the reverse complement.
ATATATACATACATGTTATGTCACCTTAAAAAAAATTATCGGAGTTCCGCAAGCATGCAAGTACAGTGAATTGTGCATTTTTGCAATATTCATCATTCAAAGACACTAGTTTTTGACAGAATTTTTAAACTCCCTGACATAGAGAGCCTGCTTCCTCTTGGAAAAATGAAGTATCTAGGCCTATTGCAAATTCAACTCAGTGAGCGCAATTTATTTAAAATTAGGTAAAATAAATAATTAGGCTAGATTGTTATCATTCCTGAAGATGCAAATTAAAGCAGAATCTGAACAGTTGTCAGTCATTGACCTACAGTTAATTCACTTGCTTTTAAGATTGGAAATTGATAATCCGCATTTTTGTGCAATAAAAAGTAACACCATAACCTTAAAATGGGCATAAATACCCAGTAACGGTGTCAGTGGGCCCCTTTTGACTGGTTTTTACCAGAGTTCGATCTAGTACAGATGACACTGTATAAAATCCGGGTGTACTTGGTCACCAGACCCCAGCCCTCATCGATAGCGCCGCTCCATTGACCTTGATCCGCCTCCGGTCATTCTCGAACACACTTTCCAAATTCAGGTCCACAACGCGTGAGAAATTTAACTAAAATATTTTTCTCCAACGGGCAGACAGATTTGGATAACATCGACAAAGAAAATGTAACAATCTAGACAGTTAATTAGAAAACGGAAGTTTTATCATGATGTAATCATTGTCAAGTCTTTTGTCCGTGACTTTTTGGACACAGCTAGTAAGGAACCACCCCGCACATCCAGAAACAATGTGGAGGACCTGGTTGATGTTGTCCTGTTTGCTATTACTTGATCGCCCGCTAGGTGTAGCTGGGCACGGATTTTTGAGGGACCCCCCGGGACGGTCCTCAATGTGGCTCTTTGGATACGATTCGCCTCCCAACTATCAACACATGGAACTGTTCTGCGGCGGTTTTCCCGTAAGTTCAAAAGTTTGTTTATTTGGAAGTACATTGTCCAGGTAGTCGTACTCTCATTCAAAGATGGGAAATCAGCAGAAATTAGTTTGTTAGTTGTTACAAATTATTCGACCACTATATAGTTATTCGTATTTAATGCCGCAGGTTTTTCCTTTTGGAAGGTACACCTCGATTTCAATTCTATTTGACAAACTTTTAAAATACATGTAAATGGAAATAATTTCAACTATACATGTATATTTTCTAATTCTGCTGAAAGCTTCCGTTTATATATAGAATTCGGTATTATACAACTGGAGTCGAAACTTTATTCAAAAGAATATTTACATTTCAAAACTGTTGTACATATTTTTAAAAAGTGGAAAAAAATAAAGCTACTAATGTTTTCATTTATCAATGCAAAGAATTTCTTGTTCCAGACCCATTGGTGGATCAATAATGGAAAATGTGGCGTGTGCGGCGATCCTTATGACGCTCCGCGGGAAAACGAGCCACCGAACGGCAAATACGCCCGGGGAATCATCACCAAATCGTACGTCTCCGGGTCCATCATGCAGGCAACTGTTCACGTCACTGCCAGTCATAAGGGCTATTTCGAGTTCCGGCTCTGTCCACACAATGACCGGAAGGTTACGGTCTTTCAGGATTGCCTGGACCAGAACTTACTGAAGGATCCGGTAACCATGGGAACCAAATTTTTCGTGGACGACAAGAGTGTGGGTATATACTTCATAGAACTTCAGCTTCCACCAGGAATCATATGTGACGCATGCGTGCTGCAGTGGCGATATAGAACAGGTAAGAATTATATCCATGCTTACCTGCAGGGGTATCAATAAATATATAGGACTCAGAGGATACCCCCAGTTTTACGAATGTAAGCTTACATAAAACAGAATTTTGGTCCTCTCTAGTCATAGAGCTATACTGACTTTGGTAAGGATTTGAGTTAGGGTTAGAGCTATACTAGGTTTAGGGTTTGAATTAGGGTAAGGTCTATACTAGGCTTAGGGTTTGATTTAGGGTAAGAACTACCTTAATTAAAGTTTTGAGTGTTACTCAGGTCAAGAGTTATAGACAATCAGAAAACAAGGGAGGTCTTTTTTTTAATAAGACGTCACAGGAATCAGCATGAAAAATAGTAGCTAGGGAAAATGTGTGCAGCAAATCACATACACTGAATAAAAATTAAAATAAAACTGAATACATAATGTCTTATTCAACTTTCACTTACAATATGATTGCAGGAAACCGTTGGGGTTGTTTCAATAACGACTTCACGAAAGGTCCATGTGGACTCGGATTTGGACCCCAGGAAGAGTTTTACGCATGCTCCGACATCCAAATTGTCGGAAACGGGACTTCATCTCAAACAACAACACTTTCTTCAAGATCTACTTCTGTATCCCACTCCACCAACAAATTCACCATGACAACTAATGTGACGTCATCTTCAAGTCCTGTTACATCCCCAACAAGTCCCACAACGTCTTCTGAACCTGAGACTGTTAGATCCACCACCATGTCAGCAATAAGTCCCATGACGTCATCTAGTCCCGTACCTACATCATCTACAACCCAAAGTCCCATAACCACCACTGATCCTACTCCAACTGTACAGATTGTATGTAAGGCTGTAGGACCTTGGAAAAACTTCCTACCAATGGACAACTGGTGCCGCGTTAATTGCGCGCGCAATTACTGCCCTCCAACCCACTGTATGTGTGGTCGGGAAGACCAACTTAGTGTTGACAACGGAATCATGAATTCCGGTAAAACATGTGTATCCCTCCGCCCAAACACGGGTTGGGATCTGTGGTGTGAACACAACTGTCCTATGGGACTATGTTACCCCTCCATGTGTAGGTGTGGAAGTATAACTTTATCTAAGATGATAGAACACAACCTAGGAAGCTGATGGTTAAAGACGGAGGCAATGAGCATAGATAACATCAATTTATAGAAAATGTTGTGTTTGATGTGTTTCAGAATTCTAATATTACGTAGATTAATTTAATAATCTGTAGATTTCAAAGCATGCATTCTGACACTTAAAAAACAGTTTTCATAATTTCTTTAAAAAAGGAAAAAATTGAACCATGATTTCTGAATGCTTTGATTTTTTGTGACATTTCATTTAAATTAGATATAATTTCTTTGAATGTTTGTGCGCTGTGCGTATATAATTCAATGACAATAAAAAGTTTCATTTTTTTATTGTTTTTAATCACTCTGAATATTCTACAGTACATATACCGTGAAGTTGATATTAATAAATTGTAGTTCTTCATTGACAATATGTAAGTATTCTTCGGAGACCAGGGCTTCCAATAAATAGTTGGAATTCCCATGGGCATCCATTGTACTTCTTTATTAACCGACCTGTTTCTTTTTTTTATTTCTATGAAACAGACTTTATTCCAAATTTTACATGAGAAAAAGAAAACAATTACCGTGACCTTCAATTCAACATTTAGATATACATGTATCAAACAATACTTAAATCCCTTCATATGTCGGTTCGATATTTCCCAGAGAACTTTAAATAAAAGATACCACATAGTCCGCCATATCTGTTTTATACTGTACTGACTATAGATGATAAAGACCTGGTAACAACTCTATTGTTTGATAAATAAGATGCCTTCAGTTTTTACATCGTCAACATCCCTATCCATGTAGTAATACTTCGTTATCATCTGCGTTTGGTGTTATGGCCTTAAAATCATTGCATACGATCAATTCTTACACTGAGTCGATCAACCTACAAACAAATAAGTTGATGTTAAACAGGTTTTTACAACTTTCTTCAGAGCCAACTTTTGGCACCAATTCTACTGTTGTTATGATAAGCTTTGTTACGAATACAAAGCATCGTTGAATCGTATTTTGTCTGAAATGTTTTATACAATTTCTTAGATAATTGCGTTTAAACTCTCGACAGAGTGTTCTTGTTTCCAGGGGTTTGTACTTTTGCCCTGTTGATGATTTGTTTTGTTTACTGGATTTATAAGAATGATCTTTTACTTGTAAGCAAGAAAATGACAAGTTTCCACATATGACATTAAGAAATATGTACTATAAAACCAACTTTTATTCGCTTGCTATAAATTTTCGCAACAAAACATTCCTCATAATTGTTGTTAATATTTCTCCTGGCCTTGATATTGCAATCATCACATTTCGCTTATTTATCTCTTTTGGTTTAACAACAGATCCAAAAAGGCTTTATCGCAAAAATTAATCGTCGCGAACTAGTTTACCTTTATAAAATCGCGAAATAAAGTCGTCGCTGCTAAAAGTTGGTTTACAGTATTTGATTCTAAAAATCGCTCGCTAGTCCAACATTGCAAAAGGGAGCAGAAGTGGACTTTTTTCGCTTTTTCATGATTGTAACTAAGGCGGGGAAAGTTTTTAAACTCTCGAGTACAAGTCCAATCCATTTTTGACAGCTATCACAATGTCTTGAGAGAGTAAAGCCATCGGACAGACAAGGAATCTATTAAAATCATGCAAATATGCAAACAGATGATGGAATGTTTTGCTAACACGTCAAATATTAATTTTTATAAAATTTTTACATAAACCAAGACAAAAAAAAAAACCAAGTGTTATATCGCACTATCTGCATGGAGAAGAATATGGAAATAACGAGTGTAGTATTAAACATCAAAGTCCATAAAACAATACAAAATAGGAGCAGAGCAAACACAGACCTCCGAAATATCAGAGGTGGGATCAGGTGCCATGGAGGTATGTGCATCCCCTTGCTTACCTGTCACACCCGCCGTGTGCTCCTTGTCATGATCGGAAAATAACGGAAAAATCCATCGTCAATTCAGTGTATAAAAATAATGGACTAACAATGAGTATGAAAAACGTCAGTCAGCATTTCACTCAATGATAAATTGTATTTGCTGACAAGGTCATTGTATCGACATTAGAACTGACGAAATGATGACTTTAAACGAAACTAGTGATATTCTTGTCTCATCAACTTCCTTGTCAATAATTTACCTCAATGCAATATTACCTTAAGGCCTAATGCAATATTAAGAATTCCTTGGTTTTTATAGCCATTTCTCCAAAGATGGAAAAATCCTTTCTTTTCCAAACCTTGTGTAATATTGATTAATTTATAACTGTTAATTTTTTAATTACCGGTAGTCTCTGATTTGGAACGTGTGCACCGCCTAAGCAAATTATCTATTACTAAAATGAAAGCGTCGAAATCTGTCATCGACAAATTCTATTGTTTTTGCATTGGTTTTTATTTACAAAATGAATTATTAAAATTCCAATTAGCAAACATATTCAATCAAAACTACGAAATCTGGATTCTTCCCCAAAAGAATTCATTGCAGAAATAACAGGTCTAATTGAAATATATTTGAAGAAAGCCTTTAGATCAGAGCATTGTTTGGCCAGTGGATAAGTATGCAAGAAAAAGGTCGAATTGCCTTACTGCACGCAGTTCTAACTTTAATGTTGTCGCATGTTGCTGCCTTACAAGACGGACATTTCGGGATATTGCATGGAATCCGCATAAAGAATCATGTCCTATCGGTGCAGTTTTCCCATGTTCCAAACATTCAGTGCTGTTTAAAATGTTTACAACATGGCGACTGTCACAGCGCCAATGTCCACACGAGAGAAGGACTTTGTGAACTGAATACTAGTAAGCTTGGACCTCGAGATTCAGAAGCAGTTACGGAATTTAACCAATTTTGGTCTTTGTACTACAAATCAAATGGTAAGCAACATATCTTAAGCATTTGTAATGCTTGAAATATCCTTACAACATTCTTTAGATTGTAAACAATCAGCTCTGAAACTTTACTGTAAAAAGTTTTGAGATTTAAAACCAGTATACAAGTAAATGGATTATCTTGATGACATCCTTGGAAGTAACATAAGTATGCAACATATTTCAATCTTAATATAAAGAAAATGGAGATGAAGAGTGAAAAGTAAAAATTAATACAATTTGAATTTACAATAACTACATGCTAATCTTTGGCTTTTATATAAGTATGCATCTTATATTTCGTTTAGTGTAACGAATTCTTTGGCTTTGATTGACTATAGTAAAAACCCCTGTGATAACCTTGATCTTATCCAAAGTTTTATTTTCCAAAGATACTTAAACTCCGGAATGAGGTGTTTAGATTGTGTTTATTTATTTATGTCGCCCCGAAGCAGTCGGAATTTAACCAATTTTATTACAATCAAATGTACGCATGTTTTTGTTCTACGGGCTGTTTCTCGAAGATGGCTGGGACAATTTTCCTGAAACTTTCCTGAAAGGACGATCACTGGTTGTAGTTGTATTGTGTGGTCATTCAGTTTCAAAATGGCCACAGTTGCCATGGAAACCTGCAAAAAGCGACGAATTTTGTCCGAGCGTGTTCTCTCTGGTAGTTGAACATTCCTCATGAAACTTTATTGATATAATGATTAGTATCTGTAATTGTGCGTGTTGCATTAAAAATTGCAAATTGTCAATAGTTACCATAGAAACAGGGGGAAAGTGAATTCTTCAACTTTGATTTTTAAATCAAAGTACCGAAAGGACTGATACGAGTTGGTGGTTGTCCAAGCTTAGCTAATGGGTATTGTTTTAGTGATGAAAAAAATGAAAGTCTTGTCTAGTTTTGGGCGACATACGCTATTGCTTGCAATAACAGACTTTGTAGTTTTTTTTGGTCTATAACTGTTGATTGCATGGGATAGGCCTAAAACCTTGAATATGTCGTAATGTTGAAATATATTCTGAAAGACCATGTGACAAAAAGATGTTCAAATCATGCTTCGAACATTTCAAAAACAGAAATAAATCTTTAAATTTTGCTAAAACGGAACAAAAGTGGTTTGAAGACAATATCAAAAAGAGATTTGTGAATAAAACTACATTATACACATGTATACTAAGCATGCTAAGAGAAAGGAGGCTATAGTTTGGTTTTTTGTTTGTACAGTGGAGGACAGAGAACTAATGCTTCGGGCGACATCTGGTGTCGGGTTTAGCGTCAGAGACACTTGGTTAGGGACACTTCACCCACCCCCTCCCCAGGACGGGTGTAAAACAATGGCGTCAGGAGCGTGTACTACACACTACAGGAATCCCAAGGTCGATGTCTGGAAGACTTTATCTATATCTGAGGTCAGTTATTGTGTGGACATCGAAGTATTGTTCATTTTGAACATCTGTGGCTAATCTATCTTCAACATCTTGGCATAATCCATTGTTAACGTTTTTGAACAATTCATTTTTGGGCATCAGCTACTATTGAGTTAAATGACACAATATAGGAATGATTTACAAGTTATCAGGATTGGATATATTGATATTTTTAACAGGAAAACACACTTTAATTGTCTTAAAAATCACTATGCTTTAAGGTAATCATAGAACTCTACAAGAACGGATCCAGAGTTATGTACATGACCTTCAACGGGACTGGGTCTGACCTTGAGAGCTGGATGTCCTCGTCCAGGCTCCTGACCAGTAGCTGGACAACGCTCTCTCCGACCAGAAATTTTATTTACTTTTCCGTCAAGGGGTGTGTTTGAGGCGCCATTTTGGTATTTACTAGCAAAAAGTGATATCACCTATTTGAATAGGTGATATCCCTTCACTGAAAGAAAAACCTATTGAATTTAACTAGTGTGTTTCGTAAAGCGTTGGTCGTGATTAGTAAACTTTCAGTTTACTGGTTAAGATAGTGAGTTGTGGAGCGGGGGTGGTTTGTGATACTTAGATACCTAGTGAAAGTTACTCATCAATTCTAAATTTACTAATCTTATCTAGTAAATATACCAATATCTGGTAAAACTACTATTAAAATAGTGATTGTATGGACAGTGAATCTAATAGTTTTCTTCGTGACGTTAACTAGTTATTTTTTTACAGTGTTATTCGAATAGGTGACATCACCTATTTGAATTTCTTACAACAATAAATAATGAATGCTCTCTAGAACCAAGAAAATTCGGACTACCCAGTTTTCGTGAGTTTTTCACAATTTTTCTTATAGTATACTTGATAGATAAGTGAAATAAATAAATTTGTGAGCAAAACAACCTACAACTTCTATTGGGGTTGCTTAAAATTAAATGCAAAATTGTAATTTATTGTCTTCTAAAATGATGAGTTATTATAAAACGAAAGTGAAAGTAAATAAGATTCAGGGACCTATAGTATTGCGAGCCGTTGTTATTTCATAAATAATTTGAAAAGGTGACATCACCAATTCGAATTAATGGTATCACCTATTCAAAATGATATGGTAATATCACCTATTCGAATAGGTGATATCACCTATTTACTTTGAATAGGTGATATCACTTATTCAAATAAGTGATATCACCTATTCAATATACGATATAATTTCAAATTAGAAATATCACCTATTCGAATAAGTATATCATTCTTTTCCAATAGTAATACACCAATTCAAATAAAATAAAATTTAAAAAATAAAATACATATTCTGATGAAAAGTTTTATCACAATTGAATAGGTGATATATCACCTATTCGAATAGGCAATATTACTTTTTTGGCAGTAAATAACAAGATGGCGCCTCATAGGTGTATTAAAAAATTATACTTGTTCGAGTCACTACAGAATCACTACATGTAGAAATTTCTTTCAATCCTGCATTGAAAAATAAATTTCTTTCAGGGATCAGCCATGCTCCCGTGTTTTCTTAATTCTACAGAATTATGGTGGTTGCCCTCAAGACGCTGGGTGGTTCGTGGTTCTGGACCCCACCTCGTCTGACTGTTGTCCGGGTCAGTGGAGTGACCACCCAAAGAAACCTAAGTTTGTCTACTCCGCACTGGACAATGTGGCCAGGTACCAGAGCCCCACCTTGTTTTTATTTTTTTTAATTTATGGTACTGCCGGTGTTGTGGAGTAAGATTCTGTAACCCACTCACTAGAAGAATACTTTGAAATGAACATTAGACTACAGGAAAATTTAAGAAAGAGATATTAATGTAAATAATTTCAAAGTAAATTCCACATCAAGTCAATTTTTCCAAAAACTGTGTTTAATGATATAAAGTCATTTGTTTTACAATAGAATATGATGGCTATTAAATATTCTAAAATTTGTGTACAAACAGGTACCATTGCACCGGGAGAGGACAAATGCCTATTAATCATATTAATAATAAAACAAATCAAAATAAAAATAAAATAAAATTCAAATTCCAATGAAAAGTTTTAAAACAATTCTAAGATGAAAATGCCTGAAACATTACAAAAAAGCAAGACTATACAGTGGTGCAGGATTAGTTCATTTCAATAAAAAAAATCCAAATCTTTTAAAACAATCAGGATATAAGGCTTCCATGCCTTCGCTGAAGTTTTAGGTAAATAAAAAAGTAATTTTTATGTTTTATTATTTCTTGCACTGTTGTCTTTGGTAGATGTGGACTTTGCTGATGTGATGGCGGTGTTCGTCAAGTACACGTAGTGAGCCCTGTCTGTTTCATGACAACCAGAATCTCATATCTCGAGAAAATAAAGCATGCTGAAGTTTCCTAAAATTAGCTCAACCTTGTTTTTTTTTTATTTATATTACCATAGAAATACGAAATAAGATTCTCATAACCCACTCACTGGAGAAGAATACGATTGAAATGAGAATTAAACAAAATGTTAAAAAATATAAGCGATATTAATGTAATTAAATTCAAAGTACTACTGTATTAAAAAACAAGTAAAAACTGTGTTGAATTTTCTATCGCCAAGTTTCGCCCTATACACTTGCATACAAATCTGCCCCGTTTTAAATTCGCCCAGTCACAGTTCTGTTAAAGAATTTATATATTGTGTTCTTTGAATTCGCCTCGTTTTAAATTAGCCTCCTTGTGACAAGAGCGAAAGGGGTGAAAATAAAACGGGTGCGGAAATTTCCCTGATATCGTACATAGCCGGTTGCAGTTATGACAAATACAAACTACTGTCAAATCACTTTTTTTCTTGGGGTCAAATTTTCTTAGTTTAAGAAAAAAAACTCTTGATTTTTGGGGATTTGCTTTCATAGAATTTGAATAATTATAATGCAACATTTTACATTTCATGGTGTACATGAATTCGTGGGTCCCTTAAATTCATACCTCGAAAACAACGAAAATTAACCCACACGAAAACTTGTGATTCACAGTACATGTATCTCTAAGTTGAATAATGACTTTTAGATGCATTTTTTATGCGCCTGGATCGATAGATCCGGGGCATATATTGTTTTTGTCCTGTCTGTCTGTCTGTTTGTGTGCAAACTTAAACCTTCGTCATAACATTTGAGCCATGAAAGATAGAGACTTCATATTTGTATGCATACTTCACTAATGAAGCTCTTCCAAATGACACCAAGGTCAATGACCTTGTGACCTTGATTGCGACATATATGCTAAAAATAGCTTTTTCTATCAACTTTAACCTTTGCCATAACTTTTGAACCATGAAAGATAGAGACTTCATATTTGGTATGCAAACTCTACTAATTAAGCTCTTTCCAATGATACCAATGTGAATGACTTTGTGACCTTGACTGTGACTAATAAGCTAAAAAAGCATTTTTTTCTTCAAACTTTAACCTTCGCCATAACTTTTGAACCATGAAAGATAGAGACTTCATATGTGCCATTCCTACTTCACTCATTAAGCCCTTTCAAATGACACCAAGGTCAATTACCTTGTGACCTTGACTGTGACCTACAGTGTTTATGCTAAAAATAGCTTGTTTGAACTTTCACCATAACTTTTGAACCATAGGAGATAAAGACTTCGTATCTGGCATGCATACTCCACTAATCATGTTCTTTCAAATGAAACCAATGTCAATGACCTTGTGACATTGACATTGACCTATATGCTAAAAATAGCTTTTTTCGAACTTTGTTGCCGCCGGGTGCATAGTGTTTCACAAACACATCTTGTTTTTACCATTATTTATACTTGTATATTTCTGTAAATGATTCCTTCTTTGTCGCCTTGTAGATCCTTGTTTACTCTTGAATGGACTTTTCATTGCTGTTCGTTATCTCATGTAAACAACTTAACTTGTAATAAAAAAAAAAACACAACAGCTTATTCCTATGAAATTATTTGGGTTCTCTCGCCTTTCTGTAATAAGGGTTATAACAGGTTCTTGTCCACTAGGATGAAAAAGACCAGAATATAAATTTGAATATTAAAGGTAGAAGATAATGAATTCAATAGAAACTACTAGTAAATCTTTGAACTGTGTGAAATACTGATTAAAAATAAAATCAAGTTCATGCAAGTTCTGTGCCACAAAGAAATTGTTCAGGAAGGGGAGAACTGGTGGATATGCATTTTTGGTACAGTTCAAAGAGATTTTCAAAATGGTCAGATCAGAGGGAGGACAACTGAAAATATTGAAAAGATACAGAAGGAAAAAGAACCTGGAAATATGTGGAATAATTATGAAATGTGGAGGATGTACATAATCTTGTCTGAATTTGACTTGTAAAGATTTCCCATTCTTATCTGTATGCTAAAATATCAAATAACTTGATTTTTCCATAAATTTACAATATAGAATACACGACAAATGTTATTGCTGATATTTCAATTTTGCTGTGGACACTTTCATGTCATTTGGTATTTTTATACAAGTACATGACCTAATTATTTTATTCATTTGTAAATGTATACATGTTTAACTACTTAATCATTTTGCTGAAATCTTAGAATTTGTACTCATTTTAGAATATGTTAAATACATGTATTGACAAATGCTACTGACTTGTTTGTATACTCAGTATTTTCTTGTTAAGAATGTACACTGTGAAAAATAAGTTATTTCTCTATTTCTCTTGATGAAAATAATTTTATGATTAATTTATCAAAAAAGTTGTGTAAGCATTATAAGATATTTTAAAATATTTAACCAATGAAGAAAGATCATTGTAATGTAATGAATTTTCATCTAAAGCAGAAATATCTGATTTTTAAATGTGTGCAATAATGTGAAAAATATTGAAATAATATACACATAAATGTTTCATATGATTTACATATGATGCCCCTTTCATATGATTCTCATATGTAAATGGCTTGAAACACACATAAGTGTTTCATATGATTTACATATGATGCCCTTTTCATATGATTCTCATATGTAAATGGCTTGAAACACACTTAAATCATTCATATGCAAATCATATGTAATTATTTTCATATGATTCACATATGTGGATCATATGTGAATCATATGATTTGCTTCAATTTCACAATATTTTTCGATTCTAAAAATTAATTGTATGAGAATCATATTGGCTATTGCCTGTGTAAAAATTTCTTTTCAAAAGACTGTTTTGTTAAAATTCTCTGGTCAACCATAATAAAGTAGCTGTTTTTGTTAACATCGATATAATTAAAGAACAAAATTTCCATCTTATACATTTTAGATTTTCCAGAATTATAAAGAATAAAGATATTTTGAGATTTTTTTCTGAAAGACATGGACAGATTCAACACCAATTTGTTAATGTTTTGCAGTAAAGATTTCAAATATTCTCCTGGCAAATGAATATTTTTGATCTTCATAAGTTTTAACATAAATTTGATGTGATTTGGTGCATAACTAAGAGAAATATGATATCACACTTTTTTATGTTCAATTTTGGCTGTTGATATTTTAGAGGTATGTGCGAAAACACATGTTGTAGAAAATTAATATGCAAAGATATGTCTTTTATGGGTGTTTTTATAATAAATGATGAAATGGATATTCAAATTGAAAAATTATCAGTTTGACAAAATTTGGATTAAATATCGTAACTTGCAACAGCATACATTATCAAACTTGATGTTAACATTTTCCTCAAATTTTCTGTATAATATCACATTTATATTGCATTAAATTTATTAAAAATATTAAAACTTAAATCCAAGCGTTTTGAATAATTGTACAGACAGAAATAAAAATATTGAAAATATATATATAAAAATGAAATATATGATTTTGCCATTACATGCCATCCCTAGCTGAGGATCGTGAATTGATGCTCCGGGCGACTTCCGGGATTGGAGTAAGTGTCAGAGATACATGGCTGGGAACAGTCCCCCCTGCACCGGTACAGGACACATGTATCTCCATGGCAACCGGAGTATGCAGCACTCACTACCGCAATTCTAGAATCGATGTTTGGAGTGCACTCTCAATATCAGAGGTAAACAAGAGGATATCACAAAGCAAGGATATTGATATTCAGTGATTTTGAAAATAATTTGCTTTCTATATAGAACTGAATGTATGTTCGATCCACTCACAGAGTAAATTTTTGCCAATTTAGGACCATAGTTATTGGAAAAAATTCAAACAATAGAATTTCATAATGATAAAAACAACTTTGATTTGGTCGTTATAAAAAATAATTTCTTTTTAAAGTAAACATTGACTGAATGGTTTTCTGTCTGAATCGATTGTGTTTGCAATGCCTTTTAAACATGTATCTTTTAGTGTTTACATGTATGCTTGTTCAAAGAAGACTGAGTTCAGACAAAGTAGAAGAAAAATATCATTTTGTCTGAAATGTAATTTGAAGAAAAAAATGATTATGCTCAAAGTCCATTTGAATAATCCAAACTGTAAGCATATCCAAACGAACCATTTAATCAAATCAAAACTATTTGTCACACCATTGTCTGATCAAGAAGAGACCTTGTCAGCAAAAAGTGACTGACATTTTTATGCGCCCTGTAGATCGATATTGTTTTTGTCCTGTCACTGCATTGTCTGTTGTCTTTAACCTTCACCATCTTTTATGAGAGAGACTCGGCTAACTAATTAAGTTCTTTCAAATTTCACCAAGGTCATGACCTTGTCCTTGACTGTGACCTATATGCAATTTTTCGATGTTGCTGCATAGTTAAAAACACATTTTTATACTTAAGTTTATTGATAAGCCAATTTTGTACACACAGAATTTTCGACGGATTTTTCCCTTCAAGTTAATTTCAGCTTACGACAGGAAGCACAAGGCAGGTGTGACCGATCGGCAGGGGATGCTCACTCCTCCATGGCACCTGATCTCACCTCTGATGTTTCAGAGGTCGGTGTTTGCTCTGCTCAATAACTTGTATTGTTCAATGGACTTTTGATTTTGAATACTCTCTCTATATATTTCATGCTTTTGGGGTGTTTCTAGAGGTGAACCTGTACATTTCTAAACGTCTGCAGCTGTGTAAACTATAATCTATTTCAAGCCCCTCGCAATCACTAAAAAGATGCTGAATTAGGGAGAAATGTTAAAAACACTTACACACTTTTTTTTTTTTATCTGAAAAGGTGACAATAGAACTATACAAAAGTGGATCTAGGGTGGCATTTGTCACATTCAACGGGACACATTCGGATCGTGAGAGTTGGATGTCGCCCTCTCGGGTTCTGTCCAGCATATGGAAGTCTCTCACCCCAGACAGACAATATCTGATATTCTCATTAGAGGGGTGGGTAAAATGTCACGTGCTCATTAAAACCAAGTTTCGCACAAGAAGAAAAATGAGAGGATTAAAATATGACAAATCTTATCTTTATTTTTTGTCTGCAACAATAAATTTATATACATGCTCATACAAATGTATTAACAATTGAAGCAAAAGCATCCCATTTTTCAATATTTTACAATGCAATGTTATAAGGATTAAGTTAATTATATCACTATAAAATAAATTGCAACTTTGATTATTTGATGTTCACCAAGAGTTGCCAAGAGCTAAGGCCATTTTCCGCTTCTAAATTCTAGAATCAATGCTAATTCATTTTAATAAATTTTAATTAAGACTGAAATCTTGAACATTTAATTCCTCATCTAGGGAAGCGCCATGTTCGAGGGTTTTTTTTATTCTGAATAACTTGGGAGGGTGCCCTTCTGATGCAGGGTGGTTTACAGTACTAGACCCCAGAAGCTCTGGATGCTGCCCAGCCTCATGGGATGACCTCATAAACAAACCTCGATTCCTGTATTCCACACTGGATGACCTAGCCACATTTCAGAGCTCAGGTACAATGATATTCTTCGTACTTATAATGTAACTTTTCCTCCTTTTCATAGACCGACACGATAGCTAGGTCGGTAGAGTGCTCACTCCGTGTTGGTTAAAGAAACATTGGTCGAAAAATTGGTAGCAACTGTTCTTTCGCCAAGCGCTCGGGAATTTGAAGTGTCACGGCAGGAATTGGCATATAGAGATCCCTCCCTGCTCAATGACCCTCAATAAGGAGTTCAGGACTAGATTTAACCCTTGATCGGGGTATTGTCTCTATATAAATGCAAAATCCTGAAAAGAGACCCTTAATCTCTGGAATTTTTTTTTTCGGATAAAGTATAAAGGACAAAGTAAAGGATAAAGGATGTTTCGTAGAAAATATGGTCTCGTAGTCGAAGTGTGTAAAATATTTTGACAAGAACACGAATTTATCTGTCTCTTCATTCCACGAAAAAAAAGCTGTAAAAAAAAAAGTAATTTCGTAGCATTTTATATCCTTAAAAGCACCGAGACTGTCAATAAATTAATTAAAAATACCGATATCTATATAATATATTGTTGACCTTTGCTTTTCTTTTATTTTGCATTTACCTATTTCCACTTTTTTTTTGTTTGTTCTACAGACGTTGATTTTGCTGATGTTATGGCAATCTTCATTAAAAAGAATTCATAAACCTAGAGTCTGGGACGTCATCGCAATGGATATCCATCAAGATTTTGAATGAAAGAGAAGATTGAACGGAAACATGTACAGATTCGTTAAACATATTTACCAATGTAAAAGTATACATTTCCTGATTTGCTTTGGTGGGTATTGATTAACTGTAAAAGACAGTAAGTGTTATTGTTGGTGACCGGTCTATATAGCATGTCATTGCCTCATCCAAGTATCACTGAAATTTAAAAAAAAATCAATTGATTTGTCATATTAAAATGGTTTTCTTTGTTTACCAAAAAGGGGAATATTCCTCACTTTGTAATTTTCATTCCTCGACCAGGCTGATTTATTTAACTAAGTGACATAGCACAAATATAAAATAATTTTTATATCAGATGAGCTAACAAAAGGCCTGGCAAATTTATCTAACAACTAAAATGTTAATAAAAAACATTCCACCACATGATTTTAAAATGTCAGTAAGCTTTGACATCAGCCTTGTATTATGTATTTATAAGATCATCACACATATTAGAACTATCAGACTGAGATATAGATTGCTTTGGTTCAAATTCATCCAAGTCGAATGTACGGAAATTTCTAGCTTGATTCACTTTAGTCTTCTCTTCCTCTATTGACATTGAACTCTGAAATATAATCTTGACCCACAGGCACCTGACGTTACTTATTTTTCTTTTAATAAAAATATACATCTATCTAATGTTTATTATGAGTTAGGTGTATATTTTTTTATTAAAAGAAAAATAAGTAACTAATTACAGTTTTTGCAAAAACCTATGACATCATAGGAGGGTGGAATTACCTTAAAAGAAAAATAAGTAACGTTAGGTGCCTGTGTCTTGACGTAAGATTTTTATATAAAAAGCCAATTTGTAAACCGAGACAGTGACTAAAAATCATGTAAAATAGAAATTTGTTTCGATGGGGTTCGAGAAAAAAAATTATATTATTATAA
Organism: Saccostrea cuccullata; assembly: GCF_032062105.1. Classification (NCBI taxonomy): domain Eukaryota; kingdom Metazoa; phylum Mollusca; class Bivalvia; order Ostreida; family Ostreidae; genus Saccostrea; species Saccostrea cuccullata. Next base: position 291,774 of record NW_026938483.1, on the reverse strand, counting down.
ATACATAGATAGAATTATCCGATAATTCAGGATATAATTCTCAAGATTAAAATACTTGAAGAATAAGTGTTTGGGACTTCTAGATTATTTTGACATATATATCCATGGTATTCGAGATGTCAGCGTTCGACATACCAAAATTCAACTGTATCTAAGTTCGGTTTAATCCAGTACAGTAATGTCAAAACTATGAAAATTTATCTCTCATTTTAAACAGCTTTCAAATAGAACCCAGAATGCATGATAATAATATCAATAAATCGAAAATCTTTGATGTGAAGACAATAAACCAAAGTAGATTGTATGGTTAATATTCTCTATGATGAGGCGTTGAATGTCCCAGAGTCAATATTTATCTTACATTTGGTTTCAGACTCAGACAAATATAGGAATTACCAGCCTTTTGTACAGATATTCGAGTAAATTTTTAGTTTGGAAACACACAGTAAGAATTAACAGTTATAGGTTATGACATAATTCCACTGGAAAACAAATCCAGGCGAATGTCATTGAGTGTTCCCTGAGAGCGTATTCTTTTAAACCTGTTATGAAAGGTTTATATTGGATATAATGAGAAAGGATCACTTGGGGGTGTTTACAGTATGCATATTTATACTTATACCTATCAGTATCCCACAAAACGCCGGTCTATTTAAGACATTTCACGGACTTAGGATACGAAATCCCACCGTGATTTTGTCCCAGGATCAAAGCACTGATAGTACTGAGTGTTGTATCAGTTGTGTAGCGTATGAGGATTGTTACGGCGCGAATTATCACGAGAATGACCGAGTTTGTGAGATAAATACCCCTGGACCACAAGGAATCGGTCAGATTATAGATCGGAACGAAACATGGACACTTTACTTCAGACCAAATGGTATGTGCTTGGAAATGATTGGGTGAATTTAGACATTTTATTTAGAAATTTCATTTGCTTTTAATTAACGAAGTATTCAACTAAGCTCAGAAAGTTTTTGTTCACCTGATTTGATTTTAAGTACATTACACACAATAAAATCTCCTTTAAAATGAAAGGGTTTACACTTATTACATCTTTAAATCAATAAAAGTCAAATCACTTTTTGGCGTATAGAATGTTAGTAAGTTAAAGTCACCTCCTAGAAATTTCTATGAACACCTCAAATAGTCTGAAAGAATTATTGAATAGTTTTGTTTCATTTATCAACTAATTTTTTACCAAGAAACTTGAATTCGACCAACACTTAATTAAGATGACATCAATCATTAACTTTTTTTAAGTCTTGGACAGAGAGTTAATGCTTCGTGGTACAGCAGGGAACGGAGTGGGCGTCAAAGACACGTGGTTAGGAACAAACACCTCAACACCCTCCCAAGATACCTGTAACTCCATGACATCTAGAGCATGTGCAACACACTACCGGAACCCAAAGGTGGACTTCTGGGAGAGATTGTCCATTTTAGAAGTGAGGTGTAATACATAACCTTTAATCATGTGTATTTTATTTGGTGTTTATGCTCTACCTTGGTATCGTGTCAAATGGTCTACACTGTACAAGTAGAGCTTTTTAAAAAAAAGCTTACCGTCTTTAGCAACAATCTTAAACAGTAAACTGATCTACCTATCAGGCCTTGTCATTTTTTTCTTGATTTTGTATTTCTAAATTAGCTTTTTACTGGCATTTGCCCTACCGCGGTTGTCGCTCGGTCATCTCCGTAAACTTTGACTGGCCGAGAGCTTTCGGTTCACCTCGGCTGATTCCGTTACCTTCTTCAAACAAGAAAGGGAAAAAGAATAATAACAAATTGTAAACCCTGCAAGCAATAAAAATCATATTTTACTTATAATGAAATATGAGACCTTTTTGATTATTGCTATTAAAAAAATAGCATGTCATTTAGAATTAATTGCTGCTGATTTTGTTCTTCGTTTTGTCATTTTTTTAAGATTGAAAATCTTGCAAAATTGTTAAGTCGTACGAAAATTAGATCATCAGAAAGTTATCTCCCTTGCCCTGAACAGCATTTCAACCAATGAAATAATTGAAAATTTTCACATCATGCAATTTCTACCAATCACAAAAGAGGAAGTGCATAGTCCGAAGAACTGTAAAAAACTTCAACTATATAATACCGTCTTCCAAGGAAGACGGTAATGATATTCTTTCCAAGATTATATTGCACCAGTACCTATAGTTTCTGAAAATACCCACGATGTGGTATAGCCTGTGAAATGTCATTTTTATTGAAGGTACATTTAGAATTGTACACTGGCGGATCTAGAGTGGCCTTTGTAACATTCAGTGGGAAAGGATCAAACATAAAAAGCTGGATGTCACCCGAGCGTCTACTGTCCAGTTCCTGGACGACATTGAACTCCTCTATGACGTACTTCTACTTCTCAGTGGACGGGTATGTGTAGTAGAACTTTGTCTACCTAAGCCAGTAGGAATTATGTCCCCCCTAGGTCGGTACGGGTTTGTTTGATAGATGTTTTATAGTGCTATGTCCCCTGACATCGGTATAAATACAGGTATTTTTGGTATGGGTATGGTCAGTATGGGATGTTTGGAATGAATTTATTTGGTATATCTTTGTCTCAAGAGATTGGCAGTGTAATGTTTGGTAGTACAATGTCCTCTTAGGCTAGTATAGGTATATCTGGCATGGTATGGTCGGTATGGGTTTGTCTGATAGTGCTATTTTTCCAATGAGACGTATATAGGTATGTATGGAAGACCGTTGTCGTTAAGATATCATATCTTTAAAAAATAAAGTTATAACTGATGGTTTATTTGTTGACCCCCCCCCCTCCCCCCACGACTCCTTACTCGATTACTCAAATTTCTCTGTTCGTTAAAAGCTATAATACTACTTTTTGAAAAGTCTTAGGTAATTATCCCTTCTGTTATTACGAAGTATGCTTCTGATTGATCTTGTTGCGTGCATTTCAGGCATGGCTCATGCGCGCGGAATTTTTTTATTCAGAGGAATTATGGCGGATGCGAAAATGACGCCGGGTGGTTTGTGACCCTTGACCCACCTGGTGTCTGCTGTGCTGGATCATGGGATGACCTCTCAAACAAACCTACTTTTATGTACTCTACTGTAAATGATGCTGTTGTCTATCAAAATGGATCAGGTGAGTTGTTTAAAACTCTTTAAAAATACATTACAAATCAGTCATCCAAAAAGTAGCATATTTTGTGACTTTGGAATTTAAGGTTTTTCCATCGTCACAATTTTAATCGCTCAAAGTACAAAAACTGCATTTATTTTCATTTATTATAGTTTAAATTTACCAACTATCGCAAAAATTATAGATTGCCTTATTATTTAAGATGGGAGACATAAATAAACAGAAAAGTATGTCAACATGAAAAAATCGTAGATTATTTTAAAATAGTATTGTAAATATTATGTAAAAACTGGTTCAAATGCATAATACTGATACTAAGAGTTCCAAAATACTTGCTACTTATAAGATGATTTAGAAATGTGAATATACTGTATCAAGGAAACTATTTTACATTAAAAGGACAATAAAGAAAAGGTCTGAATGAAGATATAAGAGAGGGAGTTATTGCCCTTGTCACAATTTTTCAAAGATTGAATAATTGATTAAATAATGAAAATATACATTTTTATGTTCTTTTACTTAACATTATTTATTATTACACCTGTTGAAAAGCATTCTTTCAAAAAAATTGTTCTACTGGGTAGGAATTTAAATTAATAACAGTTTTTGCATCATAGGAGGATGGAAATACCTGAACAATACTAGTAAATAAGAAAAAAGAAATATTTTATCAATTGACATGATGATTTACATGTACATGTATTACACTATTTAAATGATTTTGATGATGTAATGATACTGATAATGTTTTTCTTTTATTAATAATTTTTGCAAGGGGTAAAAAAGTTTTGTAAATTGTCAAATAAGTACAATGAAGCATTAAACATTTAGCCTTATATTTTGATGAAATAAAAAGGGTCTCCTCTAAAAATATTGTTTTAATAATAATTAATACATGTATATCAATACATTTACTAAATAAATGTAATACTCTGGTATTGTTATGCTGATGTGTTATTACTAAAAATTCTAGTATATCGTATTTTGTCTGCTACTTTACAGGCATTAGATTTTAATAAACATCTACTAGAGATACTGTTATGAATGATGTGGTTTACTTTATAACTTGAATATTTTTATCAATGCCAATACAATTACGCGACAGTACTACTGTTAAAATCTTCAGAAATGTGTTTTTTTGATGTGTTCTATTAGCAATTATTTGTGCAGGTATTTCATTAAGTGATGAAATGTTACGAGTCAATTAAATACTCGTATTTCAAGAGAAGCAGAGAAACCTCATGGTTTCTGAAGTCGTCCAATTAAGGATTAGGTGTCGTGAACAAGTAAACACCTGTATCACAACCGCTAGGGGTAACTCTTCATGATATGATGGCATTTACACATAGTTGATTTATACCTTTGGTATTAGTTTGACCAATGCCGTTTACATCTTAATTATTTAACTTTTAAAATAAGCTGACATTTATTTCGCTAATTGGTTGACATTAACTAATCTTCATTATACATTTATTGACTGAGTTCGAGGGGAACATGCGTCTTGTCGAACCCAAGAACCAAACCGTTTGCCTAAGGCCGTTAGGCCAAAGGGAGACAGTTTGGTTCGAGGGTCTACAAAACGCACGAACATTGTCAATAAAATTTTTGTTATACTTTTCATATTATTATTGTTTTTTGACATACGTGTATTTTGTACTTCCTTCCGCGATGTAAACTCAGGCCCCTCACTAGCTGCAATAATGTAGCCCTGTCCGATTTTTTAATCTGATGTTTTGTTTAGCCCCCCCCCCCCCAAAGGAAAGGGCTACATTAACGGAGCCCCTCACTGTTGAACTTCAACGGATAAAAACGAGTTTATTAAGCTCCGCCCATTCTGTGACGAAAGCGGTCCAACATCTCATTGATCGACTCAACATCTCACTCAGCGGTCCAACATCGATTTTTTTATGCCCGATCAGAAAAAACATTAGAAATGTTATGACCTTTTTCGTATAGATTAAAGCATAACAACACATGTTGCTACTCTTGGATTCGCTGATTCGATAATATCCATAATATGTCTTGCATTTTTTTTTAGGTGTTGGTATTGCTGATGTAATGGCCATATTCGTGAAATACAGTTAAAGGATATATGGTTGCTACTATTAAAAACAGAACACAATGACTAGTTTTTCTTTTGTCAGAGGGCATCTGATTGGCTATAACACCTCTTTTATGAACATGCAATGTTAAAAATCATCTTGGATTAAAGTTTCATTTGAGAAGAACTTGTGCTTCGTGATTTTTTTCTTATAAATACAAAAATAGGTATGTTTATAAAGGGGCGCAAATGGTACCATTGGGATTTCCAATAGAATGTGGAAGACCTGGTCTCCAAACATCACATAGATGATTACACATTGTCAATGAGAAACAATATTAACTTCAAATTAGTTGTGTGTACAATTATTTTTTTTTACAAAATAATTTTGCAAACGACCAATGACAAAGTAATTAAATACGAATTCCAATTTTATTGAAAAAGCAGCTGTCAATGATAACAAAAACGTCTGGACATAAATTCATCGCAGGGAATGGTTTTGTATAAAGTTGAATTTTTGGAAAGTTTTTGTGTTGATTTGGTAAAACATTGTGAATTTCAGATGTGAAACATTTTTACATTTTTCATCGTTAACTTTTCACATTTATGTTGAAATATCCCGCTGCATATGGTGTTTAAATCTTCCATCTTATTCATGACTAAAGCGCATGCTCCGAGTACAATCAATTTAAACAGAGGCAGGCTACTGACAAAAGAATTGATAATACATGGATTGAAAAAAAAAATAAAATCGGCATATAGTTGATTCTATGGTCGATATAATGACCATGTTAGCAAACTTTAGCTTTTCATCAGGTCGTATTTTTGCTGACTTGTTTCATACGAATTGTAAAAACCTTTGTTTTCATACTGAATTTGACTATTATAAATTGTTCTGTTATTTGATAATGCGTATGATCTACACGGCTGCTTACTCCTCCTAGGCACTTTATATCGTCACTGGAGTTTCCACGGGTCCCTATTTTATGCACTCTTTACAAAACTATTTTATCTCCCTACATTTCATCTGTTTATTAATTCTTAGATCACTCTTTTTTTTCGAGGTCGTTCATTGCCGAATCTTATATGTTCAAATTTAAAATGCTTTTATAAGGTTATCATAAAAATAAAGGAAACTGTTTTTGATTTATAGTATACCAAAACAAAAAATGAATTCACATATATTGTACATTTGAAATAACATTGTAGCGTATTGTAAATATTCACCTGGTTTTGCAAGAGTACCTCAAATATAATAAATCGCAGTTATCAGTTTTATTTGCATATTGTTCACTTTATCTTGTATATGAACGAGTTTAGTGTTCTTCATCAAAGGACTGTGTTATATATACATGTACCACATGTTATCAAAATGTACTCTTTGTCTGACCTTGGCGGGTGGGATGGTAGCCTTGATAAGGACAATCGAACGCATGTTTTCTCCTCAAAGGCAGCTGATCCCACCAGGATTGTTAAGATTAAATTTGCTTTTAGATTTAAGAAGAACTTGCAAATTAAAGGGAGCAGGACTTGATCCTTAACGTTGCCGGTTATACCACTGTTGAACGTGGAGACCGGTCTTTCGGATGAGACCGGTTAAACCAAGCACCCGTGTCGCAGTTGGCACGAAAAAGATCCCTCACTGTTCAATGCAATGGCCATGAGTGTCGATTATTTAAGACAAAATTTGCAGCTCTACACCAGCTCTTCACTGGCAAGTGGTGGCGTCTCAATATGAGTGAAATGTTATCGAAAGAGACGTTAGACAACAGACAGACAAACAAACAAACGATGCTGATCAGGATAAATACTAATAGTGTAATTGTGCCACTCGTCTTTGTTCGAGATGACATGTTGAGAAAATAATCAGGCGCAGTAATGTAATGTCAATATCCGATTATTCACTAAAACACATCAAAATTCATTTTATCTAAGTTATCAGTATTTTTGTGTTGTGTTATTTTGTAAATCAGATAAAGAGACATAACAGCATTTTACGTGTATGTGTACCTATATCTACAAATCAAGTCATTGTTTGGTGTAAGCTGAGCTAAAAGACGTTTTAGCAATCGTCAGTCAGATGCTGCCGTTATTATCAGTCAGAAGTTGTTCTTGCTGGTTTCACTTTGAAGAACTAGCTTTTATCAATTAGAAGATGATCTAACAATCATCAGTTAGAAGATTTTCTAGCTATAACAGTCAGAAGACGTTCTATCCATCATCAGTTAGAATACCTAGCTTTTAACAGGTAGAAGGCCTTCTAGCTATCATCAGTCAAAAGATGTCCTTGTGGAAAATGTTCTAATTATTATCAGTTAAAAGAAGATCTTCAAGCTATCATCTGTTATACATAATGAAATATTGTTTAAATTTAATTTAATATTTTTATTATTTGTTTTCGGTCAAATGCTTTTAAATTTGAAAGTATTGTGGTAAGCAATGTCTTATCAGCAAATACAATTTATCATTAAGTCGAACACTGACTGACGTTTTTTGGGCACACGAATCATCAGGCCATTTTTACATGTGCTGAATTGTCCAAGGATTTTTCTGTTTGACCAGTCATGACAAGGAAGACACGGCGGGTAGGTCCCGCCACCAGGGAATGCTTACTCTTCCATGGCACCTGATCCCACCTCATGTTTTCACGGTCCTCGTTTGCCTTGCTCCTGATTTGTATTGTTTACAGTTGATTTTGAGCTTCATTACGTTTGGTATCCCTATATTCTAATGTTAAATGTGTAGTGTTTAGTGTATTGAATGGTTCCATACCTCCATACCACCTTTGTAGTTTGCTAAAACAAATACTAGTATGAGCTGCAACTATGATGTCGGAATATTTTGTTGCAAAAGAGTAAACAGCTATTTCAATGACAGAAAAAATAGCGTCAATAAACTTCCTGTTGTTCATATTTGCGATGGAAGAACTATATATAAGCTGCGACTGAATCACCATTGAAATAACGACCATTATTATAATTATTTCAATAGTGGTTGAGAGTGCATTTCAAAACAAAACATTGATTGCAACCAGTATTGAAATACGACCACTATTGAAATAATTATTTCAGTAGTGTTTGAGAGTGCATTTCAATAACAAACATTGGCTGCAACCACTATTGAAATAATGTTCACTTTTGAAATAAACTTTTTTTTAAATAATAATTGAAATAATGATTTCAAAAGTGTTTCAAATAATGATTTTATAGTTGCTGATAATTAATCCAGTACAAAAACCACATTGCAAGGCTTATTGAAACAACTTAACTAATAAAAAATATAAGGATTAATTGTTCATTATGTTTTCAAACATTTTTAATTCATTAATTGAGTTAACTATTAAAATTACGACTACTTGCAAATTATTATATCAAAAGAAGTTGAAAATACATTTCAAAACACCACCACATTTTAATTACTATTGAAATAACACCTAACATTTTTATAAACCGAATACTAACTTCCCTAGAAATTTTGCTTTTTAATATCTTGACGAGTAGACTTTGACTTTACTATTCATATTTGTGGTGCAGGTAATCCCATGAATATGAGCGACAATTTCGTTCTCTTCTGTATTCTTTTTATTGAAAATAAGCATATTTTCATCAGAAAGTTAGTAAAAAAATTATCAGTCTTCCTTCTTGTTTTTCATTTTGGGCTAGATATTCTAATTTCTACACCCAGATGTATTTATGATCCTTTCTTTTCCAAATCAATGAAAAAAAATGAACTTTATATAACAAATTATTTCAGAATTGCAGATATTAATTGATTTCTTTTGGTTTTCGCCGATTTGACCAGATTCAGCGAGAGCTTGCTTATAACTTTTGCATACAATTTTGCATTATAGGTACATGTAGGTCAGTTTAAAAAAGTGTCTGTGTATTAATTGAAATTTCTACTAAAAAGAAAACATAAAACAACTGAAGTCATCATATTTTAACTCAATAAATTAGTTTCTTGTGTAAGAAAACAGAATGTGTAATTCATCCTTCTATTTGTTTTAATAGTTGGGATACACCTAGAAAGCTTGCAATGTGGTTTTGGTATTGTCAGCAACTATTAGAATAATTTAATATCTATTGGAATCATTGTTTAAAGCACTATTGAAATCAATATTTCAATCACTTTTGAAATCTATATTTTAATCACTACTGAAATCTTTATTTCAAAAGAGAACATTATTTCAATAGTGGTTGTAGCCAATGTGTGTTATTGTAATGCACTCTCAATAATTATTTCAATAGTGGACGTATTTCAATTGTGGTTGCAATTAAGGACAGATGATACAAATAAACTTTTGTCAAAGAATTTGAAAATAACAAGTTGGGTCATGTTTAAATGAGTAAAATGAATAACTTTCACCGCGTAGTTTTTAATTTTTTATTCAAATTTGCACAAAAATGGAATTTGAAGTGAAAAATATTTGTATAGATTAATAAGGATGGTTTCAAAAGAGGTTTACAATTTCTTTATTTTCTAGAAATTTATTATTTGCATCATTTGCAATGAAATTAGGCAAAAAAATATATATACCAATCCAGGCATCCATTTTTTGTTTGTATCATCTGTCCTTAATATATATTATTGAAATGCACTTTCAACCACTGTTGAAATAATTATTTCAATAGTGGTCGTTATTTCAATAATGGTTGCAACATTGCATTACTGTCTTCCTGTACAATAATGATTTCTTATAAAAATTGTATATTGGATTGTGGATGCATGTAGAAGTCTTTCTTCTTCTTTATTTTAGTCTAATTGATCGTAAAGGATTAAGATACATACTTTATCATAATAACACATTTTTACAAAAATAATATAATAATTTATAATATATTTTATATATAATATTAATATATTATAATAATAATCATTATATATAAAAATAAAATTTTCAAAAGTGTAGCTCATTTTGCTTTGTTACATGTCTCAAAATTCACACCAACATAAAAATCCTAAATAGAGACAGTTATTCGACCAAATCTAAAATTCGTACATTTTGTTACACAACAAAAACATCACATCATCAGCTGCGTTGTAATAAAGTAGCTTACAAATACCACGTATTAGTCAGCATTGTTGTTGTTGTATACACAAGAGATGTGGACTTTGGTACTCTTCATCTTTCAAAACGCACCACCGTCGCTCGCCGATAAACTGTTAAGTAGTGTTTATAGTATGTCTGGACAGACTAAGGCCATCTTATATGTAGGATATTATATCGTATGATATTTTCAGTTATCAGCTTGTTATTTCGCCTTGTGTTATTTGTTATCGCGGAGTCAGACGGGGTGGACTATGAATGATACCCAGAGCTGGCTATATAAGCCCTTTGACAGCGTGGTACTCGGTGTATATGAATTGTTTGAACTCCTACTCAGTGCTTGGAATATGTTTGACTCTACAACCACGGCTAAAGCTATCGGTGGTGTCGGCATCCCCGACGTCTGCTACACGGAGCTATTTCAGAGGCGGTACCTCTTTTACGGTATGAAATACAAATACATGTACCATCCTTCACCGGCGTGTAGATTTCTCAATTTTAATGGCATACCTGTACCTTCATTTTAAATGTTGAAGTTAGATTTTACCTCTACCATTTTCTGTTGACAGGACAATGTCTGCTAACTTTTGTGGTGAAGATCTACGGCTACGTGTTGATTGGATCCATGATTCTTGGTACGAACACTCTGTTCATCTAAAAATAACTTTTCCGATCCGTACTTTCACTTCAGACAGTTCCTCGTGATTAGTGTCACTTAATTATTCGGAAGTATTCACTTAGAGTCATTGACCAAGAACAGGTACCAGAAAAGCACATATGTTTAATCCAATAATATTCCTATTGTAGGCCAAATTCCTCAAATTTTCAAAGTTCTCAAAAGACGGAATGGGTCTGGAATCAATGTCATGAGCACTCTTCTCATGTTGGAAGCTTCATCGTCAATAGTAGCATACTCCGTTTGGAAGCAGTTTCCAATAAAGTAGGTCATTAAAAATACCTAATACTTGTAGAAATTTATGTAATACATCCATGATAAAGTGTATTTTTCAACCTGTCAATATGCATAGAATCATTGTGTTCCAACTTCTATGTCACTGTTTAAAACCATCCATTATGAAACTTTCTATATTTTTTCTATATTTTTCAGTACTTGGGGCGAGAATCTCGTGTTTATGGTGGAGAATGTTATCCTGGTTTGCCTGTTACTACAGTACAACAGACGCCCTCTGTCGGCTCTGCTGTTCATGCTGCTCTATACTGTAGTTATGCTGGCGCTCCTGCTTCCTCTGCTGCCTACCACTTTCCTCATATCACTCAACATCCTAAGCATGCCTGCTCTAAGTGTTAGTCGGGTAAGTCTTCCCTTTGATGTTGACACGGGCAATGCAAGCCTTTGTCTTCGATTTGATACAGACATTCTCATTGTTAGCCGGGTAAATCTTTTTTTTATGTTGACACGAGGCAATGCAAACCTTTGTTATCTCTTTGATGTGACACGGGCAATGCAAACCTTTGTCATCTCTTTGATGGTGACGCAGGCAAAACAAGCCTTTGTCATCTCTTTGATGGTGACGCAGGCAAAACAAGCCTTTGTCTTCTCTTTGTAGTTGACACAGGTTATGCAAGCCTTTGTCTTCTCTTTGATGTTGACACGGACAATGCAAGCCTTTGTCTTCTCTTTGTAGTTGACACAGGCTATGCAAGCCTTTGTCTTCTCTTATAGGTTTTGACATTCTGTGTTATTTCGGTGAGTCTCCATTGGTTACCCTGTTCTGTAATATTGTGGTAACCGGCTAACACCTTCCTCTGATGCTGAAATATCACTGTTTGACAAATATTGACGTACTTAATTCCTATCATTATATACCTTATGTATTTACAATTCAGAGTACACCGCAATGGCACACTCTCCCCAACCCCCATGATTTCATATTTATTAAAATAAATAATTCTTGTATTAAACATTTTATATTTTTTTTGCGTCTACTTTTCGTAGGAAATCTTATTAATATCTTTTCCTGAAGGAATTTTAGCAATAAACTGCTATTTTTTTCCTACTACAAAATATATATATCTTTCAAAATCAGGCTACGAAACTGAATATAAAATTTCTATTTTTTATTAAAAAAGAATATGAAGTCAATAGTTCCCGATTGATCATAACTTCATGGCTACCTCTTCGACTGAAAGAAAAGATATAAAAACCTTGTCAGATTTTACTATGAATCATCATGGAAATAATAAAAAAAAACACTTAGATAGGTAAAAATAGTTATTAAATCCTTAAATACGTTTAAAGATACAACACTCACTGATGATTAAAATGAAGACTGTCATACCTTCTTTTTTAATATACGCCCCAGTACAAAACTTTTCGGGGAGAATTACAGAGAATAATTTTAAATTACATATAGCATAAATTAGTTATATATTCAGAATCCCTAATTATTCAGCTAAAATGCAAATTAGGTAAGCATATTTTATACAGTGACAAATAAATAAAAACATTTCATGCTGGCACTATTGTTAGATATTTCTGTTATCTACCGGAGATATAAATGAAAGCACAATTACGACACACACATAATAATTGTCACTTGATAATGATGAATGATAATAGTAAACAGTACATGTAGTATCACGTGTGTAATACACAGATGATGCTTTACTCCGTGGTCAGTTGTTATGGATGTCCATTTATTCGGCCAGGTGTTACACTAAATGAACTTTTAAATTTATCAATTTATCAGTTTACAGATATGCTGACACCTTGTCGAATTATGATTATCTTAAATTTTATACAGCATGCCAATGCAAATGGGTCGCCATAATAGTGTATTGTTAAAAGATATTTTCTCATATTACTACAGGGTTTTTATATCAAAATATTTGTAAATGGTATAAAAATACTGAGTTATTGATATAAGAAAATATAGATAAAATCATTAAATCACTTGTACTCGTATCTTCATTATCTGGTATTTCCTCTTGTCTAGGTGATACAGATCTACACGAACTATAAGAACCACGGAACTGGTCAGCTGTCCGCGGCCTCCGCCTTCCTCAGCACCTTCCAGAGTTTTGGGAGGTTCACATCCTCCCTCCTTCTGACCATGGACAAAATCATGATCTTCACCTTCGTCCAGGCTAGTCTGCTGAATATCATAATCACCGGGCAGATCGTGTATTATAGGAGGAAGGAGAAGAAAGCGAAGAGAGTGACGTGATGAGGGAACACGACAGGAATTACCGTGTCCCGACAGTAACAGAACAGATCAGGGTTAAGACCCTCCGTGTGCCAAATGTGAGCACTGCATAATCCTCCCCAAGTATAGAGCATGACAAAGTCCATAGATATGTGAACAGAACTGAAAAATCTATGAGAATTTAAAAAAGAAAAGAGGCTATGTTGTTTTAAGGGGAATTGAATCCGCCCATATGCAGGAAAAAATCTCAAAGACCAAATTCAAGAATTGTTTATGACTTTGACTTATGTCTGTTTGTCTCTCTTTTTAACTGCATACAACGATGTGTAAAATAAAATTGGATGCTTTCATGCAACCTGACTAATTGTTGTTTAAGTTGGTTTTATTAAAAAGAACTAGGAAAAGCAAATATTGTCTTAGTCATTAATCTCTCAAATTTATGAAAAAAAGATCAGTAGGCAGTTAAATATATTAGGATTACTGTATGAAATATATGGAGATAACGAACAATATTTAAGTTAAAAAATCCATTAAATAATACGAAATAGGAGCAGAGCAAACACGAACCTCCTAAAGATCAGAAGTGGAATCAGGTGTCATGGAGGAGTGAGCATCCCCTGCCGAACGGTCACGTCCACTGTGTGTTCCTTGTCAGTCATGATTGGGAAGTAACGGGAAAATCCGTCGACAAATCAGTGTAAATAATGGCTTAACAAAAAGTATGAAAAACGACAGCATTCGACTAAATGATAAATTGTATTAACTGACAAGGTCATTGCATCGACCAAAGAACCTACGAAATGACTTTAAACGAGACTGCTGATATTCTTATTTCAGCAACTTGTTTTTCAATAATTTACCTCGTTTTAAAATTGTTCATACCTAGAGCTTGCTCTTGCGTTCAATCAACTGAGAGATGTAAACCCCGTGTGCAGAGCACCAGGTATATAGAGAACCAGTAAAAAATATTTAATACTGACTTTTTTTTTATAAAGAACTAAAAAAGTTCAGTATGATATATATAAGAAATGTTGGATATATTGCCAACGACTTCAATGGCTAAAAAGAAAATTCAAAGATTTTAAAATGAGCACACTTTATGCACATACACTCCTCCTAGGCACCTGATCCCACCTCTGGAATTTCCGGAGATCCGCCTTCTGTTCCCTGTACACAGATTTGTGTTGTCTTTAATTTTTATGAGATCGATCGGTCACTGTTTGTTATATTCACCTGTTTCGTTTGTTTTAACGTTCCCGATGACGTTTTCTTTTCACTGAAATTGTATTCTTAAAATATAAAATATAAAAATTAATCGCCGTTTATTCATAACTCTACCTGACAGATACCTGGGCAGAGATTTTGTAAATAATTCATAATGTCGGTCTCGTAATTAAAAATTAACACGACTCTTAGGCCGTTTACGCATCGATTAATAATTCAAAATTTCCTGGATTAGTATTATATGAATTTATGAAAGAACGAAATAGTCTACAAGAGTGGTTAAAACATCCAAGGATTTAAAATATAGAAACTTATGACGGATCAATCATTAATGTTAAATCTTTAAAGGATTTGTTTTGTTTTTTCATTCGAGGATTTTGATGTTACATGTACAGATCAGATGAAGGAAGTTCGTGAACCTCTGACAACAAGCTTTATTGTCCGAATGCGAGGTCTGACAAAATATTCCACTCTTCTCATTCTTTTCTGGATTGGAGCACTGACGGTATACATCAGTTTTCAGCAAAATGAAAACGACAGGCCGAAAATACTGGAAGGTGGAATACAGGGACAGTATAGTGCCCCGCTGATTTTTATTGGGGGAGTCCCTCGCAGTGGGACGACGTTGATGCGCGTGATGTTAGATGCCCATCAGGACGTGAGATGTGGCGAGGAAACACGTGTTATTCCGAGGATATTGAGAGCCAGGACTGACTGGACCAAGTCAGAGCGGGAGAGAAAGAGGCTGGCCGAGGCCGGGCTTAACAATCGTGTGTTAGACTCAGCAGTCGGGGCCTTTATTATGGACATCATTCAGAACCACGGCGACCCGGCTCCGTGGCTGTGTAACAAAGATCCCTTTACATTGAAACACAGTATTTATCTCAGTAAATTATTCCCCAAAGCCAAGTTCCTATTAATGGTTAGAGATGGACGAGCAAGTGTTCATTCAATAATTTCCAGAAAGGTTACAGTATCCAATTTCGATCTAAAAGATCCTAAGAATTGTCTGGAAAAATGGAATGCAATTATAGAGAACATGTATAGTCAGTGTCTTCACATCGGACCTCGTCGATGTATGCCGGTGTATTACGAACAGCTCAGCCTCCATCCGGAACTCTGGATGCGGCGAATATTAAAATTCCTGGAGATTCCTTGGAGTAACAATGTGCTGCATCACCAGGACTTCATAGGAAAAAAAGGAGGTGCTTCTTTGTCACAGTAAGTAACCAATATATAAATACAACACCTAAATACGATGGAGAGGTCGTGTGTTCGAATCATTTTTTCGACATACCAAAGTCGGTAAGAAAGGTAGCAATTGTTTCTTCACCAAACGCTCGAAACTTTGAACTGAAAGTTGTGGGTCTTTCGGATAAAACCTAAAAAACAGAGGCCCCTTGTCACAGTAGGCATAACATGGTATCAGAAGTGCTCACTGCTCAATGGCCCTAAGTGCCGAGTAAAGGTCTAAATTTCAAGCCATACGCTCATACAGTGACGTCTTTATATGAGTGAAAATTTTTTGAACAGGACGTTAAACAAAGTACAATCAGTCATATGAAAGATGGATATATTGAAACAATACATACTGGGAGCAGATCAGCAACCAAAAACTCTAAAAAGAACATTATAGAGATGGGATCAGGTGCAATGGTGGAGTAAGCATCCCCTGTCCCTTGTGTTCCTTGAGGTGATCTGGAAAACGAAAACATTTGGAGACATAGATGTGTAAATAATGGTCTTTAATTTTCAAAGGTACATGAAGTATATGCCGTACTTCAGTCAGCATTCAGCTCAATATTACGTTGTATTATGCTAACAAGGTCATTGTATCGACCATAGAACTTACGAATTGATGACTTTTAAACGAGACTGTCGACATTTTTTTTTATCAACGTAATTGTTGATAGTTTGCTTCGTTTTAGAAATTGTTTTAGAAAGCTCGTGCGTATCGAAACAGTTAGAAGACCTGAACACCTAATGCATGTGATAAGTGTTTTATTGTGACATCAGTAAGAGAAGTTATATAGAAAGAGACGTTAAAGTCGTCACGTTTAGTTGTTAGGTTGCCATTAACGTCTTTTTCGAGCAAAACATCCAAATATGAAACAGAAATGTCAGACCTCATGTTTTTTATGAATATTCCATGGCTGACTTTTTTCAAATCATTATGCTATATTTTGAAAATTATATATAAGCATTTTCAAATTTTATGACTCTTCTGTTTCATATTTGGGTATTGGAAATAGATGGTACTGGTAATTTTGTTACAAAGCTCTATGATAAACGTGATGACTTTAACTTTTTCTATCGTCAATTTCCCTTACTTATTTAGCAATATACCCTCATCACCTGCTTATGGGGTTTTATAGAATAGAATAGAATTTATTTCCAATCATGGTCCCACTGAGGGCATAACGCAGATACAAGTATAATCTCACATAAAATAGAGACAATGTACTACATAATAAAAAGATTAAACCAATTTTACCATGGTGGTGTGCATATATTGTAAATATATTATAAGATGAAGGTCTATTAATGGTTGCCAGTCTACAAAAGACATCAAGGGACGGTGCTTCAGGAAATGTATGAATTCTAGATGAATAAAGGTTGCATTCCTCCTCATGTCTAATGTAGATAGGCAAAAAGAGCACAATTATAATTTACAAAAAGTAACAATGTAGTAATGTTTAAAAGTCATATATAATATCTCTGTAAGTAAGGTATTGACCAACAATTTGATTAAAAAAGAATATTAATATTCTCGTTTCATGTCATCATTTCGAAAGTTCTACGGTCGATTAAAAAATGAATGACATTGTCAGGAAATACAATCTTTCATAAAGTCAACTGCTGATTGACGTTTTTCATACTACGAGGGCCGTTCAAAAATTACGCGGACTGTGCTATTATTGTCCCCCGCTTGAAAAGTGGGGGATATTAATTTGGGTTTGTCCGTCCGTCCGTCCGTCCGTCTAGCTGTCCGTCCGTCCGTCCGTCCGTCCGTCTTTCTGTCTGTCTGTAACGCTTTCGTTTCCACACGATATCTCGAGAACCCTTTGAGCTTTTGCAATGAAATTTAGTATAGCAACTCCCTATGGACTAAAGAAGACCCCTATTGATTTTGAGGTCAAAAGGTCAAAGGTCAAGGTCATAAATAAGCAAATTCTGTCTGTTAAAACACTTTCGTTTCCACACGATATCTCTAGAACCATTTGAGCTATTGCAATGAAATTTTACATAACAACTCCCTGTAGCCTAAAGAAGACCCCTATTGATTTTGAGGTCAAAAGGTCAAAGTTCAAGGTCGTAAATTTATACATTCTGTCTGTGTGTAACACTATCATTTCCGGGCGATATTTCAAGAAGATTTTGAGCTTATGCAATGTAATTTTATACCAAAACTCCCTAGGACGTCTCTCGCCCCTCTCAAAGTGCCCTGCCCCGTTTGTTTTATTAATATTTATAATATTACATGTCGCTATTTTTAGCGCAGGGGCATGAGGAGAGTTATTGCGTATAAAACAGGTTCTCGGCGGACTTTATGTTCTTATTACATCTATTAGAACTGTTTAATAAAGGCTAAATAAATCAAACACCATGGATTGTGTAAAATTTTGAGAATACCAAACATGAAAACATGAATATATACATGTATGTGACTTCAGTTCTGCATATACTTGACAGCATGTAAAGCGACTCCGTGGTCTAGTGGTTATGTCTCTCGCTTCAAATGTGAGAAGTCCCGGGATCGAATCTCGGTCGAACCATTTTTTTTTTTTTTTTAATACTTTTTTTTTACTTAATGATAGTATTCAGCATGTGAAATGAAAAATTTATGAGGTTATAAAATCATCATTCAGTGTGATAAATATTCCATATAAAAAAAATCTTCTATACACATAATAAAGAATAAGCAATCAAATCTTTATATGTATATTGACATACATGTATTTTATTTCCTTCAGTATACATGTATACATTTAATAACTCTACAAATTCAGTCAGGGGGAGCCGACTTTTTCCCTAAGCGGGGGACACGAATTCTCTGAATTAGCTTGTTTACTCTTACAGACGTCATATCGTTATGAAATTTCATAGAAACATGTATCTTAAAGATTCCAATAAATTTGGGGCAAAATTTATATATTTTAATGAAGTTCTACTAAAATTACCGGTATGTTGATATCGCTGATGGAGAGGTACGGAGCACCACAAAAAATTTGAAGCAAAAGCATGTTAACTCATTTATTTTCTATAATTCGCGATATTTTTTGACGATTTTCTCAAATATATCTGTAAATTGTTCTATTATTATGTATTTAGATTTCTGACATGATATTTGAAGTACTTACGGAAATATGTTGATTTTTCTCCGATGCGATTCCCGTGAAAACGACTGTGAAAATGACGTCTCCTGAATTGACGGCGCAATACACTTTTGTTAAATTACGTGTAATGCTTCGCCAACATAGATCCAAAATATGCATAATAAAAGATGTAGTAAACTAGGGTATTCGTGACATTCGTCCACAAATAGCAAAATGAAATTTTAGACCTCTGTAAAAAGCCAATATGGGTGGACGGGAAGATTATCGGCGAAAACTGTACGTGTATTCGGACTGTAAAGAACGTTATTTAGAGTGACCAATGTCACCCTATATCTCATAAATACCTGCAGTTTTTGTTTTTAAAATAAAAAATAATATTCTTTACTTGTTTAATATATTTTAAGCTTGACAAGAAATGGTGTTTTGATGTTGAGTAGATAAGGCAACTCAAACTTTACAGGTACTCTTAGGAAAATGTTGAGAAAATGAAAGCTCAATCACATATTTTTTTATAATGCCTGTGACGTCGAAAATTTTGCTGCTCCGTGACTTAATGATATGTCCTGATAAATCACTCAAAATTGATACCAATTTACAACATTTTGTTATGAAATGTTGAAGACCATATAAGTAAAGATTCTTTTATATTATGTGTGACATTTTTTCCGATTATGCCGTCAAATATTTTTTCTGTGCAACAAGTCCGCGTAATTTTTGAACGGCCCTCGTACATGTAACACCATTAATTGTATTGTTTACCGCTATTTCCCGATCATGACAATGAGCACACGACGGGTGTGACCGCTCGGCAGGGAATGCACATTCCTCCATGGCACCTGATCCCACCTCTGACGCTTTAAAGGTCCTGGATTGCTCTGCTCCTGATTTGTAATTTTGTTTGAATGGACTTTATTTTTGAGCTTCAATACTTTTCGTTATCTCTATATTTTTCATTCGATTACATGGTTTTTTCTTCATGTATACAACTGTAATATTGATTGAAATTGTATAATAGAATTACCTTACCCAGATTCTATAAAAAGATATACTATAGCTTTATCTGTACTCCAAAATATGTCAATGTAACATTCGTTTCTATTCATAAGATTGCAAAGAATAAAGTGAGGGACCCTCTGAGCCATGATTCAGTACCATAGCAGCTGTTTCATGATCTGCTCGGCATAGAAGTAGGAAGACTCTTTCGGTACTCGGTATATGTCTTAAGTTTTTGTTTTTGTACAGGTCAGAGAGATCGACAGACCAGGTGGTAAAACCAGTCAACCTTGAAGCCCTCAGTAAATGGGTGGGGACGTACCCTACCAGCGTAGTCAGGAACATGGGGAAGATCGCCCCGATGTTACGGCGGCTGGGGTACGATCCGGAACTCAACCCCCCTCAGTACGACCATCCGGACCCGAGGATTGCCGACAACACTCTACATCTACAACAGCACAAGAAATACTGGAGGAATAAAGGGGTAGAGGTCACAGATCAAAGGTTATAGGTTAACAGGAACAAGGGTCAGGTCAAAGGTTAGATAGATCATCTGTAAAAGTATCAATAAGAACGTCCATATTCAAGTCTGAGAAAGAGTCGTTTAGAAATGCAAATTTTTAGACGTAATTGTTTGTTTGAATAACGTTGCGGTATCAATTTTAAAATGGCAAAAAAGTATTTTTGTCAAACTCTACGCAACCTTTGTTCATATTAACCACATAAAACCATTAAAACAAGGAAAAGGGTTAAGGAAGACTTGGAAGCTATTTAATAATTAATGCGCTGATTATGAATTCTGATGAGCTTCTTGCCCTAAGGACAACACGTTTACAATTTCTCAGGATAATATTGAATGAACTGAAGATACACATTCACGTTATAATTTTTAACGGAGGTATACTAACAAGCTTTCCTGATGTAATTTATAATTATATTGTTAATATCATTAGGGTTTTTTACTTTCAAGATTTAGTATCTGAATCATTGGTACAGTCCAATATTATGTACTACGTACGTTCTATATTATGTATTATGATGTATGTTATAAAAGATGACAGGGAGCATTGTCAAACACTGATCTAATTTATATATAGACAATCAATGAAATGAAGGTCACCAAAAATAGGCTATCAATCTGCTATGGTGCATCTAAGCGTTTTTTGCTTCATTCCATAGATTATAATTTAGATTCCTTGCTTCATTCCACTTATACAAAAAATGTAAATATCTTTAGATTAATTTTGAAAACAATGTTAATTCTCAGTTAACATAGTAGTGAAAAGCTAATTTATGTGAAACGTAAAAGAAAGCCGAATAAATAATGAGTTTCATTTTATGATATATTTGTTTTGTGAACAACGAAGTATGGTACCTTTCAAATAAGGGGGAAACATATTGAGTTTATTTTTGTATAATTGTTGTTAATTTTTTTTTCTTTCTCTTTTATAGGATAATGGTTTAGACTTGACAGTATATTTTATCTTTGTTTTAATGGCTCCATAATTTGAAGCCCATTAATCAATATAATCTCCCCCCCCCCCAAAAAAAAAATTGCAAATGGGGAAAATACTATAGTAGGTTCTACAACTATCATTGCAACATACTATATGTTTTGAACATTTTTATTTTGATTCATTTTCTTTTTTATGTCTTGTGCTGACATGATGATAATATGGTATACAAGCTTTTCATATTGAAAAGGTACTTTTTGTTAACCTTTTTCCCTTTTATGCAGATGTCAATTATTGTGAAATAAAAGCATGAATTAACGTACATGTACATTTTTCATATCTAAAACATAAATGTTGTTTAAAAGATCAATTGTATTGAAAATAAAAGGATGAAAACATATTTATTTCATACTGAAATATATTTATACATGTATATATGAACTGTGACTTTATTATTATTATCATTATTAGATAATAAAACATTGTCACATCACGCGTTTTTTCTTTCTTTAATTTATGGTTGTATAAGTACGCTAATTAAATTAAGTTGGAAAAAGCTATGTGTAGAAATTTCTTATCTTGTCTAATTCAAGTCCACTTTCCTTGTGACTTGCACTTAAATTGTTATGCAAACCTGTTAAATGCATTTTGTTATTACATGAAATTCATTAAGACCATTGATAATACATACAGCAATGTGAGCACTTCTTTGACAAGATATTAGCAAGTAATTGATAGGTAAGAGCTTATGGTGTATTCTTTTTGAAAAGTTTATTCTTATTACATTATCATATTTCTGACAAGAAGATTTAAGATGGTTAAAAACAGCAAATATAATTCATAACTTTAACCCCAGTTTTGAAATGTAGGTCTCATGCTTTATCTGAATCTTGATTGGCCTTACATACACTACATTTTTTTTATGGTTTGGCAAACCATTATTCGGATCTCTCAAAGACACTGCTCAGATTGATTCTTATTTGTAGATGGCATGTAATTTTCAAATGAAACTCTTTGAACCTATTTCAGAAGCCTTATATTCCAATGAACACTGCTTAGAGCATAATAAAACTTGTGTTCACATATCTTGAACTAATCTGGACCATCAACGAAGAAGGTATGGTTTTAGCTTTATTCCGCCCTAAAAATGTAATGACATCAAAAAGTTTTGAAACTGGCTTTCAAATTAGTTAAATAAATGACTCTGATAAATCAAGAAAGAATATGGCATTAAGGTAACATTTGTGGGAATATGCGTCATTAATGTGATGCATTTCTCTATTTCCAACAGATATAATGACCTTCAAATACAGTTCACATTTGAGTCAAATGCTGACAGATGTTTTTCCTAGTTTTAGTCTGTTATTTACACACTGAATTGACCACGTTAATTTTTTGATATTTTGTGCAAAATTCAATAACAAATCACATATCTGGATCTTTGTGGGCGATGCACTGTTCATGGACAATGTTATCTCTTATGTTTTAAATTCTGCTCCTATTTTGTATGTGTTTGGACTTTGATATTGAATACTGCTCTTTATCTCTATATCCTTCATTAGTTTGTATACAGATTTAAAAACACATGTGAGAAAAATAATTTGTATGATATTTCTGCATTGAATTTCAATTATTTAAAAAGCATGATTTTCTCTGTTTTCACCACTTTCATTTTTAAGAAAATAACTTGGCAAAGTTTGTACCGGATATCCATTTGTGATCAACTTGTTTCTCTGAAACATGCCTCGTTTAAAACAATGTATGCACATTGAATAACCGATTACACATACTTTAAAATTTGACAATATATTTTTGCCACACAAACACTATAAGTCCGAAACATTTATGAAAAGCTAAAGCCACCATGAATCTTTTGTTTCATCAAACTAATTATCACCCATTAATGTCAAGTTTTTTACCAAATTATCCAGATTTGAAACATTTTTGAAATAAAAGTCTTTTACAAGGCTTTTTCTAAATATTGTCGATTGCAGAGAGTTGATTTTTCTTAAGTTTTATTCTTGTTGGAGTAAAGGCCATAGCAAAGAATTCTTTATTTCATCTAGAAGTTTTTTTTTTTAAAATTTAAAACAAATTTGCTAAAAACCGATGGAATATCCCACAGGCTTGTTGGAAATTATTAGTTGAATACAAAAAAAATTCTACAGGAAACAAGAAATCTCTCTTTGTGAACTTTTATTTTATTTTTGATATATTAACGAAGTTTTATCAATTAAAATAATTTACAAATGACCAATGACAATGTAAGTAAAATTTCGTGTTCCATTTTTATTGGAAGTAAAGTTTGACATAAAAAAAGAGATAACGAACATTAATCAAACTAAAAAATCCATTTAAACAATACCAAATTAAATGGGAGCAGAGCCCACATGGGCCTATTAAATTTCATTTGGTGTACATCAATCGGTTTTGCAGCGGTTAAACATACGTCTCTAGCAGCTAGGAACATATATGATAGACCAAGATCTGGCCATAAACGGGTTACCAAAAGGACCGTAGAAAATCCAGTGTGTGAAAAATGGCCTAACAATTGATAAGAAAACTCCTGTCAGCAGGTGATTTGATAATTCATGTATACTGTATTTACTAACGAAGTCGTTGTTCCAACCATTGAACTGTAAAATTATAACTTTAAACGAGTATATTGATATTCCTGTTCATCAACTTGTTTGTCAATAATTTACCTCGTTTTAGAAGTTGTTTGTTCGTAGAGCATGCTCTTGCATATCGAATCAACTGAGATATAAATCCTACATGCGAGTGATAAGGGTAATTTGTTACACAAATTAGAGAAGTTGGTGATTAAAAAGTTAAAGTCATCATGACGTTTTGCACTTTTAACATAAAGATTTGTTTCATGTGTTGTGTATATAAATTTAATAACCTTGTCAAATTCAACAGCAAGACTTAGCCCCCCCTTCTTGTTTATAAGATTTTGAATAAAGTAGCCATGGTATATATATTTACTGGAACCAGCTAGCTATGCATCTTTGTAAGGATTTTATGAAATTCATGAATTCGGTATAACTGTGGACAATTTCATATATACTAATGTAGGAATATAACAGAAATATTCAAACTGACATAAAACTTTACTGAATTCCCATTTTCTGAGAACAAATAAATAAGAACTGCTTACTTTGAAAGATTTTTAATTTGGCACTATTTTTATATAAGATTCTTTGATACAACATTCATTTCATAAATTCAAAACTACCATTAAGATAAAAGAAATGTAGATAACAAACTTTCATTTTTTATATAAAAAATTGATAAATTCTTTGAAACTACACAGGCAAAAGTGGCTCATATAAAATTATTTTGAAATTCTCATGAATTTCATATGAATTCTTTGCATGAAAAAGAGACAGAAAATGAGATATTTGAAATCTATATGAAAACTTTTACATGAAGAGCATATCGCCTGAATATCATGCAAAAAAAATTCACATAAAGTTCTAAAAAAATGTTATGTGAACATCATATAATTTTTTTCAGATAAAATTCGCATGGAAAAATATTATATAATATTTACATGATTCTCATATAATTTTGAAATAAAAAAAAAATAATTACATGAATATCATGTGAGTCACTTTTCCCTGTGTAGTACATGCACTCGATCATTTCGTAGGGTCATTCCAGCTTTGAAGATTGTTTTATGAACTGGAAACTTAATTCTTAACATGTACTGAGTGACTTAAAAGATTGAACATCAAGTTTTAACTTACATTCAACATACATTCAAACTTGTGTAAATTTGAACACCATTGCCTCCATAGAAGTTGACCAGATATATATTTTTAAAAATTGAATTTACTGAAATGGAGTTGACATTGTATTTGGCAAGATCTTGGAATACACATCTGGATTAGATAAGTTGCATTATATTTTTTGTAGACATGCCACCCATTTACCATACCACCTTTCTAACATGAAAATATCCTAACTAAGCAAGAACTATTTTTAATTACTTGATGAGTTAATGTTCAATAATACATGTGTATGTGCTTACTTTTAAAAATTACAACAAAACTGACATAAGCTTAGATGTTAAGAACAACACAGGAAAATATATGACATCAAGAGCAAAAAAGTAATCCTGTGGCAATAACATTTTTTTTTCAAACATTTTATCCAGATATGTAAATTATTCTTTTTTCTTTCATGATTTCAAAATGTTTATGAAAATTCAAACTGACCAAACAATAAATCTACCTGCTCAGGGAAAGTTTCTCTAGAACTAAATCTTTAATATCATTATGTACAAGAAAATCTAATCTCTGAATCTACTTTTTCTGGCAGTTTATTCATGGCTTGGTTCTATCGTAGATATATAATTCTGCTAGGACATCATTTAAATGAGCTGGATGACCTCTCTGACATCATTTAAATGAGCTGGATGACCTCTCTGACATCATTTAAATGAGCTGGATGACCTCTCTGACATCATTTAAATGAGCTGGATGACCATTTGAATGAGCTGGATGACATCATTTGAATGAGCTGATTTCTGACCTTTCTGATTGACCTTTCATTCATTTGAATGAGCTGATTGACCTTTCTGACATCATCTGAATGAGCTGATTGACCTTTCTGACATCATCTGAATGAGCTGATTGACCTTTCTGACATCATTTGAATGAGCTGATTGACCTTTTCTACTAACTGGGCACATTCTGGTTTTTGCCTCTCTATCTCAGCTTGGTATGTTTTAATTTCCTTCTCCATCTAAAATATAAAAGTATCAACAATTAATACCATCTTCCTATAATACATTAAAATTCTCAGCCCTTAGGCCTTGACAGTTATACGAGCATCATGTCTTTTTCTTGTTGAGATCAAATTGGCTTTATCTGGACATAGGGGTCGTGTATTTAACAATTTTTGTAAAGGACCTATTGCCTATTATAATCATGCCAGTAATGGTGATTTGACTGCTTTATGTGCTTATTTTGAGTAAAGCAGTTTTTTTTAAAACTAAGTCTGTTTTTTTTGCCACATTCAATCATGAAACTTTCCTTTATTTCCCATTACACACACAAAAAGAGTAAACCTGATTAATAAAATTAAATTTGATTAAAAATAATTTTTCAAAGGGACATGCCCCTTACCTCCCTTACTTCTTCTTTCACCTCCTTAATTTCAGATTCTGAGACAGTCCCCTCTTCATCATCAAGCCAGGAAGTCAGCTGTTTGTGCTGTTTTTGTAACTTCCTGTTTTTTTAAAAAATGAAATTTAACAATAAGAACACTTAAACCTATGACCTTTGAACTTCTGTTTTCAAAATTTTTTTCACGTTTATCATTTCAATTTTCAGTCAGTATCCCATATTAAATATTTGTTTGGACTCACCTGAGTTTTTTCTTTTGTTGTTCAAAACTTTTCAGCTGATTTCTTATCCTCACTATTTGTTCAGTCAAAGGGAGGGTTTCTTGATCATTAACCCTGCCTGGGGCCTCTGGAATCCCTGCAGTACTATCTATAGTTCGTATCATTGATCTGACAGCTAATGATGTAGAGTCAACTGTTCTTGGGGTACTTAGAGGGGAAATGTCACTTTGAAAAGTTGGAATCGTGTAATCTGGATGAGAGAGAAAATGATCTGGAGTTAAGAGCTGGAATTCTTCTCCAGTTGTGGGTTGTATGGACTGAATGTGATCCAAGTGAACATGGTGCTGAGTTACTGCAGCAGCTGAAGGCAGCACTGATATTTGTCCCTGATAAACCTCAATGTTTTCCTGAAGGTAGGGTATATTGTCCACTCCATGTATGTCAAGTGGAGGAACCCGGCTGTTCTCACCCTGAGGAATGACAGGACAATCTCCAGGTCCGGGCAGGTCTGAGGTAGGTATATGGGGAGGGACGGGGGGACTGGGAACTTCCTCCTCTGACATCACAGGCACAGACTGGATAGGTTTTCTTTCCTCTAACATTCTAGAAGGAGGATGACTAGGTTTGCTCTGTATATTTTGATTTCCATCAGAAACTGGCCTGTAAAAAAATTTAATCAATAGTATTTTTAAAAAAAGTACTTTACTATTTGTTTAAACACATATGCAAAATGAATATCTTTTATATCAATGATATTAAATCTGAGATTTTAGTATCTTGATTACTGAGAAAGCACTAATTTATGTTGGAGGTTAATTTCATTGCATTTGTGGTATAAAGAGACTCATGAATTCAATAAAATTTTGACTGCCCACAAACATTGACCACAATGAATTCAAATGATTCCAATATAGAGGATTTTGCAAAACACTTAACACAAAAAAAAATTAAAACATTTTAATTTTATACATTTCCAGTAAACAAAGCCCCATCTTTATTACCTTTCCCCAGAAAACAGGCCAGCTCTCTTTAGAGATTCTTCCAGGAATGAAGGATGCCTGGGCTTTCTTCTTCCAGGCAATCTGATAAGTAGAACATTTTTAGAAAATATTCAGGACACAAAGACAAATAGAACATAATCAGAATGTACCGACCCTTCCTATCAAATGTAAAAATCTGTCTTAGATAAGCAAAACCCAACAACTGAGGTGAAAACCTCTTTTAACAGAATGTAATATTCTCCTTACAGAAAGAGAGACCCACATGTACCTACAGTTGTACACGGTAAATCAATTTTAGAGATGTAAAAAAATACAAACAACTGTCAAAACAAATTCTAAGCTTACTTTACAAGTAAAAATTTAACAAATAGATGTTGCAAAAAAAGCTTCCTGACAGTCTGAACTGGTGTGAAAAATTATCTAAACAGATGAAAATCTGCATCAGCTGTAAATCAGGGGGCAACAACTCCAGCTTTTTTGTGGAGCCTAACCTCCAGTAATAAGAAACCTACTGTAGAGAGGAGAGGTTCTGTCCCTTGTCTGGAAGTCTCTGAGGAGACACAGACTCCACTGGGTTGTATGGGAAGGGTTTACAGAGAATTTCCTCTCTATGGAAGTCCTTAGGTTTTAATTTTGGAACATAGTCTACATTTTTCTTCTCAAATTGAAGCAAGTCCTGATTTTTTCTGTTAGAGTGATCTCCCCTTGATTTCCTCTTAGCTGCTATGTATCGCCAGTGTAACGCACAACGCTGAACTAATTGATGTTTGGCAAAGGCATCCTGAAAAATATCATCAGACATCAATACAAGTAATCAAACTTAATAAGGCATCCTGAGAAATATCAACAGTACAAGTAACCAAAGTTACCAAACTTTACATCAATACAAGAAATCAAACTTTAAAAAAAATCACTTCAAAAAATATATTTTACATATACAATTGAGGCAAAGGCTTAGTCCCACATTTAGCAAATGATTGCATCTGAAGCAAATCATGCAGACAAATGCAATTTTACAGTAAATATAAAAGTCTATGTCTAGTGCGCACATACATGTATTAGCATTGTGTACAGGACATCAAAAGAGAGAAAGATGTGCCACTCTTATTTGTTTTCAATGAACCCTTGCTAGTCTTTGTGACTACTGTTACAATACTAACCTTAGCATTTTGCTGGGCTGCAATTTTAGCCCTCATATTTGACAGGTCTGTTGCCACAGCGATCCACTGGGTGATGCCCTGACGTATCTGTCGCGTGCGTCGTCTCTCCAAGGCCTGAGTGATTCGATCCTTCTTTCTCTTCCTGTCTGCAGTGAAGCCAAACCAGGCCACCAAAATCTGTGAATATGTCAATACTGTCCTCAATATCTTACTGTGCTCAGTAAAACTAATTTAGTGCCCACCCAATGTTTTCCAACATTTATCTGAAATTTTGAAACTAAATCATACAGAATGCATGTTCATGTCTAAAAACTCTAATTTAGTGTAAATAAAGTTAAGCTACAATGATAATGGAGGTAAAACTACAGACATTTCTACAGCCTCTCTCTTTCTTTATGTTCTGTGTCTATCTTTTATACCTTCTTCTGGAGAACCAGACTCCAATGCCACAAAGCGATGTCAGTTTTCTGGTTCTCCTCTTGTTTTAACTGGTACCTCCACTTCCACACGGACAGAAAATTACTCATCAATCTGATATTGTTAAACCACACACACTGTTTCATTAGAAGCTGAAAAAATCAAGACAAGCAATGAATGTTGGAAAAAATAAAATGTGGCTAAATGAGCACTGGATACCAGTATGTTTTTTATATAAAAAAATCAATATATTGTTCTTGCATTTTTCTTGACTGCTAGGACTGTGAACTCTTTCCATTGCTGTAGCGCCCTCTGCTGGATCACAGTATCATGATGATTAACAGCCTGTTCTCGTTTGAACTTCTGTAAGATTCTGTCATCTCTTGCTTTCTGCCATTGCCAGAAATATCTTTGCAACTTGTCTGTTTAAAAAAAGAATTTTAGTTTGGTAAGAAACCCATCACTTCAAGTTTTCTTTAGAGTTCTACACTGTATGCAATTTTAGCATGCCAAAATAAGGATTTTTACTAGGGATGTCAACGTTTTGAGAAATAACATCGTTGGATAATACCAATTTGACTAAAATTTCTTTGTATTATTCTTAAAAACTTTTTCTCAAAGTAATGTTTTTAAGGTAATTAACTTAGATTTGCCCATTTCATTATTTACAGATCAAAATTTTCATACTGGGTATGTAAAATTAAGGGTATGGTATAACTGTTCAAAGGAAATTATTTGAACGTCGATGTATGTGTGCAAACATGTCTTCAAAAACATCATTTTTTGTGTGTGTTCAAACATGTTTATTAATGATTGTATCCTCTTACTGTTTTAAATGGAGAGGGCAATTGTTAAGTTTTGTAGATTCAAACTATTCAGAAACTTAAGAATACTAATTAAACAGCTATTACAAAACTGTAAATACACGTAAGTTGGGGTCAGTTATGAGAGTAGGTAATTAAATCCTGTTTTCTTTTCTGTTATTAATTTCAAGCAATCATTGATTGTTTGCACAAAATTTCATAATTGAAATTTATTCAAGTCTCATTCTCTTTATGTTTTTATATAAATACGCTTTAATTGTTTACCTGTCAAAGATCATGCATTGACGGAAACGTAGAAATTGGCTTCAATTCTGGGGTACATGTTCTACCGTAAAGTAAAGAAAGGACAATTTCGAGCATTTGTTATCCTGCATTTAGATAAAATGTGCACCTAATATATTATTTTTAAAATTAAATGCATAGGATACACATTGATGTACAGTTTTTATTGTACTACGTACATGTTTACAATTCAGAAGTTCGTTTTATAATGGTGATAGCGTAGGTTAAATATTGTAAACTAGTCTTAAAAGTCAAACAGTGAAAATGATGAAAAAATAATTAAAATTAAATGAATATTCGACTATCGTTCGACTAAAGCATGTACCTTGTCTGCCTTTACATGCTTTACGACAAAATTGACATCCCTAATTTTTACAATTTCTGTGGTTTTGGAAAATAAAAGTTGGGATAAAATAACTTTCTAGGTCTTTATATTTGTCTTACTTCTTTCTAGTGTCTGTTTTGTGATAACTTTCAAGTCTATATACTGTAAAACGAGAATATTTGGCACACTACTAATTTTAGCGCCTTTGGCACAAGAGCCCCTGAACGCTAAAATTTATTGTGCGCTAACAGATTTCTAAATATCGTTTTTTGTGTGTGTTCAAAGCTTTTACATAAGAACATGTAAGCCGGAACGTGCGATTACATAATGTCCGTAATGTCGAAGGGTCATTGGATTTTATATACACACTAGCACTGCATATGTTCGGAAGACACAAAATTCTGCCAAATTATAATTTTATTAAACTATTGTTACCCCTGTAGTTGTTTCCCAATTATTATCACTAGCACCTTCAAAGTTTGGCTTCTTGGCATTTCAATCATCTATCGCCTCAAGGTAAACAATGCAATCAGGCATGGTGATTGAGCTTGCAGACAATACCTGATTATAATTACCATTTATCTAAGTAACTTTCTTTCGATGCATGCATTGTTTTAAAATGAATTAAATGCATAAATACTCCATTTCTTTTTATTGAAAATAGAAAAAAAATAAAATTTAACATTGTACCATGTCCATGTGATAGGAACACCACGGTAAAGTTGATGAATGTTTACTTATATACAGGAGTGCTGTTGTGTTTCCGTGTTTGACTAACCAAAAAGTCAAATACAGGTGTGGATTTAAAAAAACAACAAAATATCACATTTATATATTTTACATTTATATATTCCCACTTGTGTTTGCAAAAATATGACAACAAATTTTCTCGCAAATGTGTTTTGTGGGTTCGCTGAAGTATAGATAAAGAATTTTCCTTTACGTTACTTGACGTATTTAGCTGATTGGGTTAAATATAAGAACAAACAAAATCAAAAATAAATCAACAACACAGTGATTTAAAATGATCTTCTATATAATTATAATTTTCCTTATTGTTATCTCCCAGTCAAAGTACTAAGCCCCTGCGACCCTATGTTTGAGCACTAGCTCCCAGACCTAAGTTTCAACACCGGGTTTCAAACACCCGTTTATATAATAGTATTTTATTAACCTGTAAGGATTTATGTTAATCAAATGGTCCGTCTGCAGAACTTTGAGACACCACAAATGAGATAACACAAATACCTGACGTCCTTCCTCTTCTACGGCTTCTCAATCTTGAATGAGCCCGTTATTACTTTTCCAAGATCTGCTGAGTAGATCTTTCTTCTGAATGTTTGAAACATTGACTGGACATAAGAGATAACTTTTGATTGCTAAGACTAATTTAAACCCTGATTTTATAATTATTAACTCGATCAAAGGAATTTCAGTACAACAGTATTTGACACACTTCTATCTAGGGCCTGTTTTGTGATAACTTTTTAGGTCTATATAATTATTTGTCTTACTTCTGTCTAGGGCCTGTTTTGTGATAACTTTTTAGGTCTATATAACTATTTGTCTTACTTCTATCTAGGGCCTGTTTTGTAGACTCCACCCATTGCCTGGTCTCTGACTTCTTGTAGGCGTGAATAGCAGCATATCTATGCCAAGTCAGCAGCAGCTGTCAATATCAACAATATGAGTATACAGGTATGTATTTTAGCCACACAGTCTTGAGGTGCAGTGATCTTAGGACTCTTTGGGGGTTCAAAATATCTACATTTTTATTCTTTGTAAGATCAGTCTCTGACAAAATCCATAAAAATATCCTTTTCAACTTACACTTTTGATGCAGTGGAATATTCAGTCTGAGTACAATCTAATAAGAGACAGACAGATTGTGAGTTACCTTGTGTAGAAGTTGTCTGTTGTAGTGGATTATGGCAGCTCTGTCTTCCTGCCTCTCTCTAACATTCTCCAGAACATTGTCTCTCCATGTGTGAAATGCCCACCTTAATTGTACAGGTAAAGCCATATCAACAAAATAATAGTGAGGTATTTTATAGTGGTTTTAGAAATGATATCAAAAACTTGTAAAATTTAAAAACCCGCTTTATAGTATGCTTCTAATGATATGACATTTTATACCTTTAATGCTTTCAATGATGTGATATTTTATACCTTTAATGCTTTCAATGATGTGATATTTTCAATGATGTGATATTCTATACCTTTAATGCTTTTAATGATATGACATTTTATACCTTTAATGTTTTCAATGATGCGAAATATTATACCTTTTACAGTCTTTACACTTCTGTCTGTATCGCTCCTCTCCCAGCATCTGGAATTGTCTTCCTTGAATTCTCTGAGCAATCCAAACCCTCAGAACTTTTCTACACAAATTCATTTGATAAAGTTTTGTGGCTCTTAGCCACTGTGACTTCTCCTGTTTAATTTCTTTTGTGTACTGAAAGTGGATAGAAAGAGAATTGTAGAATTTTATCTTAAAACATTGTTTTACCAAAAAAAAAGTAACAAAAAATTCCCTCACCTCTCTCCATGTTTGTAGGGCCCTCTTCAGTGAGGATTTGTAATGATGAGCCATTGCTTTTGTTTCTAAACTCTCCCTATGATGTAAGGATTTTATATAAAAAGACATTATTTAAGCAAATGAATAACAAGGGAACAACAGAACTGCAATTGTACAGATTGTAAAAAATACTTACTTTCATCATGTGAAGTCTTAATGCTTTCTCTACTCATCATGCCTTTATTGATTCAGAAATAATCAAATCACATGTATTTTAATTAAGGACATATTGCTTACATTTTTCTAAGATCCCTGACATACTGTAGCCACGCTAGCAGGTGCTTCCTACATATAGAGGAGTGGTAATGGTTCTCTGCCAGACTCTGAAAGTCAATCAAAATTGTCAAAACACACTGACTATCATTATCCTTACAAAATATCTCACAAACAAATGTTAAGCGAGTTCAACATTGTACATCTAATAAGACATTCAGTCATTCACTCCAATGTCACAAAATTAGTTTGAGCAGCATAAACAGTGGATGACTTCCTGGCATGTATCAATTACTTACTTCATATTTGGAAGTCATGAGAAATCATAACTAAGAGCATGTTTTTATATAGGATTAGCTAACCTGTTTGTCCCTTTATATAGGATTAGCTAACCTGTTTGTCCCTTTATATAGGATTAGCTAACCTGTTTGTCCCTTTATATAGGATTAGCTAACCTGTTTGTCCCTTTATATAGGATTAGCTAATCTGTTTGTCCCTTTATTCAGTATAATCTAACCTGTTTGTCCCTTTATATAGGATTAGCTAACCTGTTTGTCCCTTTATATAGGATTAGCTAACCTGTTTGTCCCTTTATATAGGATTAGCTACCCTGTTTGTCCCTTTATATAGGATTAGCTAACCTGTTTGTCCCTTTATTCAGTATTATCTAACCTGTTTGTCCCTTTATATAGGATTAGCTAACCTGTTTGTTCCTTTATATAGGATTAGCTAACCTGTTTGTCCCTTTATATAGGATTAGCTAACCTGTTTGTCCCTTTATTCAGTATTATCTAACCTGTTTGTCCCTTTATATAGGATTAGCTAACCTGTTTGTCCCTTTATATAGGATTAGCTAACCTGTTTGTCCCTTTATTCAGTACTATCTAACCTGTTGGTCCCGTTCTTGCAGACATGACTGTAGTCTATTTCTCCATCTGGCCAGGAAATGTTTTCTTGTACTATCCTCGTGATGTAGAACAGCCTGTGTATTAATAAAGAGACATGTGTCAGCAGTATTCTCACCAGAAACCATTACATTCATCGTCTTATTACCCATTACAACCGTGACTATTCATAACAGTCAAATATATAGTTATGAAAAATTCATATAATAGGTAAGAGTTTCAGTAATGGATAAATAGCCAATAATAATATAATTTTATTAGGCAGTGTCTGCTTAATGGCTGTGTGATGCGTACAGTGTGTGTGTCTGTCTGTGTCTGTGCTTGTCACTCTCGCTTTCAGCTCCACCCCTGGCTAGCAGTTCGCTGCAAAAGAGTTAGCAAAATATGTAAGTCTTCTCTGCCAGGTATAGCCTCTCCGCAGTTAGACCTATGTGGCCCAGATATGGGATCCTCCTCGAGGTAGCAGATGGAAATTGGGTACCTTGCGGCCCCAAGCAGAACCACAGGGTCTTGGAGGAGACTAGGCCCCTAAATGCACGGCATGCATGGCCCACCGGCGTGTGGATATGCCCTGATGCCTGCAATCCTAGTCCCCAGCTAT
The DNA here is from genome assembly GCF_032062105.1 of Saccostrea cuccullata. Taxonomy (NCBI): domain Eukaryota; kingdom Metazoa; phylum Mollusca; class Bivalvia; order Ostreida; family Ostreidae; genus Saccostrea; species Saccostrea cuccullata. Next base: position 256,725 of record NW_026938483.1, on the reverse strand, counting down.
GGGTCAAATAACATCACTGCCTTGTGAGAAGGCTTGGGAAAGTCAAAGGCTATGGAAGATAATCCAGACAGAAAATCCGTGTAGATGAGCACGAAAGCAAGGGAACGCAATCATCTAAGGGAAGGACAACCCTGAAAGAAAAACCACTGGCCCTCCGAGTCCAGGGGGTTATGCTTAGGGCCAGCAACCCTAACATGTCAAACAATGCAGCTACAGAAACCTTAACCAGAGAACAAAATGATGGAAGAAGGATTGAAACCACTCAGGATACTGATAGTATGACGGGTGAATCCCCCACCCTGATAGGAGATGTCCTTCGACCAAAAATAACACGTAGAGTGGGCTGCTGGAACGTGCGGACCCTCTACCAAACAGGAAAACTAGCACAAGTGGTGAGAGAAATGGAGCATTACAAGATCGAGCTTCTTGGAGTAAGTGAAACTAGATGGACAGGCAAGGGATCAAAACAACTAGTGTCAGGACATCAAATACTCTACTCTGGAAGAACTGATGAACATCATAGCAGAGGAGTAGCAATAATCACAACAAAAGAAGTTTATAGAAGTCTGTTAGAATGGAAGCCAGTGAATGAACGAATCATAACAGCAAGATTCAACTCAGCCTTTGCCAAACTTACAGTAGTGGTATGCTATGCACCAACAGATGATGCAGAAGACGACGAAAAAGTCTCCTTTTACGACAGCTTACAAGAAATAGTAGACAATACACCATCTCACGATGTCCTACTTATCTTGGGAGACTTAAATGCAAAAGTTGGGAAAAGCAATCAAGGAAGAGAAAGCATCATGGGTAAGCAAGGCTTAGGAGAATGTAACAGCAATGGAGAGAGACTGTGCACTTTCTGCCAAGAAAACAACTTGATAATTGGTGGAACTATATTTATGCACAAAGATATCCATAAGACAACATGGAACTTCAGACAGCAGATTTACCAGTAAAAGATAAAAGAGGGAATGTCTTATCCAAAGAAGAAGATATACAGAAACGATGGAAAGAACATTTTGAGGAAGTGTTCAATATAAATGATACAGGAAATGAGGTCCTGATAACACCAGCCATTAACATACTGGACATTAATACAGATCCACCCAGTATAGAAGAGGTAAAAAAGGCAATAAAGAGATTAAAAAATGGAAAGGCTGCTGGCATTGACCAGATAAATGCAGAGCTCCTCAAGGCCGAAGAGTACTGGACACCTACCATCTTGACAAATATTCTACAGAACATCTGGGAATCAGAAGAGACACCAACCTTCTGGAGAACAGGCCTTATTGTAAAACTTCCAAAAAAAGGAGACCTTTCCAACTGCAATAACTATAGAGGGATAATGCTGCTCTCAGTATCGATGAAAGTGCTAAGCAGAGTGATATTGAACAGAATCACAGACATAGCAGACCCTCTACTGCGGAAAGAACAGGCAGGATTTAGAAAGGGGAGATCATGTGCTGACCAGATATTCACTCTAAGACAAATACTAGAGCAGAGCAATGAATGGAACTCTCCGCTTTACATCAACTTCATCGACTTTACAAAAGCTTTTGACAGTGTTAATCGCCTAGCCTTAGAAAAAATTCTCAGTCATTATGGGATCCCAGATAAAATTATCTCCAGCATTAAGATGTTGTATACAGACCTAAATGCCAGAGTTATCTGTGGATCAAGCTTATCAGAGGAGTTCGAATTACAGACTGGAGTAAAACAAGGATGTCTGCTCTCCCCTCTTCTCTTTACATTCTGCATTGACTGGATTATGCAAGAAACCATCAAGAATAAGCGGACGGGAATTACTTGGGCCATGACAGAGATGTTAGAAGACCTGGATTTTGCAGACGACATAGCACTGCTATCACACCGCCATCGTGACATGCAAGAAAAAACAAAACAACTAGCAGAAACAGCAAGGAAGATTGGCCTTAATATCAACAACACCAAGACCAAGATCATGAAGGTCAATACTAAATCAGAGGAGCCCATCACCTTAAATAACGAAGAAATAGAAGAAGTCTCAGAATTTGGCTATCTAGGAAGCAAGATCACCACAGATGGGAACTCAGAGGTAGATGTACTAGCTCGAATTTCAAAAGCCACAGGAGCGTATGTTGCACTAAGAAACATCTGGAGGTCAGCAAAGATCAGCACAAACACCAAAATAAGGATCTTCAAGAGCAACGTGCTTGGGGTCCTCCTATATGGTGCTGAAGCATGGAAAGTTACTAAAACCATCTCAAACAAGCTAGATACCTTCCAGACACGCTGCCTTCGCAGAATACTTCGCATCTTCTGGCCAAATACCATCTCAAATGAGGAGCTATACAAAAAGACCAACACCACCCCTCTATCTCAAGTTATAAAGAGAAGAAAATGGCTGTGGATAGGGCATGTATGTAGAATGCACCCAACTTCCATCCCAAGGGTTGCTTTGAAATGGACACCACCTGGCAAGAGAAAGAGAGGAAGACCAAAAGAAACATGGAGAAGATCTGTAGAGAAAGAGATGGGAAAGAACCGCTGGACATGGGGACAGATACAGAAATGGACACAGGACAGGCCAGCATGGAAGTCTCTGGTGACGGCCTTATGTGCTATCCAGCACGAAGAGGATTAAGTAAGTAAGTTTATTAGGCAGTGAGAAAATCTATTATAGAATTAAATTAGAACTAAAATATTAAAATTACCATTCTCCAGTTCATTCTGAAATCTCTGTGTTCTTCATAGGAATTAAACCACTGGTAGAAGAACCGGGCAAGCAAATTCTCTCTGAAAAAGAAAGTAAAAGTAGACGGAATTAAACCACTGGTAGAAGAACCGGGCAAGCAAATTCTCTCTGAAAAAGAAAGTAAAAGTAGAAGGAATTAAACCACTGGTAGAAGAAACGGGCAAGCAAATTCTCTCTGAATAAAAAGGAGGAAAAAAACTTACACTTGTTTAAACACAGGGGCCTGTAACTGATTTTGTGTGATCACTATACACTGTATGTTTGTATATAAAGGTGAAAGGTAAAATCTTGTACATGTATAGTACCCATGTGCTTCAAAAGTAACATTTGTTTATAATTCTGATTAATTACATTCTTTTAGTGTATATCTATAAACTGAGATTTCATCATATTTCTGTAATTTTTAACATTTTACTACAATAAGCAGTACCTTCTAAAACTTGTGTATTTTTCCAGATTTTCTCTCTTAATTTTCTCCATTTCAACATAAATCCTCCACTGGAAGATAATCCTGGGCATGGAGTGAACGAAAAAGAAAGCATCTGCCTGAACCTTCAACATCTACAAAACACATCACATACTGATATATAAAACAATAATAAGCTGTTGGTTAGGGATTATATTTCATCAGTGTCTGTATGTCTGTCTGTCCTCAGGATATTTGTGTTTTAAAAAAAGGAGGTGAAAAGATTAAGAAAAGAATTTGGTAGGCCATGTCCTAGTGATTACAATTTGGTGTTAAATATGATGGTCATTTTTTACATCTTGCCATATGCTACCAAATTATACAATCATGTACATATTGTTGCTATATACACGATCTACGGTTAAAAGCATGTTGGGAGAGGTAGTCTATAATCAATTTCTACTTTGATATACAAAACAAATGGAAAAAAAGATTCTTTGGTGGTTTTCAGAGAATAATGACGTTTACACAACATATAATGATGCTAAAGCTGATAAATATTTGGTTCTGTCATCTGGTACTTACTTTTCTCTGTTCTCTGTATCTGGTATACAACATCAGAGCATCCAAGCACTTTCTTTTGAGGACACTCCTGAAGGAAAGTTAATAAGTTTTGTTGTGAAATAAAACAAAAATGAAAACTTCACCTGTTTTCTCTCTTTATTAGAATCATAATTTGATTTGACAACTGCCTGACAATAAACTTATGTCCACTTGGTAAGATCACATACCATTCGTGTGTGTATACTTGGTAAGGCAACAAACTGATAACGAGTATTATTCACTGATAATGTTTGGTAAGATGATTCACTGATAATGTTTGGTAAGATGATTTAGAGATAATTTATAGATTACATGTGAGTGCCTGCATGGTAAGATACATGTAATTTACTGATAACTTACTGTTAATGTGTGCCTGTTTAGTAAGATGACCTACTAATAATGAGCATGTACCTGCTTGGTAAGAAGATTAACTGATAACTTACTGATAATGAGCATGTGCTTGCTTGGTAAGATTTACTGATAACTTACTGATAATGAGATTGTGCTTGCTTGGTAAGATTTACTGATAACTTACTGATAATGAGCATCTGCTTGCTTGGTAAGAAGATTTACTGAAAACTTACTGATAATGAGCATGTGCTTGCTTGGTAAGATGACTTATCTGTAGCTCTTCATTGTTCTCACATTTCTGTAACCAAATCTGCCAGTGTCGGCTCAAAAGCTGTAAAGAGAAGAAGAACTAATATAAAAGTACATGACTCTGCAGTTTAACTTACTAAACTTTATAACAGGAAAAAAGGTGCATATTTATTTTGATATGAAATTAAAAGTAGAATATAGCATTTAGAAACTGATAAACACATTTTTCCTAAATCAAAGACCACACCTAGTAATAAACTTAGCAGAATGAAACTAAACTAGAACTGTCCAATAGTTACAAATAAAATACTACCCCCCCCCCCCCCCCCCCCCCCCCGCTGGGTTTTTCAGAGAAGGTGCCAATTCAAAAATACTTTATGGATCTAGAGGTGTTCACAATTTACTTACAAAAATTTGCAGTGAAATATAATTGCTCATCATGTTTCTTAATGAATGAAACAAAGGTGCAACCAAATGAAACATCAATACTAATACATTGTAATTCCATTGTAACAATTTTTTTTATTTTTTCATTTTATTTTTTTTTATTTCTGCATTAAAAAAATAAATTGCAATTATGTGTTATGTCATTCTGCAAACTGATTGTTAAAAAAAAACCATTATACAAAATCAAATTAATCTTGATATATCAATTTGAAATGCATTTTGAAAATAAAGAGCTGGTCATCCAGTAATGAAGTGCTTTGACAGACAATAAATTACAATTAAGAGAATAAGAGAAGAGAGATCTTTAATTCTTGTGCCTTATTCCCTGGAGATTAGATAACACACACATGCTTCATAAGAGATATGCCTTAACAACTTCCAACACCAAACTCATTAATTTATCTTTAACTGGATGCATGTCCAGTCATTATTCCCAAGAGACAAATGAAATTACATTATCTTCTGTGCAATGTAAAAACTGTTTTAAACACTTGATGATGTTTCTTTTTTTTAAATTTTTATGAGTAGTTTTAAGCTGTAGTATTTTTGAACAGATATTCTAGATTCTATATCTCAAACCTTATACATGAGCCCAAAATGAACTAGTCAATTAAAATAAAAAATAAAACCTGTAAAATGCAAAAAAATAAACAAAAAGAGTTGAAAATTCCAGGTGCACACCTTCATATGGTGAATAATAAGTGTACAAATTTTCAGATTAATCCTTGCAATAGTTTCTGAGAAACGGTCCGGACAAAACCACAAAATAAAAATGAAAAAACACCTGTAAAATTCAAAATAATATTCGAATCAAGATGAAAATATCAGGTGCACAACTTTATATGGTGAATAATATGTGTACAAATTTTCAGACAAATCCTTCCAATAGTTTCTGAGTAATGATCCGGACAAAATCTCGTCTACAGACAGACAGACGGACATGGTGATTCCAATATACCCCCCCCTAAACTTCGTTTGCGGGGGGTATAATGATAGACATATACACTATAAAACTGACATACTGTTTTAAAGTAATGTTGAACAGCTAACTCATTTCTCATCTCTTTCACCCTCAGCTGCACCACATTGAGTCGAAAGGCATTAAATCCCATCAGCTGCGAGAAAATGTTAAAAAATTTGAAGACAGCATGATAAAACATTATTGAATAGATTCTTTACTTTAAAATTATAGAAGATAGATAACAACAGTTTTGTCAGGGACAAGTAAGTTCCAAACTTTATACAAAATTTTGATTTTGCTTGCATGTAAAGATTACAAACTTAAAGATAAAATAATTCTGATTTTATATGTAATAATGTCTAAACAAGTGACACGTTTTTGAGAATATCCTGAGATTATGTGTACATACTTAAAGCTAGCAATTGTATATTTCCATTTTCCCTCTAATCGAAAGACCAGAGAAATAATCTGTCCACTAAATCTTTATTATATTAAAACTATTATAGCTTGCACTGATAATTAAGTACTAATTTTAAAAAAAACATACCATCAATTTTTTCCTGTAATGCACCTCTGCTTTAAGCATCTTCTCTTTCTCTTGTTCTTGTATCAACATGTCTAGAAACCACTTGGTCAAGGAAAATTTTCATACTTTGTAGAAAATTTTAATTTCATTTCCATGTAGAGATTTCAAACTTTAAGATTAAAAAAAAAATCTGATTATGATGGCTTAAATATCTTTGTAGATATAAATATTTACAAGAGAGCCTTAACTTCATCAAACATTACTGTACTTCAATAAAAAGGAGACCTTCATTTGCACCGAGTCTTATCAGAAAATCAAAATGTACCAAACAGCAGGTTTAAGGTAATCACACTGTAAACTCTGTCATAATAACCTAACATTTGGATGAAATTAGTGTTCGTAATGTAAACCTTATCATACAATTTATTAAACACACATATACCACACAACACATAACACAAGAGAAATTATGAGCACAAGGACATCATTTCTGATACAGACAGACAAGGATACAAAGTTTCCAGATCTGGAAGTACCGCCTCCTCTGGAACCGCGCGGCCAGGACTTCAATGTGGTGCTGGTGGGATTTAATGGACTGATGGAGCTCATACTGCCTCCGCCAGGTATAAAACGTCTGATATCTCAGGCTCTGGCCATAGTATTTATCTGCATAATCTATAAAACAGGATAAAATATCCGATATCTCAAGCTCTGGGCATAGTATTTATCTGCATAATCTATAAAACAGGATATACTATCTGATATCTCAAGCTCTGGGCATAGTCTTTATCTGCATAATCTATAAAACATAGATTCTGTATAAAAACTCAAATCTTTGAATGAACAAAAAGCTTTTTTTATTTAAGTAAGATTCCATATTTTTCTGACTTGTTTCTTCAGTATCAATACCTTTCTGTCTTTTCCTGTCTCGTTTCTGCAGCCAATACTGAGTCCAAGCAATAAAACACCTCCTCTTAACGGTTTGTTGGTAGTGTCTGAGAGACAGAGCATGTCTGTGGTAAATCTGGCGCTTCTTTTTAAGTCTGTCTGACCAAATCAACCAGTGCTGATAAAAAAAAATTACTTCTGAATTTGTTTATTGCATTAGGATAATTTTTTCTAAACATAATCACATAAAGTAAGTAAAATCTGACCGTAAGAATAATTACTTGTACCTGTCAGATGATATCATTACCTAAGTTTGAATTCTGTATGCCTGTATTAACTTGTGCCTGAATTCTGTAGGCCTGTACCAATCTGTGCCTGAATTCTGTAGGCCTGTACTAATACTTGTGCCTGAATTCTGTAGGCCTGTACCAATCTGTGCCTGAATTCTGTAGGCCTGTACTAATACTGTGCCTGAATTCTGTAGGCCTGTACCAATCTGTGCCTGAATTCTGTATGCCTGTACTAATACCTGTGCCTGAATTCTGTAGGCCTGTACCAATCTGTGCCTGAATTCTGTATGGCTGTACTTACCTGTGCCTGAATTCTGTATGCCTGTACCAATCTGTGCCTGAATTCTGTATGCCTGTATTTACCTGTGCCTGAATTCTGTATGCCTGTACTTACCTGTGCCTGAATTCTGTATGCCTGTACTAATACCTGTGCCTGAATTCTGTAGGCCTGTACTTACCTGTGTCTGAATTCTGTAGGCCTGTACTAATACCTGTGCCTGAATTCTGTATGCCTGTACTTACCTGTGTCTGAATTCTGTATGCCTGTACTTACCTGTGCCTGAATTCTGTATGCCTGTACTTACCTGTGTCTGAATTCTGTATGCCTGTATTAACCTGTGCCTGAATTCTGTATGCCTGTACTTACCTGTGCCTGAATTCTGTATGCCTGTACTTACCTGTGCCTGAATTCTGTATGGCTGTACTTACCTGTGCCTGAATTCTGTATGCATGTACTTACCTATGCCTGAATTCTGTAGGCCTGTACCAATCTGTGCCTGAATTCTGTAGGCCTGTACCAACCTGTGCCTGAATTCTGTAGGCCTGTATTTACCTGTGCCTGAATTCTGTATGCCTGTATAAACCTTTGCCTGAATTCTGTATACCTGTACTTACCTTTGCCTGAATTCTGTATACCTGTACTTACCTTTGCCTGAATTCTGTATGCCTGTACTCACCTGTGCCTGAATTCTGTATGCCTGTAATTACCTGTGCCTGAATTCTGTAGGCCCAGAACTGTAAAGCCACTACTTCCATTTCATGTCTCTCTTGCTGAAGACTGTACTGCTCCTTCCATTTAATCCACACTAACCTATCAACAGAAATAAACATTAATTAAATATCATAAGTACACCAACAAAATTATCATAAGAAGGCTGTGCGGTTATGCTCACTTGTTATACCATCGCTCTAATGTGAATAAACACTCTCATATGAATAAACACTAATTAAGTTTCGAAAGAAATTTGGTATGGACAAATGCCAAGATAAATAGGAAGTTGAAATCAGATTTGTACAAAAATGAATCCCACCATATCGCAAAGAGTGGGATAAAATTTTATGAATCTGGATTGAATTTGGTATTATAAATTATATAATTTTGTAGTGACAGGGTATGGGATGATACTTGGATAGTAAATTTTGGACCTGGCTAGGTGAAGCCATGCCAGGTATGAAATTTACAAACAAGGTACGTACGATCCTCTCCCATTCAGGCCATAGTTGAATGAGAAGAGAATATTTTGTACTTCATTAAAATATTAACCAATTAACATTTTAGCAGATTTTTTTTCCTAGCTAACACTTTGGCAGTTTTTTTTTTACCTAGTTTACAAATTTAAATTAGCAGATATTTTACCTAGTTAACACGTGGTGATAATGGCTGTCTGCCTCTGCTTTAATTTTCTTCTTTCCTCTCTGGATATTAACAAAATCCTTCCAGTGTTTAAGACTCCTGCCTAGAATTGCTTTGTTACCTGCAAAGAAAGGAAATGAATGGTAAAAAGAAAAAAACAAACTGTCAAGGGAATTTATACAATATACAGTTGAACTTCAGTGTCATGAAAACCAATATCTAAAATTCCATATCCCAAAAGTATTTCCTTTGCCCCATCAATTCAAGATTATGAGGTTTGACCGTAATTATAATCAATGCATGACAACTTACAATTTTTTCTCATCCCAGAAAATCATGTTATGCATAGCCACTTTCAATGAAAGAATTTTTAAACAAGAATCTTTGACATTTGACAAACTGTGGCCCTAGTGTTCATGACAAGGAAATAATGTAAAATTATGAACAAGAGGCCTAGGGGCCACAGCGCTCACCTGAGCACATCGGGCTTGAATTTACCCCCCCCCCCCCCTCCAGGCATTCATCATTTGAACAAACTAGAATCTACACTGCCTGAGGATGATTCCGTATAAATATCACTAATCATAGTTTTGAAGTACTTGAAATTTTTTTAAAGGTTTCCCTATATATCCCTATGTAAAACTTGGGTCGGCCATTTTGGCCCCACCCTAGCCCCGGGGGGTCATGATTTAAACAAACTTGAATCTACACTACCTGAGCATGATTCCACATGAGTTTCATCTTTCCTGGCCCAGTGGTTCTGGAGAAAAAGATTTTTAAATATTTTTCCTATATATTCCTATGTTAAACTTCGGTTGGCCATTTTGGCCCCACCCTAGCCCCGGGGGTCATGATTTGAACAAACTTGAATCTACACTACCTGAGCATGATTCAACATGAGTTTCATCTTTCCTGGCCCTGTGGTTCTGGAGAAGAAGATTTTTAAAGATTTTTCCTATTTATTCCTATGTAAAACTTGGGTGCGGCCATTATCCCCACCCTAGCCCAAAAGTCATGATTTGAACAAAATTGAATCTACACTACCTGAGGATGATTCCACATGAGTTTCATCTTTCCTGGCCCAGTGGTTCTGTTAAGAAGACTTTTAAAGATTTTTCCTATATATTCCTATGTAAAACTTGAGATTTGCCATTTGTGGCCCCACCCTAGACAAGGAAATAATGTAAAATTATGAACAAAATTGAATCTACACTAACCATCAGATATAACTTACATTTTTTAGTTTCATCTTTCCTGGCCCTGTGGTTGGCAAAGAAAAATTTTATACATGTACATAATAGTTTTACAATTTAATTACTTTTGTTTATCTTTATATGGAGCACTTCTTCTCAAAGAGATCAAAAACAAACTTCTAAAAATAGCCACAACCACATGAGTTTCATCTTTCCTTTATCACAGTGGTAAAACATGCTTGCAGAAGATTTTTAAAAATTTTTGCTATATATTCCTATGTTTTTACTTGGGGTGGCCAAAATATATTATGAACTTACTGACATGATATAACAAACTTACATTTATACTACAAGAGGCCCATGATTCCATATGAGTTCCATCTTTCCTGGCCCAGTGGCTAGGATAAAAAGAAATTTTTAAAAAATGCCATTAATTTTTCTCAAAAGTAAACCTTATCTCCAGTTAAAAAGGGCTTGCCCTTTTTTGAACAAATTTTTTCACCCAAGAATTTGTGCCATATTTTGATTAAATTGGCCCACTTTGGTTGGCCATTGAAAATGTGAAAAGTTTACGACGACGACAACGACAACGACTACAACGACGACAGACAACGGACAAATTTTGATCAGAAAAGCTTGACTTGAGCCTTCGGCTGAGGATGCTTCCATATAAATATGATCACTTATGACTTTGTTATTCTTAACAAATAACCAATTTGATATAACTTATTTTTTTATATTTCTATGTAAAAAAAATCTTCTGCCTGTCAACCATCACTTGGCAAAGAAAAATTTTATACATGTACATAATAGTTTTACAATTTAATTACTTTTGTTTATCTTTATATGGAGCACTTCTTCTCAAAGAGATCAAAAACAACTTCTAAAAATAGCCACAACCACCATGCCCTCTTAAATCTACCCTTTATCACATATAGTAAAACATGCTTGTAGCATACATACTTATAACAAATTGATGCTTTAATCGAAGTGATTTTTATTTCCCCGTGGCTTCAAAATATATTATGAACTTACTGACAGATATAACAAATTACATTTATATAAAAGCAAAATTGCCTCTCCTTGGCACTTCACTATAAGTGTGTTTTAATGTATTTTAATTTACACTACAACATAATTTATCAACTCAAAGCAAAATTCTTTATAATTTTAGAGGGAGAAGTTGCAGAAATTCAAACACATTGTAAATGTACTCTACAGCACACATTGTAATCTACACTTCACCGTATAAGTCAACTGAATCTAATTGTTAGGGGGTGGAGAGATTCATGATTTTAAAATATTGTAATTGTAATAGATAGTTCACCACTTACTAATGGTTGTAGCAAGCTCCATTTTTTCTGCAGTAGCCTTCTGATAGAGTACATAGAGCCTCCAAGCTTCAAACACTTTACTCCAAACCACATATCTTAAACATGTTAAAAGAGAAAATTGAAATTGAAAACATTATGTTTAAAAATATATTGCAAGAAATTAGCCAAAAATTTAATTTATCTAACAAAGAAGCAGCCTATATGTCTTTTCTATAAACAATAACTCATAAATTGGCACTTTGTTGATCGTTTTTACTCTTGAGTTACTTTTTACAGATCAAATATTAACTACAGCTGTCCAAAAGGGACAAATAACCCCACCAGGTTTTTCAGAGAAGGTGCCAATTCACAAATATTTTATGGATCTAAGAGGTGTTCAATTTTCTAACAAAAATTAACAGTGAAAATAATTGCTCATTATATCTTTTAATGAATGAAACAAAGGTGCAACCAGATAAAACACCAATACTAACACATTGTAAATTCCATTGTAACATTTTTATTTCACAAAAAAATAAAGTGCAACAGCTTTTTAAAAAAAAAATCATATTAAACAAAATCAAATTAATTTTGATAATCAATCAATTTATCTGCATCCAGAATTAAGTGCTTTGATAAATTTTTGAGAGGAAGGTACTTTTGTGGGTTTGAAACATATCCTAACTTTTTATTTTGAGAACCTTGTATAATTAAAACTTTGATTTTATTTAACTTGTACACCAAACTCATTAATTTATCTTTAACTGGATGCATGTCCAGACATTAGTCCCATGAGAAAAAAAAAATGAATGTACATTATCTTCTGTGTAATGTAAAAACTGTTTTTAACACTTGATGATGTTTCTTTTTGTTAGTTTTAATGAGTAGTTTTAAGCTGGATTCTATGTCTGAAACTTTACACATGAACCCAAAATGAATGAGTCAATAAAAATAAAAAATAAAATGCAGAAAAATAAACAAGAGGCCCAAGGGCCTTGAATCGCCTATTTCGATAAATTGTACAACCTATCACTTCTATTTGAAGCCTCTAACCCTTTTCCCAAGGCCAACTTCCATCAACTTCCAAAGTTTGATGAATACTAGCCAATTATAACTGAATATCATTTTAATAAAGTAGGAAAAAAACATAAGGGGGTCACAATGACCTACCTTTCAGTGGAAATTTTCAATAGTAAAGGTAATGACAAAGATTGAAGATTCTAAGCCAATAAGTATGTGAGATAAGGGTGAAACGTTTACGAATTTTGTAAACGTTTAAAGAGTTGTTATTCTGAGGAGGGGGATATTCAAGTGGAGTGATGGCTCTGCCCTTGGATCTAAATTGATTTCAATTCTTTCATTTAATATAAGTATGAGTTGTTATTACAAATGTTTGTTGGTCATTATTATTTAAAATCTGTTATCAAATCATGCATTGTACACATTTTACCTAAAGATTGGTTTGTTTATAATTAAAGAAATTTTGTAAAGATGTAATTTCTCCTCTGAAGTAAAAGTAAAACAAGACCTGTTCATTATTTTTTTTTTCAAAGGGGGGGGGACTTGTAAAAAAATGTATTATATATTATTTAATCAAAATATGTAAATTTTATATTTAGGTCCTTTGTGGAAAGAAAAGTTAGCCCGTGAGTTTTCATTCTGTTTCTTATTTAATTGTGTGCATCTGAACAGAGACATATAATAGATCATGCACTAAAACAAATTTGTTTTTATTATTATTAGACTAGTCCATTTATGGAATAAACGTTTACTCAAACTGTAAACGTTTAGAAAAAAACGTCGAAAAATCATTTCTTAGTGTTGCATGTCCATATACTGATGTATACGATATGTTGTTTTAAAGAATGATATAAAACTTTGTAGATTCCAGAATTTCTGAGATTATTAATTATAGCCATAAAATGTTAAAAGGACAAACTTTATTTAATTCCATGGAAGTTAGCACACCCAAAGTTGCATACAATAGAACAATCCAAGGAAAAGGCGCGAAGATAGCTTTCTAGTGACATTTGGCGCGAAAAGATGCATTTCACCCCAAAGTTTGATGTAGAATATAAATGGACTGATCCAGTAAAGCCATAAAATGTCAGAAAAAAGGATACACATTTTAGACATTTTTCAAACGGCGAATCACATGGAATAATCTGTTCCATGCAAAAAGAGTAAAGGAAGTAAACACTGCATTTTTTTGCATCAGTTATATCATTCTTTTTTCTGAAAACTTTTTTCTTTTAAAATGCAGGTAAAGAATTCCAGTGTAAATCAGCTTGCACAAAATCTAGCTCTCTAGATATGATCGCACAGTTTCGGATCTTGGAAATATCAATCCTTATACAGCCTGATGCCGTGACGTCAGGCAATAAAAAAAATAAATTGCAACTATGTGTCATGACACTCTGCAAACTGATTGCTGAGAAAAAAATTATATTAAACAAAATCCAGACATTACTCCCAAGAGACAAATGAATGTACATTATCTTCTGTGTAATGTAAAAACTGTTTTTAACACTTGATGATGTTTCTACTTATTAGTTTTAATGAGTAGTTTTTAGCTGTAGTTCACATTTTTGTACAGATATTCTAGATACTATGTCTGAATCTTTACACGTGAACCCAAAATGAATGAGTCAATTAAAATAAAAAATAAAACCAGTAAAATGCAGAAAAATAAAAAAATAAAGTTGAAAATTTCAGGTGCACACCTTCATATGGTGAATAATAAGTGTACAAATTTTAAGATAAATCCTTGCAATAGTTTCCGAGAAATGGTCTGCACAAAACAAAATAAAAATAAAAAAAACACCTGAAAAATACAAAATAATCATCCAATCAAGATGATAATACCATGTGAACACCTTCATATGGTGAATAATATGTGTACAAATTTACAGACAAATCCTTCCAATAGTTTCTGAGAAAATGTCCGCACAAAATCTCGTCTACAGACAGATGGACATGGTGATTCCGATATACCCCCCCTTAAGTTCGTTTGAGGGGAGTATAACAGTTTACTTTTTTAGGATTTAATTAAATTTTTGTATAGTTTATAATCTTTATTGAGAATTTCATGTACCTACAGATTTATGTATCAAATGGTTTTTACCATATGTGTAACTTGAAAAATTAGTTGAGAGGCCTACTAGTCCAGCCTGTAATCTGTTTTTTTTTTTTTTGGATGATATGACCTCTGGCCTTGTGCTATATTTACCTGTGATGACATTCTGCTCGCACCATCAACCTCCATTCTTTTCTGACTTCCCACCACATGGCATGCCACTCCCTGTATACTTGTCTGACCAAGTGTGTCTCATAATGTCGCCTGTTAATTCAAAACACATTAGTTGTACACCTGTCTCAGTGTTGTCCATCTACACCAGTGATGATTGATTGCACTGAACAGTGACCAAGTTAGCAGATTTATATAGGGATCCTCAGATACAGCAAGAGAGAAATCAAAAGTGGCAAACAAATTCCTAAAAATTAAACTGTCTAATATTTGGTTTAAAGATGAGATCCAGCAATTGGCTTCCACCATAATTATTATGCAAGCCAATTGCTTGATCATCATTACAAAATATCAGACAGTTATTCTTTACATTTTCCTGATATCCTAAATTCAGGTGCTACAAACCAAGCCCACTTCCATCTCTTGCTGTCCTGCCCCACATGTGATTTTTTTTTTTACGTAACCAATCAATCAACCAGTAGCTTTATGTAGAAATAAAAAAATTTCAATATTTGTAGCTTTATCTTAGAAAATGAAATTTAAAATTATAAATAAAAACATATAAAAAGCAAGAGCTGAATCTTATACCGTGTATGAAATACTGACCTTGCTACAGATGGAAGCACTCTCCCAAAAGCTTTAGTTTTCCAAATGTTGGAAAATTTCCTTGCTAAATGCCTGTAAATATTTTGTAAATAATATGTTTCATAAATGTTAATCTTTATAATATGATCCTAATAAAACAAAATAAAGAGTGCATGCTTTACCGGTAACCTTTTGACCCCTCTCTGTTTTATGTTTTTTAATGCCATAGATTTCCATTCACTAATCACTTTAAATGCAAAAAAAACATGTGTAATGTAAATATTTTAATGAACTGGTATTTCCACCCCTGTTGCCTTTACTTAATCCTGAGTCATATGTTGTAACACTTACCTTAATCCTGAGTGAAATATTATGTGTAGGTCATTACTTATACTGAGTTAAATGTTGTAATTCTCTACTTAATCCTGAGTAAAATGTTGTAGCTCTTACCTAATCCTTAGTGAAATGTTAGGTTTTGGTCTTTACTTAATCCTGAGTGAAATTATAGGTGTAAGTCTTTACCTAATTCTGAGTGAAATATTAGGTGTCGGGCATCTTTACTTAAACCTGGGCTAAATGCTAGGTCTAGGAATTTACTCTATCCTAAGTGAAAATGTTAGGTATAGGTTTTTGCTTAATCCGGAGCAAAATATTAGGTGTAGGGCATCTTTATTTAATTCTGACTAAAATGTTAGGTGTAGGTCTTTTATCTTATCCTGATTAAATGTTAAGTGTAAGTCTTTACCTTAACCTTAGTTAAATGTTAGGAGTAGGACTTTACCTCATCCTGAGTTAAATGTTAGGAGTAGGACTTTCCCTAATTCTGAGGTAAATGTTAGGTGTAAGTCTTTACCTTATCCTGAGTTAAATGTTAGGTGTAGGTCTTTTATCTTATCCTGATTAAATGTTAAGTGTAAGTCTTTACCTTAACCTTAGTTAAATGTTAGGAGTAGGACTTTACCTCATCCTGAGTTAAATGTTAGGTGTAGGTCTTTTATCTTATCCTGAGTTAAATGTTAGGTGTAGGATTTTACCTTATCCCGAGTTATATGTTAGGTGTAGGACTTTACCTAATTCTGAGGTAAATGTTAGGTGTAGGTCTTTACCCAATCCTGAGTTAAATGTTAGACGTAGGTCTTCACCTTATCCTGAGTTAAATGTTAGGTGTAGGTTTTTACCTTATCCTGAGTTAAATGTTAGGTGTAGGATTTTACCTTATCCTGAGTTAAATATTAGGTGTAGGTTTTTACCTTATCCTGAGTTAAATGTTAGGTTAGGACTTTACCTAATCCTGAGTTAAATGTTAGGAGTAGGACTTTACCTAATCCTGAGTTAAATGTTAGGAGTAGGTCTTTACCTAATCCTGGGTTAAATGTTAGGTGTAGGTCTTTACCTAATCCTGGGTTAAATGTTAGGTGTAGGACTTTACCTAATCCTGAGTTCCTTTAACCTTCCTCCTCTATTCCATGTGTAGTCTGCCCTGTAATTCTTTATCTGGACCCCGCTCTTCTTTCCCCGTGGAACCCCTTTCCTCCTCTGTTGCTTGTCAGTTTTCTGAGCAGCTCTCTCAGGCACACAGTGAATCTCCAGTGTGGTAGTTTTCATCAGGTCAGGTTTCATTGATGTCTTTGAGAGATTTTCTTTTTCCCTTCTTTTCTGTCTTTTGGAAAGCACTGGGATTTTAGATATATTTGTTTCTTTATCATCATTTACATTCTTGGAAGATCTGTAAGTTTAAAAGTAAAGTTATGTATAACAATGGAATCTATTACCGTCAATCTGGAAATTTTTACGTCAATTTTATTTTGCGAATTCGGGTCAAAATGCTGTTGATTAATTTTTACGTTTCAAAATTTTGCGAATGACCACTGCTTTGTTTACATTTTCTTATTGGTAATTTATTTTTAAGAAAAATATTTTTGCGAATGCAATAAACTCGCAAATTTGCTAAAAATTTATCTACAGCAAAAATTTCCAGATTTACGGTACTACTGTAGACAACATCTCAGCCCAACAACACCTCGGCTTTCTATAACTTAATAAAAGTTAGCCATATAGTCCTTTGCATCTTTCTCTTGTGGAAATGTGAGATATAATGCTAAGTAATACTATATTTTAACATAGTAGAAATTTTCTCTTCATAAATACATCAGAGATACATATACATATGTAGGTCAATTATCGATGGAGAGGAATTTAATGGACTACATTTGAACTTTTCTTTTTCTTTTATTTTTGGCTTGAGGGATTAATGCCGCCGTAGTGTTGTCAAATTGGTTGAAAATCATAATTGATTACTTGGCAGCATCAGTTTACTCTAATCAATGGATAATAATCGAATCGGTAACAATTTGTATAAAATAGGCACTAAATATATAAAATGCAGAAGATTAATTTTGCAATTAACATAAGTACTTGTGTATTATACAGATTCAAATTCTTAATACAGCAGAACTGAATAAATTATTATATAGTCTATTTATATTCCCTATATAAGCGCAAACATAACACTACATATTCACAGGATTTGAGGTCGTATTTACCGGAGGGTCAATGCGCGTACAGCAGCATTGTGATGACATAATCAATACCTCAAACAACTTTGTAATCAATGGTTGCAATGACCACAGCGAGCTATGTATCTGTCAGCAGCAAAAATATTATACAAACCTATTGCAGGATTATTTTTAAACATTTGGACGTCTTATACAGCGAAACTCGGAGAGGAAAACACAGAGGTGACAAACTGTTATCTGGACATTTCTTTCAGCAATGGAAATTTGTTAATGAAAAGGGTGTCAGCATTTGCCTCGGTCAATATGAATATTTTTCTGGTGAATAACAAACCATATTCAACACCAAAAGAGTCTATAATTGTATAATATATAACTGAAAAGCTACAAAGATGATTTTTGAGTTTGTGTCCTTCACAGACTGACATAAACTGGTCTGCAGAATGAAGTTTACGTATACAAAGTATCTGAATATAAACAGGGTACAGATTTTTGTGAAAAGCATTAAGCAGGGACACTGAATTTATACTTTATTTTCACGAGGTAATAATGAAAATGTAACAGATACATATACTTATATATATATACGAACAAATAAATAAATATGAATAAAAACAGGTGCATTTTTTTTTCGTGTTTACCGGTACTTTTTTTGTGTTTTGCTTTGGACAGTCCCAATTTGTCTATGGTCTTTCCCACTTGGGCACTTTAAAATGAGATTTTCCAATGGGCTATTTCATTCTTCTTTCATAGTTTTGCACATGGCATTTAGCACCTTAATTACGTCTTCTCATTCTTTGACTATCATAAATTTCAATTTATAAATTTATAAGCCCTTGGGAGATTATTTTTATATAAGTAAGAAAAACAAGTTTATTCGTTTACTTTTTTCAATAAATATTTCACTTAATTCGCAAATTCTGAAAAAGGAAATGTAATATATTTTCGCAATGAAATTTTTATAACACAATTAGCCAATGTGTTTGGATTAAGAGGACTTCTGTTAAGTTTATGGTTTTATTGTAAAAGTCGCAGCAAAAACAATAGTACATGAAAAGTTCAATTACAAAGATCTCGGAGCCAGGATGGTGAAATCTCACATAGTCATTGCTTCACAAAGGTCTCAGAGCTAAGTTTGTAAACACTCTCATAGTTCGTCTCGGAGCTAAGATGGTAAAAAGCTCTCATAGTTCGTCTAAGAGCTAGGATGTTAAAAACTATTGATACTCAGTGCGCACATCTTTTGTACAAGATGCTGCATCATAGGGATCATGTATATGGTGAAACATGTAGCAATTAGTTAGTTAGAGAGTCACTTCATTTTATATTAATACATGTATAGTCCGCCCCTCACTGAGGCTCTGTCTCACATCTCCTTATAGGATACAACAATGTCCACTGTTTACAGTGTGTACCTTGCACATTCTTCAGTTAATTAGATGGCTGCAGCTTTGCACAAAGTCTGATTGGAAAGTGTCAATATTCGAGAACAGCACATTGTAAAAACTAATTGTCCGTCAAATGATTGAAGATGCTCTCTTATTGTATCCAATCTCCCAGAGTTTCTTAATTAAGGGGGGACCTATGTCGTTCTACGTCAAACTCATAACAGCGTTATTTGATGTCACAATAGCAATGTTTCTTTTTATACCTGTTGACTTTCGCTAAGTTCTGTGATTTAGGCCTAACATTGTAAATAGTCAATAACATACACAAGTTTCAAAAAGAAAATTTATTCATTACTAATAATTGTTAATGATAGGGCTGTCACGGGTACCCGAAATGACCCGGAACAATTAATTTGGGTCGGGTACGCATTAGAATTTTTTTTCAATTCTTTGACTATCCGATTTGTAAAATAGAGTAGATTTTACTACAAAAATGGCGTCAAAAACGAGAGACTTGTTAGTACATTGTAATTATAAGGTGATTTAAATAATTTGGTACAATTGTTGTCTAGTCAGAAGGCTACTTTAAACTAGTTATAATGTTGCTATTTCTAAGATTAAATGAAAATATTCTTTTTATGGTTGAAAATATGAGCTTTTCTTCCATTACCTACCCGACCCGAGAAACCCGAACCTAAAAAAACCAGAACCGACCCGACCCGAAAAATTTTGGAACCGTGACAGCCCTAGTTAATGATAATATTAATGAGTTTGTTAATATTAGAATTCTCTTCCGTTGGTTGATAGTTCATATAGCTATTTAAGTTTTGAAAAGATACATCAATAATATGCTGATATAAGCGCAAAAAGAAAATATAAAATTCAGCAAAGAAAGCGGTTTAAAACAGGAAAATATGTTTATAAGTAATTTAATCATTACATTAACTGTTTTTGAAAATTGAAATAAGATTTTTTTAAAAATGTATGTGTACCTATACTGCTTTAATATTTATCAGCAGATTTAATTGTACTAATAGATAAGTATTAGTTGTTGACGGGGAAAGGGGGCATGTACAGAACAATCGGAATCAAGAATAAAAGATTATATCAGTGTAAATTGTTACTAATCAAAGTAGAATACTTGTTTTCCGCAAAATAGTTTAATATTCAGATGTTCGTCAGTGCTTACATACCTCTGTCTTAGTGCAGAAAGGTCAATATTTATGACAAAAGAGTATGAAAATTAAAGAAAACTTCAAATTTCTTGTTTATTTTATCACGAAGGTATACTATACTTTTTTCTTTACTAAAATAAAAAGTTAATCTATTTCTATAAAACTTATGAATTACACTATTTTCACACAAAGACTTTCTAAGATATTGCCTATTATGCATGAAGGCATTGTCAAAAATACGGTAGAAAAATGGGGTGATACTTAAATTGTGCTCCATTATAATTTTTCATGCAATATGAATGAATTGCAATGAATTTGCCTTCATTTCAAAGATACAAGTCAGCTATTTTAAATTCAGGTTATTTTGAATGTGATTTGACATTTTTTTTTTTTTTTTGCGCATTATCATGATTATTCTGTAGAAAAATAATGTCTGTAAATAATCTATTTTTTAGCATTTCACACTGTTTTTGCACGTGCTCTTGTGTAAAATAAGCATATAAAGGTATTTATTTTAATGCCTTAAAATTTAAAGCAAGTGGCCAGGAGAGAAATATCAAAGTTTTGAAAATTTCACACAAAGACTTTTCGGACATAGGTCCCAGGTCACTCCCCCTAAAGATATTATTGACCGTCGGTCTACACATTGATAGTATCAATTATGATTCATAACACAATATCTAAACATAGATAAATGTACTGTACAAATTAATTTATCAATTAAACTTATAATTTAAACACTCATTGTGTTACATTTTGCTTGGGCAGAGCCGCGGCGGTGTCTTATAAACTGGGCCAACCAAGCTTAAATCTTGGGCTGACCTTTTTGTGCCAATGTGTCATTGGGCGTAGACATCAATAGGCCTAGGAGTTGTTGGGCTGATGTGTCTGACATTCATTAGTTAGATTACTACAATATGCCGGCATTACACAGTGTAAATAAACTGGCACATGCCATTGCCAGCTAAAACTACACATTTTCTGAAATACTGTTGCAGGGAAAAATACTAAAATTACATACACTTCCTTGTTTTCTCCAGGACTAGAATTACGACCTGAGTACGGACTAAAGCTGTCACTGACAAGCCCCTCTTCGGCACGATTGAGTAACCGCATTCGCTCAGCATGAACGGCCAAGTGTTCGTTTAAGTCTTGTAAAATTTCTGCTTTCGATGGTGACTTTTGAGAAACATCTGGTTTATGAACATCGACAGATACGGTTTTTCTCTGTAGGGATGATATTGTAAGGGGGAAATATTGCTTTCTTTCATCCATTTCTTAAATTATCTCTGTTGAACAAGTTTCGACGGTACAAATTTTGCCCGCCATGTTTGTAAACAAATTAAATTGTTAACTCGACTGCAAAGTGTTTCGTGAGGTTTTAGACAATGCAATCCTAGCTTTATTCCGAAAAAACTGTACACGTTTTCTCACAAATGTTTTTCTTTTATTCATAGATACATGTGTTTTCACATATACAGACTGTATAATATATTTAATTAATATTCAATATAGGCCTATTAATTTCATTTCAGTCAACTTGTTCTTATTACAATTCATTTTCTTTCTATAGTAAATACATGTAAATCGTTGCATTTCAAAGATTTCAAACTGATTATTTACACAATGCTCCGACCTTATTTATGTTGTTCATTAAAAGGAATCTCCATCGTGAAGGAAAATAAAAAGAAAAGAAAAAGAGTATGAAACCGGGCAAATAAACTTGGGAAAATAAATAAATTATATCATGATATCAAAATACTTTCCAGTATTTTTCATATTCTGAAAATTTAAAGTTTCTCATAAAGATATAACTTTTTGTCCCCCGCTTTCGCGAAATCTAGGGGACAATATAAATCTCATTCGTTTGTCCGTCTGTCAGTCTGTCCGTCACAGAAAAACCTTGCTCACAACTTTTGATTTAGTGGAGCTATGATTTTCATATTTCACATGTGTATTCCTTGTGACAAGACCTTTCATTGGGTACCACCAAATTTGACCTTTTGACCTTGTCTTTCGAGTTTGACCCACTTTTACTAAAAAAATCCAAACTTTTACTTCGGCCATAACTTTTGAACGATGAAAACTAGGGTTTTCATATTTCAAATATGTAATCCTTGTAACAAAAGCTCTCATTAGATACCAACAACTTTGACCTTTTGACCTTGAAGATTTCCGTACTAATGTAAAAAAATTAACCTAAGCCATAGCTTTTAAACGGTAAAGGCTAGGGCTTTCATACTTCACAAATGTAATCCTTGTGAGAAAACCTTTCATTGGATACCAACAACTTTGACCTTGTACTTGGAGTTTGACTTACTTTTTAAAAAACTTTAACCCTGGCCATAACATTTGAACGGTTCGGGCAAGGGCTTTCATACTTCACAAATGTAATACTTGTAGCAAGACCTTTTATTGGATATAAAAAATTTGATCCTTTGACCTTGGAGTCTGACCTAGTTTTATAAACTTTAACCTTGGCTATAACTTTTGAACGGTTCGGGTAAGGGCTCTCATACTTCACCTATTTACATGTAATACTTGTGGCAAGAACTTTCTTAACTAAAGAAACTAAAAACTTTACCCTTTGACCTTTGATTTTGACCTACCTTTCAAAAACGTATCCTTGACCATAACTTTTGAACAAGTGGTGCTAGGGTTTTCATATTTCAAAATCGTATTTCCTCTGAGATTACCCTACTTTTGGTACCAAATTTAATTTATATTTAATATTTTATATTTAATTTGCATTTAAGAAAAGTTTAATCTTCGCTATTTTGCCATACGAGGTCATCCGTGTTTCACTTCCTTATAACTTTTGATCGAGAAGAGATAGGGCTTTCGTATTTGACATGTGCATTACCTGTTGCAAGATTTGACACAATATGTCATAAAAAATAACATCCCATCCACAAAGGCACCGAAAGCGGGAGACCACAATTCTTTGAATTTGCTTGTTCAACTAAATTAATATTCTATCCAGAATAATTTTAATGTCTTGATCTTGACACATTTTTATGCCCCCGTAAACGTCAAGTTTCAGCATTTGACTCAATGATAAATTGTCTGTCTGTCTGTCTGTCTGTCTGCCTCTCTGTCCGTTTGTCTTTCTGTTTGTCTGTTTGTCCGCAAAAACTTTAACCTTGCCCATAACTTTTGATTTAGTGGAGCCATGACTTTCATATTTCACACGTGTATTTCTTGTGACAAGACCTTTCTTTGGGTACCGTACCACCAAATTTGACCTTTTGATCTTGACCTTGGAGTTTGACCCACTTTTACATGAAAATTTTAAACTTTTACTTTGGCCATGTCTTTTGAACAGTAGATACTATGGCATTTATACTTCACATATATATTATTTGTTGAAAGACCTTTCATCGGAAACCAAGAACTTTGACCCTTTGACCTTGACCTTGTAGATTTGCGTACTTGAGAAAAAAGTAATTAATAGTAGAAATAAGAACATAACATTGTATTGTATTCGTCTTTACTTGCGTAAATGAATATAATGGTTCACATTATTCACATTAATGAAGAAGAAAAAAAATATTCTATTAAACTTTGGAGTACATCACCCAAAGATTTCATTAAATAAAGGACATATTCTGAAAAGTCCGTCTACTTGTGTCAGTTTCGACTGGATTGTTGTGGGTACAAGTTTTAAAAGGATGACTGCACTTAACGGTACTTGGACACAGATTTGAAGGTAATTTTTTCTGTATAATATTAAAAGCATTATTATGAATTTTCCGCTTGAAAAGCGGGAGGGTATATATGTAGATCGGAATATCCGTGTATATACAAAAACTCCACCGTCCTTCCGTCTGTCCGTCCGTCCGTCTGTTACGCTTTTAAGGGTACCCATCTCTTATCCGCAACTCCTCTCATACCACTGAAGGAAATTTAATGAAACTTTCACAGAATCTTTATTACATATTGTCATTGTGCACCTCCTATTTTATTTTTTGATCTGACATATATTTTGGATTTTCCAGAACAAAACATGGATTCTGCCATTATATTTATATGAGGTGCAGGGGGTTTTATTTAGTGAGCTCATTGCTCACAGTACCTCTAGTATATTTTAGTAGCATTTTACACAAAAATTAATAAAAAAAATCTTACTTCGTTTAAAAGTTATTAAAACTTCAAATTTTTCTCGGGTTTGCAAATGATATCCTTGCACTTTTTTTAAGTTTACTCTTAATATTAAAAAGTGGCAATCTTGTTGTGTATAAATGAAAAATATTAATACTATAATCCAGAAAAATCAGAGTAGACATGTTCGAAAGCAAAACAAACACACAAGATATTGTCAGTCCGTGCAGTTGTGGTGAGCAGACTTTGACGTTTGAACGCACCCGGTGAATCGTTAACAATCAACAATAACAGAGCTCTTGCCCTGTTTACAAAAACTGTGTACATAACACGAGTGTGATCGATTTGCACACAAGACTTAGTTCGGAATGACGGTACATGTGAAGGAATTTTGCTTTGTAACATTTCTACTCTGAATAAAATTGTTTTTCTGGATTAAAATTTTAATATTTCTCATTAATACACAAAAAGATTGCCACTTTTCCGAAGGGTTAAGAATAAAGTTAAAATTTGTGAAAGTGCAAGGATGTGTCAATCAAACCCGCCAAAAACTTTGAAGTTTTAATAACTTTTAAATGAAAAAAGATTTTTCATTAATTTTTGTGTGAAATGCTTTTAAAATATATAATTCGTGATAACTTCAAATCTGTGTCCAAGTACCTTTAAGGATATGCGAAATTTGGGTCAAAATAAATTTTCAAAACAGACATTTTTCTTTCAATTGCAGAAATGATCAACATCTAATCTATAACTTTACTTAATTACAATAAATAGAAGTATGTATTTACAATGTAGGAATCTGTTTCATGAGGTTGGGGTCAACACCATTTCTTTTATCTTCGTACGATAATGAGGAGGCCCACTTTCTTTACTGACTTTATACATAGTCAGCGCATGTTTGTTCTCCTTTTAACAGTAGCTGTACGAGGGCCGTTCAAAAATTACGCGGACTGTGCTATTATTTACTCTTACGGGCGTCATGTAGTTATGAAACTTCACAGAAATATGTATCTTAAAAATTCCAATGAATTTTGGCCCAAATTTCTGTATTTTAAAGTAATTCTACTAAAATTATCGGTATATTGATATCGCTGATGGAGAGGTACGGAGCAAGACAAAAAAATTGAAGCAAAAGCATGCGGAATCCAAAATTTGACTCATTAATTTTCTATAATTCGCGATATTTTTCGACAATTTTCTCAAATGTATCTTTAAATTGTTCTATTATTATGCATTTAGATTTCTGACGTGATATTTGAAGTACTAACAGAAATATAGTGATTTTTCTCTGATGCGATTCCCGTGAAAACGACTGTGAAAATGACGTCTCCTGAATTGATGGCGCAACACACTTTTGTTAAATTATGTTATGCTCGAGATATGGCCAACATAGATCCAAAATATGCATAATATAACATGTAGTAAACTAGGGTATTTGTGACATTCGTCCACAAATAGCAAATTGAAATTTTAGACCGTTAGACCTCTGTAAAAAGGCTATACGGGAGGACGGGAAGAAGATTATCGACGAAAAACTTTATCCGGACTGTAAAGAACGTGATTGAGAGTCACCAATACCACACTATATCTCATAAATACCTGCAGTTTTTGGTTTTAAAACAAAAAAGAATATTATTTACTTGTTTAATAGATTTTAAGCTTGACAGGAAATGGTGTTTGGATGTTGAGTAGATAAGGCAACTCAAACTGTACAGATACTCTTGGGAAAATGTTGAGAAAATGAAAGCTTAATCACATATTTTTTTATAATGCCCGTGACGTCGAAGATTTTGCTGCTCCGTGACTTAAAGATATGTCATGAAAAATCACTTAAAATTGATACTAATTTACAACATTTTGATATGAAATTTTGAAAACCATATAAGTAAAGATTCTTTTTTATTATGTGTGACATTTTGCTCGATTATATGTGGTCAAATATTTTTTCTGTGCAACAAATCCGCGTAATTTTTGAACGGCCCTCGTATATTTGCATAAGTAATGTTGTATTAAAAGGAGATTAATAGACAAACATGCGCTCATGGTTAAAAAGAGAAAAAAACTGCTTCTTCTTATACCAGCTCTCCCTGTTGTAACCAAGGGCTGTGACACGTTGAATATTATAATTCACCACGTGATATCGTCACGTGACTTATTGATAGCATGTTCTGTGATAACTAAGACACTGTTTTCGAACACGTTGAATAGTCAGCCATCGATTTAAAGTATTTTTTACTTACATGGATGGGCTCATACGTTTTAAATCTTTGTAATTACAGAATAAATAGCAAGATGGAAAATAAAGATCTCGTATTTCATAAAAAACGTCATTGTTATGCATCCAGTCTAATTTTAGATCCATTCTTACGATGTTAGCCCCTCCCCTTATACTTACACAATGTTTAATCAAGGGCAGATAAGTGTTAATTCTCTGTATTCGAAAAACCGAAAGGACAAAAACATGAAATTAATTATTGTATTACAGTCTAAAATTATTTTTAACATTTTAATTAGGTGTCAATGGACATACTTCTGTAGTAAATATATAAAAGTGAAATGAAGTTAACATTTAAAAGCAACAGAAGCGATCGAAAAAGACCCAAAACACAGCGTTAAGTGCAGTCATCCTTTGTTTAATTTTGTTTGTATAACAAAGTCCTCCACTGGAAAACGTCTCTTGCCTATTCTTTTATGTATTTTAAGCATGAAAATGAGTTTTCTGTACTCCTATAGAGGGGGCACTTACATTGACATTCCCTCTACATCGCACTAATCTTTCAAACAACCTACCTACTTATTCGCAAAAAAGTAATAAATTAAAAAAAAAACCCCACACACAGAGCCTTTTTATTTATTCAGATTAATGACATCATTTAAAGGAATTAATTTCATTAATCTTTCTTTCTCGTAGAAAGATATACTCTTCAGCAAAATAATATCATATAAGGTAGACATCTTATTTAAGAAATTGACAAAATTTAAAGATTTTGACCAGCATAATTAATTTTAGGTATCCTGATTTTAGTTTTTTTCTGATATAGGGTGTCCCTAACCAAGGCGCACTCGGAAGCTAAGCATGAAAAAACTTGGGATTTGCATAACTGGACATTTTTTCCTTTTCTTGTCACATTTTTCCCCAAGAACTAAGGGAGGTCTGTCTTAGATTAAACTTAAAAGTATACAAAAAGCTACGATGCGGGCAAGAATTTTTTTTATTTACAAGTAGTTTTTGCTTTTAAAGGATGTTGAAATTCAGTCTATTGTATGACAGCAATCTGCAGTGTGTGTGACATCTAAATGATAAAACAACTTATAACAGAGACTGACATTATCATCTACAGTTACTTGTTTTACCTTTTACTACAAAATTCAATGATAAATACATATATTGATAAATCATTCTTCCAAGTAACACAGAATACGAACACCAAGACGAGTTCAAACTCAGCAGCATCAACAACAATCCAAGAACACCGTATTTTATTTTCTCCATGTTGTGAACACTGGAGGTGCTTCGCAGACAAAGGGCAATAACCCAGCAGCTGTATTCCCCTCAAACCAAATGTCTAGAATACTTGTGCCTCCTAGAAGAAAAGAATGAGATTTGTTAATGTACGTTTATGCATTTACTAGTATATTTACCCTGTTCACAAAAAGCTAAAAGAAAATTGAAACGGGTTATACTTGGAATTTTACCGGACACTTTCAGCTGTTGAATTCAGTCTATGTTATATTAGAACTTGAATAATAAATTTTCAACATTTTTCAAAATAATTTATTTTTATTGTTGAAAGTAATATACTGGTCAATAAATTGAATGATTTCTTTGTTGAACTTGACACTCGATTGGGGGGGGGGGGGGGGGGGGTTAAAGATCAGATAAAATTTTAAAAATCATATTTACATAGATTCTTGAATCTATTAAAAATTGTATTAAATATTCTTCAAAAATAAAATCTGTTTTAAATGTACATTTTTCAGGTTTCATATTAAAGCTGGAGCAGTACGCAATGAGAAGGTGAAGATAACGATCCAACAGTGATTAATATACATGTATATTTTATAACAAGAAGTCTGTGTAAGCCAATGCTCACTAGTAATGCCCCCACTCTGATGTGAATATACACTATCATGTTAATATGCATAAGTTTAGTGACGGGCAGATGCACAGATAAATAGGAAGTTGACCTCAGATTCATATTTCAAAAAATCCAACCATATGGCATGCTTCAACAAAGTACTACTACAGTATGTGCTAAGATTTCAAGCATCTGCAATGAGAAATTGCTGAAAAAACTGCGAAAAAATTGTTATGTATGGTACGGACAGACATACAGATAGAAGTTGACAGTGGATTTGAACAAAAATGAATATCACATGACATGCCTCAGCTAAGGACAGATCTATGGTAAAATTTCAAATATCCTTAATGAGTAGTTGCTGAGAAAACCGCAACGAAAATTTATGAATGGTACAGATCGACAGACGCGCGGATAAGCAGGAAGTTGACATTCGAGTTAAACAACCAGAAATCTCTGATGAATGATGAGACTGTAGCTCTACTGGTCTGTAACAAAGAATAGTAGCACTTGGATTTGAACTTTGCAACAGGCAGCAATAAATAAAATTATGCATCTTAGTGTAGGCTTCTTGTGTGCCAAGTTATATTGAAATCAGACCCAAACTATTGGAGGAGTAGCGTTTTAAAGGAATTTCACAGAAATTTCTATTTTTAGTAACATGACAACACCGTTCATCAAAATCAAAAGAAAGAGAAAAATTAATTGATTGCAAAACACCAATTAAAATATTTGAACATTGATTCACATCTTCATTTTTCAGCTCAGTTGACTTGTTTAGATGTAATGAAATAAACTACAAACCAATAAAACCCACGACCATCTTCTGTTTCTCCGTGGACCCAATGGATACTAAATCACTGGAATGGCTCATACAATGTTGCTTTGCATCTACTTTATCCACTTTACTTACGATATAAGAGAGACAAAGTGGCTCGTCCTTGTACACCGTATAAGTAAAACCATCTCCACACATACCTTGGGAAATCCATAAAACTATTGTTATTATAAAATTTGATATTTAAAAACAAAGCAGAAATCATAAGTACCACATCTTGAAAAACATATCAAAACTGTTTTGTTTTTTTTTAATATTTTGACACACCTGGATAAAAGGTCTCCCAGGTAGAGTTATCTATGGGAGCAGATGAGGTTTGTTCAGGAGTCTTACAAAATCGGCATTCTCCGGTGTCCACTCGGCGACTGAAAGCGTGCAAGTTCGACATTTCTGTCAAGCAAAGTATGAAGCATTCGGCATTCCCGGGCATATTTTGAAGCTTAGAGCAAGCATTGCCTGGCGGGATGTTCTTTTTTATGACCGCCTGCTCTACAAGTAACGACTTTACACTCGGATTATTCATTATCAGCAGAATAGCAACACAAGTAAAAAGTCTCGACAACACCATCCTCACGAGTAACGCTAAAAATTATATGAGGAATGGATTAAATTCACCAATTTAAAGTTCTTTTAAATTTCATTTATCAGAAAAATATCTGAAAAGACAACGTTTGATTTAAGATCGATTTAAAATCAATGCTATATAACCCTTGCAAAAAAGAGACAAAAGTTTCAGAAGAAATCCCTTGGTGCTAAATCCTTCTGTGCTTTATTAAAGCACTTAAATCAGTCTGTCAGCAAACAAGAGAAGAGAGCCCAGACTATTGTCTGACATTTCTAAATTGACTTTTGGTCTTTAGGATGATGTACAAGCTGTTAACATATGCTTCTTCTGTTAAAAAAATATTGGATTACTTAAAAAGCGAAATACATCAAATTGATTTTTTTTCGTATTTGCAGCTATAGAGCACGGGCACTTGGGGTATTGACCCCCCTTTCCATTTTTTTCTCACCTTTTTCCTATTTTTGTCCCTCGCTTTCGCGAAAGCGAGGGGACATTAAATCTCATTCGTCTGTCAGTCTGTCAGTCAGTCTGTCTGTCTGTCCGTCACAAAAACTTTAACCTTGCTTATAACTTTTGATTTAGTGGAGCTATGACTTTCATATTTCACATGTGTATTCCTAGTGACAAGACCTTTCTTTGGGTACCACCAAATTTGACCTTTTGACTTGACCTTGGAGTTTGACCTACTTTTACACAAAAATTCCAAACTTTTACTTTGGCCATAACTTTTGAACGGTAGATACTAGGGCTTTCATATTTCGCATATCTATTCTTTGTGGCAAGACCTCTCAATGAATACCAACAACTTTGACCTTTTGACCTTGACCTTGGAGATTTCCATACTTATGAAAAAACTTTAACCTTGGCCATAACTTTTGAATGGTAAGGGCTAGGGCTTTCATACTTCACATATGTAATCACTGTGAGGAGACCTTTCATTGGATACCAAGAACTTTGACCCTTTGACCTTGACCTTGGAGTTTGACCTACTTTTTAAAAAAAAAAACTTTAATCTTGGCCATAACTTTTGAACAGTTCGGGCCAGGGCTTTCATACTTCACGTATGTAATACTTGTGGCAAGACTTTTCTTAAGAAACTACCAATATATATATTAATCTATTTTGTCATACGGGGCCTTCAGGTTCACTTCCTTATAACTTTTGATTGAGAAGAGAAAGGGCTTTCATATCTGACATGTGCATTACCTTTGACAAGATTTGACACAATACGTTATAAAAAAATGACATCCCACCCACAAAGACACCGAAAGCGGGGGACCACAATTCTTTGCTTGTTCTGTTCTAATATGCACTATATGTTATCAATAATGTAACTCTTTCGTCTTTTCTTGATATACTTGAAAAACGAATACTAGTATTTTTAAACGTATTTTAAATGTGCGTGTTTGCACATCCAGTGAGCATAGTGCATGAAGATCAAAAAAATAGTTTTAGACACTTTTCCTTACTAAATACGAACAAAAACATATATTTTTTAAATACCTTCTCTTAACATTTTTTTGACATCATTTTTATTTAAGAAGTAATTTTTAAAAAAAATACTAGTAAAACTTCTGCCACAGTTTCGATATACCGTGGGAGATAAAAATTATTTATTTGCAAATGAGAAATGTGAATATAAAGAACAGTAGTCGATCTTAAAAGATCAACAAAACACGGACCCCTGGGATACCACGGGACTTAAATCGAGGTGGGATCAGGTGTCATGGAGGAGAGAGCATCCCCCTGTCGACTGGTCAAACTCGCCGTGTGTTCCTTGTCATTACGGGAAAACAAAAATTGGACAATTTAGTCACAAGCACCTTGCTTATTTTCTGATATAAAAAGAAAATAACCCCATACATACGGTAATAAGGTATGGAGTCATATATAAATATTTTAGAATTTCCTTGGAGTTTTAAAGTATCCACACCCGATTTTCAGTACTTCTCAAACATTTGTTGGACAGTTTCTCCTTCACTGCATCGTCTAAAATCACGGTCCGGAGTCCGCATATATAGCCCTTTCCTGGGAGGGAATCGTACATTTTGGCCGTGGTTTGCGACGATGCCTTCACTGCTGTTAATACTTTTAAGTGAGGAAATCGGATACAAACCAAATGATACGTATAGAAAGCCATAGGGTACCCCATATTATTATTATTTTTTCCCTATATAATTATATCAAAAATAATTAGCTCATCCAAAAATAAAAATCTTGCGTTTATAAAGGTTAAAAAAAAAAACAAGATGACCATCTAGAGAACCTTAAGATCTCCAAATGAGCTTAAAAACTCTGAATCACGAAAATACTTATTCTGGGGATCATAATCATGAAGAAGAAGCAATAAGTTTACGTGTCATTTCAGAAATGTCTGTTTGTGTAACTGTTTTTCTTCTCGCTGAAATAATTATCCCTTAGCGAGAGATTGTGGATTGTTGGTAACTTTAATAATACGGAGAGTGTTTAATCAGTGCCAGTCAATATTCCACATGTATATTATTCAATAAGCTGTATATATTGACACTTAGAAATACAAAAAATATATACATTGCAGAAACAGCCAAACCCTCTCACAGTTCCATACTACCAAAACTGGATGACACATTATAATGTAATGGTATATCTCTACGTCATACTCATGTAAAAGGTGTAGATACAAATTGTCAATAATTGAAAAAACACAAATTCTTCCCTACTTATTTTTACAACGTGGTAAAATTTAAGTAGGGGGTACCCCGTATACGAAACAATTAGGGCATGTGAACAGGGCATATAATATGGACCCTGGTAATATTCCAGCGGCGGGATCAGGTGGCCAGGAGGAGTGAACATCCCCTATTGACCGGTCACAACCACTGTGAGGCTTATGTATTGATCAAGTAGACAAAATGATCCGTAGTCAAATTTCACATAATTACAAATGTCTACAATAATTGTTTTTTTTTTCACCATACTGGAATAATTTATTCTTCGGTGAGAGGACATGGCTTGTTGGTGATTTTTTCATCAGAACGGGTAACTAAATCCACATATGAAGCGTTAAATAGAAAAATATGATTTTACCTGCTTTTTATATAAACGATATAGCCACGATTATTTAAAAAGATCATCTTATAATTAATTTCTTCAGAGTAGTCGTGCTTCTTGGTGACTTTTTCTCATTAATGCGGGTACAATAAGAATAACTTAAGTGTTTAATCAACACTATATAAGCCAAAATTTCACAAGTGTGACAGGTTATCCAATACCCCGTGAACACGGGCACCTGGAAAAAAAGGTTAAATAATTGGCAGTTGGTACCAGAATTATTATTTATCCTGAAAGATACGGACCATATTCTTAGCAATGTCAAAAATGGTATGTACATTTTGTCTTGAACAAGTGAGTGTATTTTTTTTTAAATTGATGAGCCTAAGAATTTTGTATACTAGCAGTTAAATCATAAACTCTTCAAAAAAAAGAAACGCATAGTAGGAACAATACCCTGAAAAATGTATGATAGTTTTGCCATACCTTATTTTTAGATGGATATGGTGCATTCGAGTGAAATGCGTGATTTTTTTTAATGCAATTGTTAACTTTACAGCTACTCTACAAGTCTCGCAGACAAAAGACCTGATTTTGCAAAATTCCCCCAACATTTTTTATCTCAATTTTCATTTGTTGGTTTCGGATGCAATTCATTCAGGTACAAAGGGGCTATCAAAAGCGGGGGTTCTTGATATTTTGAATCTGGTTTTATCTGAAAATTGACGCTTTCTAAAAATGCTACACCTGAATGCTGCATAGCACAAAAAGGAAATGGGCGATTGGAAGCAGGGGTACCGCAGCCTACAATTGCAAGAGGTTTTAATGTTACGTACAGCGCCATATCTAATCCATAAAACATAAACCATTAACATTGAACATCCAATGTTCGCAAAAAATATGGAAGACTACGTGTGACATCAGCAGCACAGCATCACTTCAGAGGATTACGTTAATTGCATGAATGTAACACAATGACGTCATCTAAAGCATTAGTTATCCCTGAAATGCACAGATCATCTAACAAGACAGTTTCAATTGACTACGAGTTATTGCAAGATGATTATTCATGCCATTGTTCCGACCCTACAACATCCCTAATATCGACTTCAAAGATATCAGATCAATTGAGTGTGACCACAGCATCACTGCTGAACATTTTGGTTCAGCTACTAGTCCAGAATGTTTACTGGAAATCCTCTTATAAGTTTTAGAGAGCTTATGCTTTGTAATGAACGTTAGACAGATAACTGCCTCCATGACGTTAAAAAAGTTGATGGTGGTAGTGTAATGATATGGAAAATGGTAGTATATGATTTGATTCGATTTCAAAGGACTTTGATGGAAGAAGGTACTCTAACCATGTTCTACCTACACATGCCTATTCAATTTTGCAGCATCCTAGAGCCTTATTTCAATATCACAATACACAGTCACATACGACTCGTTTGCCACTCCCATTCTTGCAAAGCAACAGCAACCTGTTTCTGCCACAGTCATCTAAATCGCCAGATTTAAACCAAATTAAGCAGCATTGGACAAAATGGATTGACATGATTTGCCAAAGACAATTGCATCCCCAGACTCTGCAACAGCTGACCAAAGCTCTACATTTGGAGTGGCAAAGTATTCCTATACAGTTTTATTACACACATTTGCTTCCATTAGATGCCGTTGGTGGCTATCATTTGTGTCTGCGGGAAGCATACCAGATATTGATCTTAAATGACCTTAAACTGACAATGATTTTAAAATTCTTGAGTAATTATGGCATTTAAATAGTATTCCTGTTGTTAACCACATTTCTGTTTTATCAATACATCATTTAACTAAATAATCTTTATGTTCAATGTGTCTCTAAAATTCTACTATGTGTTTCTTTTTTTGAAGAGTATATTTCTAGGGAGGCACATTTTTTCATGATTTGAAGTGTTAATCTTGATGAATATAATTTACTGAGTATTTACATCTATAAATATTAATTTTACAGCGTTTCATTGTGTGGACAAGTGTCACTTTTCTCCCTTTGGTTGAAGCGATAGTTTTCCCCATGGTTGGGGTAGGGACTAGAGCTAGAAAAGTTTCTTATACAGAAGTAAATCTGGTTGATAACATGACTACATGGATACAAAATAAGACAATAAAGACGTATGTTTCCGCGCACCTTCTTTTCTGTCCAAACCAGGATATGTGTTTTGGAGACCAGTTCAAACGAAACTACACGTACAAACTGAAAGTACGCAGCTGCTCCTATTGTAGCTGTAATGATGAATGTCATCGGAAGAATAACTGTTGTCCTTGGCGACAGTATCTCCAAAATCTGACGAACACCCCTTCTTTTATAACTTACAAAGATCATAACTTTTTCACACCTTCTCGTTATAACAACATTTCTCTAGAATGCGTAAAACCCACGATAAATTCCTATGGTAAGGATACACACGGTTATTTCATGATTTCCAAATGCCCAACTGAGTCTACCAATGAAGAACTTATCAAAAAATGTCAAGGACTTGATCATAAAAACGATTTTCGCGCGTTTCAACCCGTGACTTCGTTACATTCAAACGAAACTTTTAAGAATCTGGACTGTGCCCTTTGTAATTCAGAGCTTCCAGAGTCTTTGGTCGTCTGGGAGACACAGGTGAACTGCAAGTCGCCAGCCGACGTTTTTCAACTTAACTCCGTCGAAGAATTACAGAAACTGATATTTGCCCCATTATCAACGTGTAATATATATTTCAATCCACCATCCTTCGTACACGAAGACAGCACTAACTTCTGTATTAAAGAGGCCTCATACATTAAGCAATGCAATTATACGGGGGAATGGGGAGTCTACAATGCTAGCATCGAAAAAGGCTGCAGCATGGATTACGTCGATCCGTATACTCATTGCAAAGAAATTCGGGTTAGAATTCATGAAATATATAAAAACATATTCTGTGCCATGTGCAATGTTAAGAACTGGACTTCAGAGCTGGTAACAGAATGTATTGAGGAATTTTATTTGGACTCCGACCATCTGGCCTCGTTCTCAGCTTTACTGGATTTTAGGGGGGTCTATAAGGAGGAAGGGGCTAACCAGAGATGCGCAATGTACGACCCGTTATTGGTAAGTATAGCAATGACGAATCTTTTGTATGATAAAATCTAAGATCCGCAAGATCTGTATAAGAAACACAGTCATATTTGATTAAGTGATATTCGTGCCCATTTCGTGGTTGGTGAATATTTATTTGCTATGAAAATCCTCAAAATTAGGTCTGTCTTTTCACGATATTTTTTACCTTCTACTATCATCCGATATCACTGTTCATTGTTTTCGTCATGGTGACAAGCTATTGAAATGTGATTTTTTTTTTCAATGGATCTTAATTTGTGTCTAACAACCAAAACAAATTTGAAAATATGTAACCTTTCATTAAAATTTTAATTTTGATAGCTCCTTGTTTTCTATACAATAATGAGGAAAATACTACGTAATTAACTGTACTTGTTGACATTTTGAATTGTCTGTAGGTATCTTTTATTAGCCTATCTAATTTTCTTTCAAAAACGGAATTACATAATATACATTTACCCTGTCCACTCATTACACATTCACAGTAAATCTGTCGATGGTAGCTTAATACAAGTTGCAATTTACTTTAACGGGGCATCTACCTATAATTAGTAAAAATTCATGCTTTAAGGACAAATGAAACAAACAAAAAATGGATGCATGGATTGGTATATATTTTTAGGCCTAATTTCATTGATAGGGATGCAAATGAAAAATTAAGATTATAAATAAATGTTAAACCTTCTTTGATGTTAAAAAGTCTGCCTCCCTGAAACCAGCCTTATCAATCTATACAAATATTTTTCACTTCAAATCCCATTTAAGTGAAATTTTGAATTAAAAAAACTATGCGTGAAACCTATTCATTTTACTCAACAAAACATGACCTAAGTTGTTATTTTCAATTTTTTTGACAAAAGTTTGTTTGTATCACCTGCCTAAAGCAAAATTTACATTGTATAGAATCTTGAGAATATTTACTGTTATTATTACTCATATCTTTTCAATTTTCCATTTATTATTTTCAGAAAACCTGTCATCAAGTGGTATGTGGAGACAGGCTGAAATATGAAAACTCTGAATGTGTTCCAATTCACAAACAAATTAATCAACAAATGTACGAGGTTAATCTAATACTGAAAGCAAAAAAAATTCCAAATAATGTACGGCTGTTTGATTATCAGATAACTTTTTTAAATTTAATAATAGATCAGGAGATCTTGAAACATTTATGTTTTGCTCAGACTATGACTTCTTTCCCAAGGGTTGCACTTAATACGTCAGACATCTCTTCTCTTATGGTCTACATTAAAGCTTAGTGTAAGTGAGTTTCACGATTTAAAGAAATTTGTGAAAAAAATGATTGAAAAAATTACAGTTACAAAAAGTTTGCACAATAACTTTGAAATTGAAACGATCAGTAAATCCTTTAAATCCACGTATAGTCCCTCCGTGCCTGGACATTTCACACACGGGGAGAGCGTCCCGGAGTACTTTCGGGACCCCATGTCTCAAGACGCTCTATATGGCCTTTTCAAATTAAAAGGTAAAAATAAAACGCTAAAGTGCACAGACAATGGTTCGCCTGTCATTACGACGATTGCTCCAGTCACCATTTGTCCGAGAATAGTTATACATAAAAGTCAAACAAATATTGTTGTATCTAATTTCTCTCTTTGTTTTGCTGACTTCGGATTTTGTTTGGAATCTCGATATTTTAAGGAGTCCTCGGACAGAAGTCAAGTAGAGGTCTGTCTAAGTCAGTACCTTGAGAGAGCAAGTATATCTGCAGCATCGTTGACAGAGGAAAGGATTTTATCTGTAGTTTGCCTGTCCTTGTCCTCTGTTGGGTGTCTGGGCTCCGTGGTCACCTTTGTCATATTTGATGAAATCAAACACCTGCATGGATTCAATATGGTAGGCTTGTCCATCACGTTATTTTTGGCTAACACCGTCTATACCTTATCCAGGGTCGCTTCTCTCTATCCCACACTGTGTGTGACGGTGGGGGCGCTCTCTCACTTCCTGTGGCTGTCTGTTATGGTGTGGATGACGGTCTCCTCTCTTCCAATCTTCCGTGCGTTGACATACTTGACAGCAAAGAAGGCGGAATCTCAGAGCGTTGGACGTCGATTAATGCTCAATATATTTTGCAGTTTTCTTATTCCAACTTTGATGGTTTCTTCGAATATACTGATATGTGTTTTTGTATATCAGGATTCCAGTTACGGTTATTCGATGTTTACTTGCTATATTTCAAGAACAGATATGATAATCTACACCTTCGCCATTCCATTAGCCGTTATGGTAACTCTGAATGTCTTCATGTTTATTCTAACAGTCCGTGAGATCAATCTCAAAAGGGTCACGCCTGTTTTAAAGCAGGGCACTGACAGACAGATGCTTTTGATTTTCTGCAGATTGTCCACCTTAACGGGAGGGGCGTGGGTTTTTGGTTTTCTGCATCAGTTTTTCCAGATTCAGTTGTTCTCTTACTTGCAGATCCTAATCACTGGTTCACAAGGTTTATTTATATTCTTAGCCTTCGGAGTGAGATTGATTTCCAGGAAGTCCATTAAAAGATATCCCTCGACTAATTCAACTTTGACATCGTAATCAAGGTCAGATGACACATTCCTCAAATATATGTTTTGTATCTCTTGGTATTATCTCAATTATTCATATTTATTTTGTCATTCTCTTCTGATTTCTAAATTGGTTTTAAAATGTTTTTAAATTTAAGTCCTCCAAAAATGTTGATAAAGGCCATTCAGTTGATTACCCACGAGGGTTATATAAGAAATATGCCCCTGTGGTATCTTGTCCAAATGCCTGGTAAGGTACCCGTATTTTTGTAAAGAATCTTGTTTAATTACCTATTCCTCAATGACAAATTCATAGGAAAAATTATATATTTTTTAGGAACGTTTCGTCTGACCTTAAAAGAGATCCCACGACCAATTCAATTTTAACTTCGTAATTAAAAGAGATCCCACGACTAGTTCAACTTTGACACCGTGATTAAAAGAGATCCCACGGCTAATTCAACTTTGATATCTTGATTAAGAGAGATCCCACGACTAAATCAACTTTGACATCGTGATTAAAAGAGATCCCACGACTAAATCAACTTTGACATCGTGATTAAAAGAGATCCCACGACTAGTTCAACTTTGACACCGTGATTAAAAGAGATCCCACGGCTAATTCTACTTTGACATCGTAATTAAAAGAGATCCCACCACTCATTCAAATTTTAACATCGTAATTAAGAAATCACACGACTAATTCAACTTTGACATCGTAATTAAAAGGATCCCACGACTTACTCAACTTTGACATCGTAATTAAAAGAGATCCCACAACTAATTCAACTTTGACATCGTGAAATCAACTTTGACATCGAGATGACATCGTGATTAAGAGAGATGACTAAATCAACTTTGACATCGATCCCACGACTAATTCAACTTTGACATTGTGATTAAAAGAGATCCCACGACTAATTCAACTTTGACATCGTGATGAAAAGAGATCCCACGACTAATTCAACTTTGACATTGTGATTAAAAGAGATCCCACGACTAATTCAACTTTGACATCGTGATGAAAAGAGATCCCATGATTTAACTTTGACATAATTAAAAGGATCAACTTTGAATCCTAAACATGACATCGTAATTAAAAGAGATTCACGAATAATTTAACTTTGACATCGTAAATTTTATTTTTTGGATATTATGCTAATTATTATTAGATTGAAGTGGGATTTCCTCGGCTTCAAGTTTACATCTATTCATAGATTTTTCTAGCTGGTAGATTTTTTTTTAACATTACATTTTCGTTATCTCCACCTTTTCAATTTGGACAGTCACTACAGAAAAGAAATACGTTACATGGGGATAACTAAAAGTATTCAAGCTCAAAAGCCCGCGTTCAATCAAGGAGCAAACACGAAACTCTTAAACATCAGAGGTGGGATCAGGTGGCAAGCGGTCTTTTTTCACTTTGGATAGTCTGCATTTATACTTTGAAAAGTGGAACAAAAGGGTCAGATTAGCTTTTTAGGTCACCTGATTTAAGTGACCTACTCCTATAAGGCCTGTGGGCCTCTTGTTTGATATGTTGTCAATTGTATCCTTGTTTGATATGTTGTCTATTGTATCGTCTATAAGCCCATATTTTTATGAATTATTTTGTACACTTTTTTATCAGAAAACCAATTTTGAGCAAATCGGATAAAAGTTTTCTTTGACAAGGATTGCTTAAATCTGTTTCTTTAACTTTATCCACAAGAACAAGTAGGTTAGGCGAGCTTGTCCGGGGGCTTCTAAGTTCTTGCTTTTTCTTTTAAAATGTTGCATGTCATCATATAATTATTTTTACGAGCATTCAGTAAAAAGGAAAAGAAAACAAATATCACGTTGTTATTACCAAATTTATTGTGTATTAGTTTAAAATATTGTCATGCTATAAGTCATTTGTTGTAAAATATTGTCGTGATTAATAAAATTTTTTTAATGTTTACTTTATTTATTGGATTTTGGATTTTCTTTATATTTCGTGCATTGTGCTTGATCCGGTATAATAGAATCAAAGTACTTAGAAGTACAGAGAGCCGGGCTCATTTACAGAGTAGAATCATTATGAATTTCTTACATGAATCATATTGAATTAACAGATAAAAAAAAAAGAATATCAGATTTAAAATTCTGATGAAAAAATCATTTTAAATCTATCAATAAATGATAAGACACTGACAGTGAGTTTCTATCCTAATACCACGGTCCGATTTTGTCAGAATCAGAATTAATCTGGTACCGCAACTGAAAATAAACAAACAGGCGAGTCTGGTTCCCTCTCCTGCTTTTCTTCGTATGTGTAGAGAACTAAGATACATGTAACACTGATTATCAAAACTCCTTATACCAATAAACTATGTTCTTTGACTTAAGACTGAACTTTTCAAAGGTACTAAATATGTTTATTTATTTAGATAAAACTTCGTTTTATTTTTGTTGCTTTATTTAGCGTTTGTATTATCTCAAAAGCGGTTGAGAGTAAGAACTATATTTTTACACGTAACTTTAAAATGGCGACTATGGGGTTAACATCCTGTCTTGAACAAGATCACATAAGCCGGCAATTGCTCTTTGAGCAATAAGCCTGGCTAAAAATTGTTGCATGAATGTTCGGGAAACATTAAGATTTCTTACCCTCGCCTATGAAAAATCATATTCCCCTCGGTCGTTGCACTCGAAGAATGTGATTTTTCATGGGCGAAGAA
Organism: Saccostrea cuccullata; assembly: GCF_032062105.1. Taxonomy (NCBI): domain Eukaryota; kingdom Metazoa; phylum Mollusca; class Bivalvia; order Ostreida; family Ostreidae; genus Saccostrea; species Saccostrea cuccullata. The sequence goes on along the minus strand of NW_026938483.1, from coordinate 215,256 downwards.
ATCTTAATGTCTCACTCACTATCATCATGACATGCAATAAATGTATAATATTCCTATTGTAGATCTAAAATGTAGAAATTGCACCTCTGCCTCAAAATAAATAGAAGACCAAAATTATTTCAAATTTGATTGTTCTTGGCATCGCACAGAAAAGAACTAAAGATTACATTCAAAATGTAAATTAAATTAATCCTCATTATCAAATAAAAATAAATTTGTGTGGCTCATGAAATATAAAAATAGTAAATTGTTTTGCAGAATATATATATCATTATACCCCCCGCTTGAAAAGTGGGAGGGTATATAGTAATCGGTATTTCCGTCCGTCCGTCCGTCTGTTACGCTTTATCTCTTATCCGCAACTCCTCTTATACTACTGAGTGAAATTTAATGAAACTTACACAGAATCTTGATTACATATTGCCATTGTGCACCTCCTATTTTACTTTTTTATTCGACACGTATTTTAAGTTTCCCATAGCAAAACATGGACATTGCTATTATATATTTACCTATGTGTCACATATAGAAGCTTCTGGATAACATTTGATAGGATGAGTTATTCCTCTTTATAAAACAATATATAGCAACACATGGACATTATGGGAGGCGGGGGGTATCATTTAGTGAGCTCATTGCTCACAGTACCTCTAGTTATGATTGATGTCTCAAACTTTGTTACATGCATCAATCTTTTAGATCTCTTGTCCTACATGTATAATCTGTTTACACTGTATTTTTTTATACCCCCCGCTTGAAAAGCGGGAGGGTATATAGTAATCGTTAATTCCGTCCGTCCGTCTGTACGTCCTTCCGTCCGTCCGTCCGTCCGTCTGTTACGCTTTGGGGTACCCATCTCTTATCCGCAACTCCTCTCATACCACTGAATGAAATTTGATGAAACTTTCACAGAATCTTCATTACATATTGCCATTGTGCACCTCCTATTTTACTTTTTGATTTTATTCGACACGTATTTTAAGTTTCCCATAGCAAAACATGGACATTGCTATTATATATTTACCTATGTGTCACATATAGAAGCTTCTGGATAACATTTGATAGGATGAGTTATTCCTCTTTATAAAACAATATATAGCAACACATGGACATTATGGGAGGCGGGGGGTATCATTTAGTGAGCTCATTGCTCACAGTACCTCTAGTTATGATTGATGTCTCAAACTTTGTTACATGCATCAATCTTTTAGATCTCTTGTCCTACATGTATAATTTGTTTACACTGTATTTTTATACCCCCCGCTTGAAAAGCGGGAGGGTATATAGTAATCGTTAATTCCGTCCGTCCGTCTGTACGTCCTTCCGTCCGTCCGTCCGTCTGTTACGCTTTGGGGTACCCATCTCTTATCCGCAACTCCTCTCATACCACTGAATGAAATTTGATGAAACTTTCACAGAATCTTCATTACATATTGCCATTGTGCACCTCCTATTTTACTTTTTGATTCGACACATATTTTGGGTTTCCCGGCCACAGGAAAACATGGACTTTTTCACCAGTTATAACCATATGGGAGGCGGGGGGTATCATTTAGTGAGCTCATCGCTCACAGTACCTCTAGTCTTTTTATGTTTGATGTTGTTCTCATATGCCCTTATCAGGCTCAAAATTGGAAATCACTCACTTGTATATTTCTTTCGACATTATTCCTCTACTCATCTTTATTGAAAGACGATTGTTACTTGTTCCGGCGAATTTTGCATTTGCTGGAGTAATGAATATAACTATACTATTTTTATACCCCCGCTTGAAAAGTGGGAGGGTATATAGTAATCGGTATTTCCGTCCGTCCGCCTGTTACGCTTTGGGGTACCCATCTCTTATCCGCAACTCTTCTCATACCACTGAAGGAAATTTAATGAAACTTTCACAGAATCTTCATTACGTATTGCCATTGTGCACCTCCTATTTTACTTTTTGATCTGACATATATTTTGGATTTTCCAGAGCAAAACATGGACACTGCCATTATATTCATATGGGGGGCGGGGGTATCATTTAGTGAGCTCATTGCTCACAGTACCTCTAGTTATACCACAAGTCTTTGACTTTTGGGTTTATTGTATAGCAATCCGATTAACAACCAGAAGTCTCTGTCAAGACTGTAGCTCTACTGGTTTGTACTTATCAAAAAGCATTGCACTATTTTATGTATCTTTGTGTAGTCTACTTGTGTGCCAACTTATTTTGAAATCAAACTAAAACTGTAGAAGGAGTAGCGATTTAAAAGAATTTCACAGAAAATTCTATTTTTAGAAACCATGGCAACACCGTTGATCGAAATCAAAAACCGATGCACTATTCTATGTATCTTAGTGTAGTCTACATGTGTGCCAAGTTATATTGTAATCAGACCAAAACTGTAGAAGGAGTAGCGTTTTAAAGGAATTTCACAGAAAATTCTATTTTTAGTAACCATGGCAACACCGTTCATCGAAATCAAAAACCGATGCACTATTCTATGTATCTTAGTGTAGTCTACTTGTGTACTATGTTATATTGAAATCAGACCAAAACTGTAGAAAGAGTAGCATTTTTCAGGAATTTCACAGAAAATTCTATTTTTAGTAACCATGGCAACACCGTTCATCGAAATCAAAAACCGATGCACTATTCTTTGTATCTTAGTGTAGTCTACTTGTGTGCCAAGTTATATTGAAATCAAACCAAAACTGTAGAAGGAGTAGCGTTTTTAAGGAATTTCACAGAAATTTCTATTTTTAGTCACTATGGCAACACCGTTCATAGAAATTAATAACCGATGCACTATTCTATGTATCTTAGTGTAGTCTACTTGTGTGCCAAGTAATACTGAAATCAGACTAAAATTGTAGGAGGAGTAGCGTTTTGAAAAAGTGTTTACAGACAGAATTTCAGACAGACAGATATACGGACGGACTCCGGACGCATTACTATCGCAAAGCTCTTCTGGTCTCTGACCAGTAGAGCTAATAAAAAAAACTGAATTCATTCAAATGATTTTAGCTCTACTGGTCAGGGACCAGAAAAGCTTATGCGATAGTAAAGTGTCCGTCGTCAGTCCGTCGGTCTGTCTAGCTGTCTTTCTGCCCGTCTGTCTGTAAACAATTTTTCGAAATGCTACTCCTACAGTTTTGGTCTAATTTGAATATAACTTGGCACACAAGTAAACTACACTAAGATACATAATGTAGTGCATCAGTTTTTGATTTCAATGAACGGTGTTGCCATGGTTGCTAAAAATAGAAATTTCTTTAAAACGCTATTCCTCCTATAGTTTTGGTCTGATTTCAATATAACTTGGCACACAAGTAGACTACACTGAGATACATAATTTATTGCATCGGTTTTTGATTTCGATGAACAGTGTTTCCATGGTTACTAAAATTAGAAACTTCTATGAAAATTCCTTTAAAACGCTACTCCTCCCACAGTTTTGGTCTGATTTCAATAAAATTTGTCACACAAGTAGATTACACTAAGATACATAATTTAGTGCATTGGTTTTTGATTTCGATGGCCATGGTTACTAAAAATAGAAATTTCGGTGAACTTCCTTTAAATCGCTATTCCTTCTACAGTTATGGTCTGATTTCAATATAACTTGGCACACAAGTAGAATACACTAAGATACGTAATAGAGTGCATCAGTTTTTGATTTCAAGGAACGGTGTTGCCATGGTTATTGAAAACAGAAATGTCCTTGAAATTTCTTTAAAACGCTACTCCTCCTATAAATTTGGTATGATTTCAATATAACTTGGCACACAAGTAGACTACACTATGACACATAATTTAGTGTACGGTTTTTGATTTCAATGAATGGTGTTGGTATGGTTACAAAAAAATAGAATTTCTATGAAATTCCTTAAAAACGCTACTCCTACAGTTTTGATCTGATTTAAGGAATCACTGTCTAGTTTTGAGAGTATGCCAGGGCATCAACAATAGTGGGAAACATGGGATAATTTGCATAACAGGCGAAGCCCGTTATGCTAAAATTATCCCATGTTTCCCACTATTGTTGATGTCCCTGGCATACTCTCAAAACTAGACAGTGATTCCTTATATTTTCATTTCATTGTGAAATAAAATTATAGATTTAAACTTTAAAAATGTAGACATAGACTTAAATCACACAAGGACTTCCATGCCAATTTCAATAGTCCTCGCCCACTGACGTCAAACACAAAGGCAGCCGCACGAGATTTACATGCATATTTGGCCTCATTAGCGTCAGACACAGAGACAGATGCGCACGAAAATTGCATGCGTATTAGGCCTCCTTAGCTCCTGACCTATCGACCTGCCTAATTTACATTCCGGCAGAATTATCAAGAAATAAACTCCGTCAACTTTCAAAGAGTTATCACAGAGAAAAAAATAGAAATGGAAATATTTCAATGTAACTTGGCACACAAATAGACAATATTAAGATACATAATTTTATGCATCGGTTTTTGATTTCGATGAACGGTGTTGCCATGGTTACTAAAAATAGAATTTCTATGAAATTCCTTTAAATTGCTACTCCTCCTAAATATGGCAATGGTTTCTTTTCTCTTCCTTTGTTATAAGTACAAACCAGTAGAGCTACAGTCTCGATAAAGACTTCTGGTATTTAAATAATGTAGCAAAGATTGGGATGATTACATAATTTGAAACCTATCAAAAATAATTTGGAATTCGATGTAACGAATTTAATTTAAAATAATGAATTTAATCTGTTATAGCACATTTGTTGATTTCATTATAACGAATTCAAAATTTGGTAATACGAATTAAACTTGTTTTAACGATTCTAAAACTTGTTATACCGAATTGTATTCGTTTAAACGAATTCTATAATTTGTTATAACGAATTAAATTCGTTTGAACGAATTCGACAAAGCGTTATATCGAATTCAAATATATTTTTCTATAGGCCCTGATTGTTGAATTTGATTAAACCAATTTTATTCGTTATAACAAATTTAAGAACTTGTTTATTTGTTATAAAAAAACATTAGTATTTAATTAAAAGAATTTTATTTGTTGTAATAAAATTTTAATTCGTTTAAACGAATTAAATGCGTTATAAAAAATTATAGAATTCGTTATAATAATGCATTCAACAAATTTCTTATAAAAGATTAAAATCGTTATATGAATTCGAAGAAATTGTTATAATGAATCAAATTACTTATAACAAATTCGACAATTCGTTATATCGAATTTTAAAACCTGAGTGCTAACAAGAAAGATACATAAAATCACTTCTATTATATTAATATACAATACAGTTTAGAGATTTGTCTACCCTAGATAAATATATAGCATCAAAGCAATGCGTGAGCATGAAAAGAATTAAATACTATCGTGATTTTACATAATGTTAACTGGTTTGATGCAGCAGGAAGGCTTGGTCGTCCAGTAAGAATCCGGTTTTCATCAGAACGATGTGTAACTACTCGAGTTTTACTACATGTATTTTCCAGAGGTTTTTTTACTACATGTATTTGCATTTTCAAGAAATATTATCAATTTCAGCTAAGTGTGCAGTTTTGCATTACGTCACAACCTATGATGACAGCTGCATTCAAGGTAAATAGTACACGCCTCCTAATCGCAAGTTTTACGACTGGAGGTTTCTTCTAATCCCTGATTGGTTGCTCGTGCGACAGACTATTTCCGTGTCAATGTTGATAATATGAGTTGACTAATCACACAGCGGGGGCGTGAATTGTTTACGCTGGATGCAGCTGTCAAACTAGATCGTGACGTAATGTAAAACATCACACTTAACTGCAATCCATACTATTTGGTAACCGATATCGCCTGTAATTTGTAATTTCTGTATATACACTTATACTTTCTTGGTCAAAAACTTGAAACGGGTCAGTCGTCTGAAAATGAAGGACAATACCCATTTTAAAACCAACTTCAGTAGTGTGAATCAGAGCAAGGTTTGTTAATATTGGGCTAAGGTCACCTAATATTGGGCTTCAGGTCACCTAAGGAATCACTGTCTAGATAGTATAGTATGTCAGGGCATCAACGATGGTGGGAAACGTAGGATAATTTGCATAAGGGGCTCAGCCCCCCCCCCCAACTTTTTTCGCAAAGTCAAACATAATATAGACATTTAACATTGGGGCGTAGGTTTAGCCCCCCCCCCCCCCCTTTTAAGAAGCACATTGAAGTTTAGGTCCAAAAATTGTATTTGGTAGTGGTTTTTAAAAAATTTGGTACTGGAAATGTTCCTTACCCACCCCCCCCCCCATCCCCCCCACGAAAATAGGGTTTTCGTGTTTGGACAATAAACATTTATCTTTTTTATAAATGTTCTTTTTGTTTGTCAAGGTTTTCCGTATGTTGGATATTTTTTTTGGGGGGGGGGGGGTCTTTCACTTAGGCCCTCCTTACTTTAAATTTGCTTCCGACGCCAATGTAAAATGTTAAAGAGAAAAAATAGCACTTTATGTCAGTTGACCCATGATTGACCCCAGAAGGGATATAACTCTTGTAAACATCACACTGTAAAAGGTGACATCACAATAACATCAATATACATTCTAAAGATATTTTGCATAGAAATGACTACAGGTATAACAGCTGGTATTTTTCAAAAATTAAAATCCATACAATATGCATATCTCTGAAATATGTACAATTGATAAGCAAAGAAAAAATAATTTCTGTGATAGTATCTTGAAAACAGTAGAAGTTATTCAGACAACTCAAATGGAGTATCTGGTCTTATATGCAATATTTGCATGAATTTAGTTCTTACCCTGAAAACTGTTGGATGAGTTGTCCAGAAAGACTCTTATTGTAGCCACTATCCAACAAATAACCCATTATATACATTTTCACTATTTCAATAACCGCATTTACATATACCTACAGAAAACCCAGTTAAAAATCTCTTCAACTCTCTCTCTCTCTCTCTCTCTTGTATTTGAGAGGCTGAGTGTGCAAATCAACAAAAGACACACTACATATGGAAACAAGAGGCCCATGGGCCTTATAGGTCACCTGAGCATTATGCAACAACTTTCCAGTGATTGAATTTGATTCATGTTTTAAGCCAGATGCTATGGCATTCACAATTTTGAAAGAGGCACCATTGATCCATCGTCGCAAACCATGGCCCAAATGTACGCTCCTCTCCCATCTGGCCGTGGTTGAACGAGGAAAGAATTCTTCGTAGCTCATTAAAACATTGACCAATGCGAGTAAAGCATAGTCGGATGATGAACTTTATCGCGACCTTTCAATATCCAATCGCAGTATAGGAAATATTTCTTGTATACTGTTGACGTCAGTTGTTGATTTCGATTGCGATGGAAACAAAACTTGCCAATGACTGAATATGATGTCACAATAGAGAGGCGTAAATATTCAAGATTACGACACTTTTTGTGATCAAGCAGCCGCGGGTAGGAGAGAGCTATACGCGGACTCCGGACCGTGGCTTGAGACGATGCCATTGATCATTATGACTATACATATAGCAGTTGCTTAGTTTGGGTATTTAATACCCATAGGCAGGATAGGGGAACAAAAAATGCATTTCAACTAATCAGTAGTATTCAGCAATAATCAGTAAAGCCCCTACCACACATGAACCCCTGACCCTTAGGCCGAGATCCACACATTGCACAATTTTTGAAAAGGCATCCTTGCTTTTCAAAAATATTTGATTAATACCAAGGAACAGATTTCAAACAATTCATTCGTTTTCAGTATACAAGTACAGCCCCCCTCTGTGGTACCCCTGACCCTGGGGCCTTGAAATTCACATTTCTGGAAGATAAGGGCCCTTGCTCATAACTATATAGTTAGTTCAGTTGCTTTAAAAATACCCAGGAGCAGAGAAGAAAATTTTCAAAAATTTTAATGTATTTCCACTATATAATCAATAGAGCCCCGCCCTAACACCAGAACCCCTGACCCTGGGGCCATAAAATTCACAATTTTGGAAGAGGCACTCTTGCTCATCATAACTATGCACTTATTTAGCCTATTTAATATCTAGGAGCAGAGAAGAAGATTTTTAAAGAAATAATATATTTTCACTATATAATCAATAGAGCCCCGCCCTAACACCAGAACCCCTGACCCTGGGGCCATAAAATTCACAATTTTGGTAGAGGCACTCTTGCTCATCATAACTATGCACTTAGTTAGTTTATAATACCTAGGAGCAGAGAAAATGTTTTTCAAAGAATTCATGTATTTTTACTATATAATCAATAGAGCCCCGCCCTTACACCAAAACCCCTGACCCTGGAGCGCCATAAAATTCACAATTTTAGTAGAGGCACTCTTGCTCATCATAACTATGCACTCAGTTAGTCTATTTAATACCCATGAGCAGAGAAGAAGATTTTCAAAGAATTCATGTATTTTCACTATATAATCAATAGAGCCCCGCCCTAACACCAGAAGTCCCTGGTGCAATAAATTCACAATTTTGGTAGAGGCACTCTTGATCATCATAACTATGCACTCAGTTAGTTTATTTAATACCTAGGAGCAGAGAAGAAGATTTTCAAAGAATTCATGTATTTTCACTATAATTATAATGAATAAGGGCCCCGCCCTAACACCAGAACCCCTGACCCTGGGGCAAAAATATTCACAATTTTGGTAGAGGTACTCTTGCTCATCATAACTATGCACCTAGTTAGTCAATTTAATACCCAGGAGCAGAGAAGAAGATTTTCAAAGAAATAATGCATTTTCACTATATACTTATTTAGCCCCACCCTAGCACTAGAACCCCTGACCCCAGGGCCATGAATTTCACAATTTTTTTGGTGGTTTTGGCCCCACCCCTCAGGCCCCAGGGGGGCAGGGATCATGAAATTCACAATTTTTGTTCCCCTTCACCCATAGATGCTTTGTGCCAAATTTGGTTGAAATTGGTTGAGTGGTTGCAGAAAAGAAGCAGAAAATGTTCAAATGTTAACACACGATGGACGACGGACGTCGCACGACGACGGAAGAAAACGGATAGCAATAGGTCACCTGAGTTTACTCAGGTGACCTAAAAATACTAAACTTCTTTTAAAAATAAATTTTAATCTTGTAATTGCATTAACAAATTTCTGTAGGTCCACAAGACCTGAAGAGCGGTCGGCCTGTTGCTTGGATCCACATGTTTACATGCCATATGAATGTCCAACAGCCTCAGCTGAAGATTGGTTGCTTGGAGACTATTTCCAAGGAAATAATTACACACACTTGGAACTTTCCAGATGTCTGTCTTTTCATCATAGGTCTGCATTTCCCTGTCATTGAAGTCTGTATTCCTGCTCCATCGCTGTTCTGGAGCTACAAACTCTCCATCTAGCTCACGATTTCCACATTTGATACCTCTCCATTTCCCATTGACCTTGGTTGTCAAAGCAACAGAATCAACATCATTCAGGACCAATCGCATATCTCCTGACAGCAAATACTGTGTGAATACTTTGTCTAAGCTGTTGGTATCACACATCACATACGCGGTGTCAGCTGAAGTGGAGTGAAGCTTGGAGAGAATTTCCAAGTAGTCAATGCATAACTGGAATCTTGTGAAGATATTGTTCATTTCTGGAAATGTATCTAGATGTAGGTTAAACTTGGTAGCTTCACCAAGGGAGTGAAATTCAGTTATCATAATATTATCACAGAAACCTATCAGCTGTACAATTCTCTGGTTTCCATGGAAATGTTTCAGAACTCTAATTCCTTGCTGAAAGTCCTCATGGTATTGAAGAGTTGTGAGTTGACTATAGGCTACGACATAATCCTTCCATCTGGCAACATACACCTGTAAAATCAAAAAATTCTTGATAGCCCAGCTTATAAAATTATTTAAAATATTTTCTTTTCATTCATATTCTAAATTGTTGAGAACTTGTCATTTAAAGCTTTCAGATATTAAAGAATACATAGAACCTTTAATACAAAATTCAGAATGGCTATTTTCCTCAGTAAGTTGACCTTGAGGATAAATACCTCTTTGACGAGTCCTCTCCCGATTCTGTTCATCTTCTCCACCTTCTGTACATCGTCACACGTAAGCCAAGGCTGACACTGGTGCATCCCATACAGGCTAAACTGTCCATATGGACAGACTGGTCGACAGAGTTCCTTCCCTTGAATAATGCTCTGGATACAAATAGGCTCTAACAAGTGTGTGTTTTTATGTGATGAATACCAAGTTAAATAAAATATTGGTGTGTGTACAAGGATAGCAAGTGTCAGGTAGAAACAGTTTGTTGGAGAAACTGAAAAAAAAAATTAAAATATCTACATGAATATGATATTTTAATGATCTGCATGGCTTGGTAGAATTACACTTTACTAATACTTTTTATGAATAAAAAATTCAAAATGTTACTGTTGCTGCTTAGTAAACACACCAAACTGTCAGTGATTGAAATATCAATAATTTCATTACTATAGGCCTTAATTCAGAGTTGAAATGGCAGAAATGCTGCAGAATGCTAATCTAAAGTTGCATATGCATTCAATAAATCAATAAAACACATATATGCATGTACATGTACAAGTACAGAGTTCCCGAAACGCACCGGTCCACCGGGGATCCCCGGTAAACTTTGAATGGGACCGGTAAAATCTTAATTTTATCGGTCAAAATGTCCGATGGTTTTTTTTTACAGACTGTATAACGTTTACATATAATCTTAACAAAATCATTTAATTCAATTGTCCTGACAATAAACAAATGCAAAACTAAAGGAATGAAAAAAAACGTCAGGGGCGCGCCAGATCTTGTTTAAATAAAATGTAGACGGTGATTGTCTAACATAAAAAGCTACATATTAAAATAATAATTTCCATAAGTCTGGGAGGAAAAACAGTTTTAAAAACACTGTCAAACAAATATTTTCCCTCTAATAAATATATGCACTCTGTAGTTCTGACAGTGAAAAAATGTGACAATCTACTTTCGTTTTGAAGGACGAATTTGCAGGGTTGCAAGAGTTGCCTGCTATTTCTGCTTGATTACAGACAATTTTTTACCATTTATTATTTTCTCTATAATTTAATCTATTAGCATGATAATATTATACCAACTTCTGGATTTTTTTTAATGTATTTGATAGCATTTAAAATACATGCGCGTTTTTCCCCTTTTCTAAAAATAGCGGACTGACTTGAATGTAGTAAAACGACAACAAATTCACTTAAAAATCATCATTTTCATGATAAATTTGCATATCTTTATATAATTAGTACATATTTTTAACTGTGTGGAGGTTGTATAATAAATTTTAACTAGTCAGAAATATCGGACGTTTTCCAGGCTTTTTAAAACGAGTTTGATATTTTACGTAATATTTTTCCTGGCACATAAAATACCAAAATCCAAAATCCAAAAGAAAAAAGCCTGGAAAACAACATATATTTCCCACTAATTCCAAACAATCAACCAAGAGTTGTCATGTTGCAGATTTTATTTAAAAAAAAATTTAAAAAAAATCTGTCAGAAAGGACATATTAAATAATTTTATACGATGAATTAAGCGTTGGTCATCACACGCCGTCGGCGACGTCAAATCCTGCATACACAGGCCTTATAGAAAATATTTTAATAATTTTTTTTTAAAAAATCTGCATTTGCCATCTTTTTATTTACACATATTATTTATTATATCGTTACAATTTCCAATCCTATAATATGTTAAATTTACATACAAAAAATTAATGTCCGGTAAATTTTACAACTGTCCGGTGAATTTTGAATATTTACAGGACAATTGTCCGACATATTTTTGACTAGTTTCGGGAACTCTGCAAGTATTTCTTCCATCAAGCGACATGTGAAAGATTTAATATCTGAAATAATGTATCCCTCTCCATTAAAAAAAAATCGAACACCTCCTCCCCAAATAAAAGGGGGGACAGCTGTATTAATGCAGCTAAATTATATAAGAACTAAATAAATCTAATCAAAACAAATAAAGTATCAAATAATATAAATCTCTAGGATTATTTAAAGTAAAACTGCAAGTGCTCAACCCTATCATTCAAACTTGACTCTTACTGACTCTTAGTCTTAGCGGTTAAGAAAATGTTTACGGCCAATTTGATACGGGTTTACAAATCCAAGGAATTATGAATAGAATTCAGCTTATATGAGTGGGATTTAAAAGTTGCTAGAAGAAATTTAATGGGAAAACAAGATCTGTAGACAGGAGTCAGGTATATATAGCCCTTTGGCTGTCCCCTCGCCACTGCCAAGATAAGCATGATAGAAGCATTGCTCTGTCATATGTACCGGATCCAGTGACTGTGAAGATGATAATTATTTCGCTGTTGTCCAAGATGAAAAACAACTAAAATGCTTTTTTATTATTTCAAAGAAATTAAAAAGAAAACAAATCATTACCGCAGAAACTGTTGATTTTTTCAGCTGTTTTATTTCGTCGTGTGGTTTCTAGTTTCGATTTCATTCCATTTTATTTTCACTTTCTTAAACGTGATGCACTAGTATATTGGCCTGTCAAAATATTGATTAAAGCACCATAAGCATAAGTTATTTGATTCTATGGATAAGAATTATTAAACTATTTGAAACAATATACTTAACAATATTTTTAGAGATCAGTTTTAAATGTCTGTGGTTCAAAAGCGCATCACGTGGCGCGTTCCTTTTCCGGTTATCGGCCATAAGTAAACAAGGTACGAGTGAGACTTGTGTCGCAATCAGAGCCAATCCATGATAAAATAAACAAAAAATTGTTAAAGTAACTTTTCTGTATAATAAATACGTTAAATCTTTTGTGTTTTTCATCACTATTTCGGCGCTAGGAAAGCTTAATTAAGAAATTTTAAGAAGGGGGGGGGGGCTTGACAGCATTGGTCACTGCAGGGTTTAAACTTAACTGAAATTTCCACGAGCCATGTGGGCTCCTGACATTTCAAATTTAGGAGCCCACTGCTAAATTTGTTAGCCCACAGTCTCTGTGATTTTTTTAAAAAAGCATAGATACTGGGACAAAAAGTAGATACAAATGAAATACATATATAAATTCATCTGTTTAAAATTGGAGTTCTTACTTTATAAAAATCAAATGTCATAAAAATATTTAATCAAAGGAAATAGAATTGTATTCAATAAACATTTTTACTATCTTTTTTTTTTTTTTTGCTTGGTAATACATGTATATAAATACGTAGCCCTGGTACATGTCTTCAACTGATAAATTGACAATGACACAATAAGATTTTCTAGGTTAAATATTTTAACTACAGCATATCTGAAATAGGTGAAAACACTTACTATTCATATGACTGAGTAGTTGGGAGTTATCTCTCACGTATCAACCATTTACATAGGGTTGGAGGAAATTCGGATTAGGAAAAAAGACGATCGTTTTAGGGAATTTCACAAATCGTGTAGTACTTTAAATGGAAAAGATGAAGGATATTTACGAACAATAGGACAATACTGCTGTGATTTATTTCATTCTTCTGTAGTTTTTAATCAAAAACCTGCATAAAATGTCTGTTTTTCAGTAAGGGGACTGGGAACGAATTCGGCCCATGCAGAATTTTTATTCGCCACGTTGGCGAGCAACTTACAAATTTTATGAGCCCACACCAATTTTTACTCGCAATTTGCGAGTGGGCGAGCGTTAAGTTTAAACCCTGTCACTGTGTACATGTTTTGTTTTTAAGGCCTGAGGATGAAGTTCAATAAAATGGTCACCTCCTCAAGGAGGAAGAACAGAAAGCGTCACTTTAATGCTCCCTCGCACGTTCGTAGGAAGATGATGAGTTCTCCCCTATCCAAGGAACTTCGCCAAAAATACAATGTGAGAAGTATGCCCATCAGAAAAGACGATGAAGTGCAGGTAAATTTCGTAGTTCTATATGTTTCAGTTCTTTACATTTAACTGAATGTCCTGTGTCAGCAATAAAAATTATTCATGGGCCAATTTGCAGATGCAGCCAGGGCTTCCACACTAATATCACTCCGATTTTGGTGAACTGTTGCATGAGCCTTTAGCAGGTCCAGTCCAAAGACTATTTCTACCTATGTATCTATTAAATTTAAAAGCTACGTAGGTATTTAAAGCCACCCAAGGTAGCTATTTTTACCTACTTTTTATAATTTCAGCATTTTGCGGCACAAAGACCAAACGGCGCAACATGGTGAATACCATATCTCTTGATACAGTCTTACTAATGATGAATACGACAAAATGTTGGCCAAAAAATGATTACTTCCTGAATTGGCAATTTTACTTTAGTTTCTACGCAAAATTGATAATATACAAAGTAATCATTTTTTGGCCAAGTTTTTGTCATATCCATCATCAGTGTGACTGTATTAAGAAATTTTGTTCTCACTATGTTGCGCCATTCCTGCATTTGGCCACAATATGCAAGTAAAGCAGAAAGTAGGTAAAAATAGCTACTTTGGGTAGCTTTAAATACCTAGGTAGCTATTAATAGCTATGTAGGTAGAAATAGTCTTTGGACTGGACCTGTTTAGTTTTGTCTGTGATAACAAAATAAAGTCTATAATTAAGGGTACTTACCACAAACAAAAAATGGATGCACGGGTTGATATATATTTTTTGACTGATTTTGATTTGAAATGACATAAATGATAAATCCCTGAAATATTAAGAAATCGTAGGTTTTCCTTGGTGCTTAGATATGAGATTTTGTTTTGCTTTCTATATAATTCCATACAAAATTTTGCACAATTTTTTAACCTTATGACAAAATCTTATATAATTCTCTCACTCTACTTGGTAAACATTATTCAGGATGTCAATTTAAATGTAAATCTATGAAAAATAATGCTGATTTCTGAAAAAAGTTTGTTTGTGTTATTTATCCTTAAGGAATAACTGTATAATTCTTTGGTTTCATGATGTCATCAATTGAGTGGCTTACATGATAATTTGCATATTAAACATTATCACACAAGTCAATCAATTGATCATCGTTATGAAATTAAAAAAAATCTGACAGTTATTCCTTATATTTACTTGCTCTTGATTTCGCCAATCTACATGCTGTAAACCTGACTTCTGTCTCTATGATTTTTTTAACCATGCCTACCGATTAACCAGTACATTTATGTAGAAATAAAATACATTTACGATTTGTAATTTTATCTTGGACAAATACATTAGAAATGTATAAATATTATGTAATCAAATCAAAAAATACAGATGGAATTGAAATTTTTAACCTAAATACTGTGTTGTGAGATGTGTATTGTTTTATTATGTATATAATTAGTAACATTAAGTTTCTTGAACATTCCAGAGTGGTCAACATGTTTGGTCATTTTATCTAGAACATTCTTAAATTTTGTGTATGTCCAGATTGTTCCAGTAATATCATGTTTTAACATTTTCTAGAATATTCTAGATTTATAATACTGTATAAATACCCTGTCAATTCAATGCATAGATATACAATAATTGTGAATACTTTGTCGTATAAGCACTATTGAGATATAACTGGGATATATATTTTCACTGGGACATTGTGTGCAGCAACGGACACTCTGATGTATGTATTTTTAGATTCTTGCTAAGTTTGTACTTTACGTTTCATACACTTATTATATATTACTGTAAATAAATTTTTGTTAAGTTTAAATTGTGTTATTGATCTTTGCTGGCATTTTGGGTAATTCTGACCCATAACAGAATTGGGGGCTCGTCCGGGATAAAGAATTTTTGCACTTTTGCAGTTTATTGTCAGAATTTTGTTAATTGAACCGTTAAATTTGATTATAAGCCAGCAGAAATCAACATGGTGTTTTCGGTCACAGACTCTCTTAGTTCACCAAGTGTTCAGGTTTTTGATACGTTAAAAAAAGATGACTTGATCGCATTAGGTTTGCATTTTGGGTTAGATGTTAAATCCTCTCAGAGAAAGCAAGACATTAGAATTAAGGTTGCAAACAAACTAGTAGAAGAAAACATCTTTGAAAAATACGATCTTCCAGAATATACAGTTAAATCAGAGTTAGGCTCTTACAAAATGGCAGAATATCAGTTTCAATTAGAGTTAGAGAAAATGCGATTAGAAAGAGAAAAATTAGAAAGAGAAGATCGAGAAAAAGAAAGAGAAGAGCGAGAAAGAGAAAGAGAAGAACGAGAGCGTGAACGAAAATTTGAATTAGACAAATTAGCAGCAGAAAGAGAAGAGCGTGCAATGAACTTTGAATTAGAGAAATTAAAATTACAAAACCAACCAGAACCGTCAGTTGTCAAAACTGAATTTGACGCAGCAAAAAACATTAGGTTAGTTCCGAAATTTCAAGAAAAATCTGTAGACAAATATTTTCCCCAATTCGAAAAAGTCGCAGAGAATCTTAAATGGCCACAACACGTTTGGTCAACAATGTTACAAAGTGTACTGGTTGGAAAAGCGGCTGAGGTATACTCTGCACTAGGGGTAGTTGAGAGTTCAGACTATGAGAAGGTCAAAGCAGCAATATTAAAAGCATATGAATTAGTACCTGAAGCATATAGACAAAAGTTTAGAAAGTATAGAAAGTTTGATAATCAAACATTTGTTGAATTTTCACGAGAGAAAGAAGATTTATTCGATCACTGGTTTAGATCCAAGAAACTTGATAAAACTTTTGCTAATTTGCGCCAAGTCATCCTGGTAGAAGAGTTTAAGGAATGTGTTCCTCAAGATTTGAAAACACATTTAGAGGATAAGAATGTGAAAACTCTTGAAGAGGCAGCAGTCATATCTGATACTTATGCTCTGTCACATAAAAAGAATTTTGTTTCAAGATCTCAGACTAGCAATAATTCTACCAATTCAGACACATATAAAAAGAGTGGTTCAGGGTCTCAGTCTTTCACAAGTTCCCAGTCTCCATCCCAAGGTGGTTTTAAGTCCGGTCCAGGACGTGTTGAAGGATCGTCTGGAATAGGGTCGCTTCCTACTTGTAGTTATTGTAAGAAAAAGGGTCATCTGATCAGTGAATGCTTTAAACTTAAGAGAAAAAATGATTTTGATAAAACTCAACCACACGCTTGTGCGGCAGTTAGAGGTGATAGAGAAGCCTTAGTTTCCATTTGTTCTGACACTCCTGATGTCCAGGGTTCACAGTCCAGTTCTATTGATTCTATGGAGGATTATAAGCCCTTTATGTCTCAGGGATTTGTCTCACTCGGTGACTCTAGCGAAATAAAACCTGTCCAGATTTTGAGAGATACTGGTGCTGCACAGACGTTATTGTTAGAGGGCGTGCTTCCTTTGTCTGAGCAGACTTCCACTGGTGGGTCAGTTTTATTACAGGGTGTGGAGCTAGGCGTCATTGATGTTCCCCTGCATAGAATTAGTTTGAAGTCAGATTTAGTTACTGGACCTGTTATCGTAGGTGTTCGACCTACTCTTCCCGTTCCAGGCATTTCTTTGTTGTTAGGCAACGATGTAGCTGGTGGAAAAGTTGTACCAGATCCTATAGTTTGTGAGAAGATCAATCCAGATGTCATGTGCGATGATGAAGATGATGACATTTATCCAGCCTGTGCTGTTACTAGAGCGATGGCCAGAAGACGAGAAATGGAGGCAGACCATACTCAAGCCTTTGACGAGACGAATTCCTCTGTTGATATTGATTTGAATGACACTTTCTTATCTGACCTTGATGGCACTCAAACCAGCATGGAACCACACAATATCAAGAAGCAAGAGAAGAAAGAATTTTTACCAAAATTTGGTGGTGAGGATGATGAGTTGCATCCACTAGTTAGCCAAGGCAAGGACATCCTCAGCCGAGAACGTTTACTCTCTGAACAACATAAAGACCCAGATATCATTCAACTTAGTAAGAGGGCACTTCCACCAGAAGAGGCTATTAAAGTTGGAGAATGCTTCTATATGAAAGATGGCATCCTTATGCGAAAATGGCGACCACCTGACGCTTCTCCAGATGAAGTGTGGCGTGTTGTTCACCAGATAGTGGTCCCAGCTGCTTATCATCGAGATGTCATGAGTTTAGCCCACGATACACCTATGGCTGGTCATTTAGGTATCAATAAGACTTATAATAGGATTTTGAGTCATTTTTATTGGCCTAAGCTAAGAAAGGATGTTTCGAAGTTTTGCAAGTCATGCCATGTCTGTCAGATGGTAGGTAAACCAAATCAGAAGATACCATCTGCTCCTCTCCAACCCATTCCAGCTTTTGAAGAACCGTTTAGTCGAGTGTTGGTGGATTGTGTAGGACCTTTGCCTAGGACCAGATCTGGAAACCAGTATTTACTTACCATTATGTGTACATCCACTCGGTTTCCTGAAGCCATACCTCTTAGGAATATAAAGGCAAAGAGCATAGTTAAGGCCCTAACCAAGTTTTTTTAGTTTTGTAGGAGCACCCGAGGCAATTCAGTCGGATCAAGGCTCAAATTTTATGTCGGGGTTGTTCCAGCAAGTCATGCATGAGTTGGGTATTAGGCAGTATCGATCAACTGCTTATCATCCTGAGTCCCAGGGAGCGCTAGAACGTTTTCATCAAAACCCTAAAAACAATGCTGAAGACCTATTGTTACCAGTATGAAAAAGACTGGGATGAAGGGGTTCATCTTGTACTATTTGCTGCACGAGAAGCAGTCCAGGAGTCTCTTGGATTCAGTCCTTTTGAATTGGTGTTCGGTCATACAGTTAGAGGTCCTTTGAAATTGTTAAAGGAAAAGTGGCTGACTGAGACTAGTGATCTTAATCTTTTAGATTATGTGTCTGATTTCAAAGAAAAACTTTACAATGCTTGTAAATTAGCACAAGAAAATTTGAAGAGTTCTCAGATGAAAATGAAAATGTGGTATGACAAAGATGCTAGAAATAGGGTGTTTAAGCCAGGTGATAAGGTTCTTGTATTTTTACCTATTCCTGGTCATCCTTTACAGGCCAGATTTTATGGCCCTTATAAAATTGAAAGCAAGATCAGTGATGTAAACTATGTAGTTAAGACACCAGGTCGACGTAAAGAGAAACGGGTTTGTCACATTAACATGTTAAAAGAATATTTTGAAAGGTGTGACCGAAATTCTGTAAAACCAGTTTCCACTTTAGCCAATGCTAAGACTGTTCAAAATTGTATTGAAAGTGATACGAGTGTAGAAATGAATGAGAAAGATTGTAATCAGAGTGTTCGTTTGAAAAACTCAGAAATTTTGGCTGATTTTGATGCCAAACTTGGACATTTGAACATTCACCAAAAAGAACAAGTTAAAAACTTGATGAATGAGTATCATCAAATCTTTTCGGATGTTCCAAAGAAAACTAATGCAGCTTGTCATGATGTCATAGTGAGTGACGTTCTGCCTATCAAACAACATCCGTACCGTCTCAATCCAATAAAATTGCAGTACCTAAGAAGGGAAGTGCAGTATATGTTGGACAATGACATTGTTGAACCTAGTAAAAGTAATTGGAGCTCACCGTGTATTCTTGTACCAAAACAGGACGGTTCCTACCGATTATGTACAGACTTTAGAAAGGTGAATTCTGTTACCAAAACTGATTCATACCCAATACCTAGAATCGATGACTGTATTGACAACATTGGAAACGCCAAATTTGTCAGTAAATTTGACCTGTTGAAAGGCTACTGGCAAGTGCCGTTCACAGAAAGAGCAAAAGAAATATCTGCTTTTGCTACACCAGATGGACTTTACCAGTATAAAGTAATGCCTTTTGGCATGAAAAACGCACCGGCAACATTCCAAAGGATGATTCACTCCCTTCTTCAAGACCTTGAGGGATGCGAGGCCTACATTGATGATGTCGTCATATACAGCAACACATGGGACGAACATCTCCGAATCATGCGTGCTTTATTTGACATTTTAGCTAAAGCAAACTTAACTGTGAATCTTAAGAAGAGCGAATTTTGTCATGCTTATGTAGAGTATTTAGGTCATAAAGTAGGTCAAGGTTATGTTACACCCATAATGGCTAAAGTGGAAGCTATTGCAAAGTTCCCGATTCCTACAAACAAGAAAGAATTAATGAGGTTTTTAGGCATGGCTGGGTTTTACAGAAAATTTTGTCCAAATTTTTCCTCAGTAGTTAGTCCACTTACAAATCTTTTACAAAAGAGGGTTAACTTTGAATGGACAAAGGACTGTGAAAAATCCTTTCATAAAATCAAATCTGTCCTTATGAGCAACCCAGTTCTGTCAACTCCAGATTTTTCTAAGCAATTTAAGCTTACTGTTGATGCTAGTGATGTTGAAATCGGGGCAGCTTTGTTTCAAGAACATAGTGATAAGGTAGATAGAGTTGTTTCTTATTTTTCAAAGAAACTTACAAAATGTCAACAAAAGTATTCCACCATTGAAAAGGAATGCCTTGCTTTGTTGTTAGCCTTACAGCATTTTGATGTTTATCTGAATGTTACTTTGCATCCAATTCTTGTATATACGGATCACAACCCCCTGACTTTTTTGCATAAATTGTCAAACAAGAATCAAAGACTGACTAGATGGAGTTTGTTGTTACAAGAATACAACATAACAATTAAGCATATCAAAGGCAAAGACAATGTTATTGCAGACGCTTTGTCAAGAGTATCGTAAACATACTAGATTTTGTATTAATGTACAAAACTTTTATTTTAATAATATAAGTTTTCATTGACATTCAAACTTTTTTAAGGGGGGAGGTGTTGTGAGATGTGTATTGTTTTATTATGTATATAATTAGTAACATTAAGTTTCTTGAACATTCCAGAGTGGTCAACATGTTTGGTCATTTTATCTAGAACATTCTTAAATTTTGTGTATGTCCAGATTGTTCCAGTAATATCATGTTTTAACATTTTCTAGAATATTCTAGATTTATAATACTGTATAAATACCCTGTCAATTCAATGCATAGATATACAATAATTGTGAATACTTTGTCGTATAAGCACTATTGAGATATAACTGGGATATATATTTTCACTGGGACATTGTGTGCAGCAACGGACACTCTGATGTATGTATTTTTAGATTCTTGCTAAGTTTGTACTTTACGTTTCATACACTTATTATATATTACTGTAAATAAATTATTGTTAAGTTTAAATTGTGTTATTGATCTTTGCTGGCATTTTGGGTAATTCTGACCCATAACAACTGTGAATTGTGTATTTTATCATGTTTATGGACAATATTTTTTCTTTCTTTCTTTTTTTTTTGATTTCCAAAAGAAATCTTAAAAATTAAAGTATTTTAAAATTGATATATGACTGTTTGTCACCAACATACATAAGCACCAGGTTGCTGTGCATTCTGAAATCTGCTCATCTGTCCAGTGTTCCAATGTGTTCTTATTCTTGAATTGAAAAGAGTTCACTGCCCAATATAAATACACTTTACGATTATTTTTATCAGTGTTTTGCTTACAAGTTCACAAATTCTGACTGAAAAATTGTAGGGAAAGTTTATCAGCAGTGAGAAATGTGAAGTGATCTAGAGACCTGTCATTATCTGATGAAATGTACAGTTATGAAAAGTAGAGTGAACTCATCAAACATGAATGCGCATGGGATTAAAAATGATATGAATAGACATTTTACATACAGAATGTAATATTATATAAATGGTGCCTGTTTTGGAGGGTAACAGTTGAAATTGACACCCCAAGGAAAACCATTGTCAACCGACGCGTCAGCGGAGGTTGACAATGGTTTTCCGAGGGGCGTCAATTTCAACTGTTACCCTCCAAAACAGGCACCATTTATTTTATTATACTGAATGTCATCCAGGGTTCGACATTAACGTTAGTCCGTTAGTCTCAGACTAATACATTTTCATTCGGACTAATAAAAATTGAAGCTAATTAGTCCGAACGGACTAATAAAGTTTTCTTGGGAGAAAAAAGAAATTACCGATGTTCAAATTTTTGACAACTTTCACTGGAAAAAACCCCATATTTATTTTTAGCTTTCTAGCTTCTTGCCGAGAAGTTAGGTAATTCTGAGTCAATTCGGCGCTTAATTTTAGGACTAATTGGTCAATCGTAACTACTCGGCCATTTCCGTGAACGATAAATAATATTATTTCTCTTTTGGAAAATGGCCGAGTAGTTACGAATGCTAATTGGTATGAAATTAAACATTTTAGTGATATTGATTTAGTATGACACATAAAAAAAGATGTTGGATGTTCATGTAAAGAGAAAAACGAATGAGATCGGGAATACTATCGTAGTTCCTGATTGTGCGATTTCAACGAATTCTTGGTATAAACATTTCATGTAAATGCTTTGTTTATTTCAAAAAAGTATAAAAAGTACAATGCAACATTAATTCTATTTACTTTTTTTAAAAATTTTTGACGGACTAATAAAATTGCCCGCGGACTAGTAAAAGTAAATAAGCACTAGTCCGGCCGGACCAAAGCCTAAAAATGTTAGTGTCGAACCCTGTCATCTAGATTTACAATGTCAGCAATACAAATCGTCGATCCCCTTTTCGTTCACGTTTAGAAAGCTTTCAAACTCCCCGCTACTTCGAAAAAGATTTCCTGACCTCTTGATTGTTTATTTGATGCTCTACGAGTCCTTTATCATCTAAAGTTTCATTGTTTCTGCACTCGCAAGCATGTTTTGTCTGTCGTTTGTTGTTTTCAAGTAAGCTACATCGGACGCAAGCTTTTATTGACGTCAGTTTTATTCTGGTTCTTTCAAACGTGCAACTGACGTTTTGAGAATTCTACGTTGAACCGTATGCGCATAATTTCCACGCATGTGGCATTACCGTTGTGTTACCCATTGTCACGTGTGTTGCTAAGGCTGAGGGTAATAGAACAGATTGTTAACTGCGTCTAAACCAATCAGATTTTAGTATTTAACATGAAAGTATAATAAAAATACATGTATATGGCTGTCGGCTCAGTGTTCAACTTGCCAACCATTTTGGCTTGCATGGTATTTTAGCTGTTAAAAATTTTCTTTGGCCTTTGAATTTTTTATCTGCTGATTTCTACTGCCATTTTCAATTTTCTCTGCAAATGGCTGATAGGTAAGGGAAATCTGAAACTAGTTAGAAGATTGATTCTAAATAGGTCAAGCACTCTGTTTAAACCCTGACTAAATTCATTTTTATTGTTAATTAATGTACTAGGGAAAAATACATTATCATACATTTGAAGGTACAACATGTATAAGTGAAATTGTAATTTTTATTCAGGTTGTTCGTGGTCATTACAAAGGACAGCAAGTGGGAAAAATTGTCCAGGTGTACCGTAAAAAGTTTGTTGTGTATATCGAAAGAATCCAGAGGGAGAAGGCTAACGGAGCCTCTGTCCACGTGGGACTCCACCCCTCCAAGGTAATGTAGAAGGAGAACGACTTACTAAAATTACAACTCGCAAGTAATTGCGAGTACCAAAAAAGTAAACTCGCAATTTCAAAATCCAACAAGTGGGACAAAAATTGAGAATTTCATGACTCTCTATAGACCATTTAGTAAAAATGCATTAACTACATTACTGTAATTTATCTATTGAATAAAATTGATCTTCTGCCATTGTGTGAAAGAATCATCAAAATGATCTGCTGTTACACTGTGAGAAAATACAAGAAATTCTTGCTTTTTCTTTCCTTCACAAACGGTGTTGTAATAATCACTCCCTGATGTGTTTTAAGATTGAAAGATGAAATAAACCATACTGACAAAGACTAAAATTGTCAGTTTCAAAAAAAA
Organism: Saccostrea cuccullata; assembly: GCF_032062105.1. Lineage (NCBI taxonomy): Eukaryota > Metazoa > Mollusca > Bivalvia > Ostreida > Ostreidae > Saccostrea > Saccostrea cuccullata. Next base: position 191,560 of record NW_026938483.1, on the reverse strand, counting down.
ATGTTAAAATCCATTTTACAATGTTTTTAATCTCAAAATCACTTAGCTATAATGTCTCAACTGGTCAAATACAATGTCACTGCCTATGACACTATGTTATGAAAAGACAGAGGCAAAGGGGAAATTATAGAAATATAATAAACAGAAAAATCAATGTTTTGTAGTTAAATACAGAATTCATTTCACATGTGAGACAGGATTTTTTATCATTTTCACTCATGCTTCTTACTTGTGAAAATATAAAAAAAAATCCTGTCCCACTGTGAAATAAATTCCATACTCAACTACAAAACATTATCTCTATTAAAATTCATTTTAAAAAATTCTTGTTTTCCCCTTTTAACATGAAGACAAATTGATATTTTAGTTTTGTAAATTCTGTTATGAAGAAAAATTACATACTACACTGTACATGTGTAAAATTCTCTGACTGCGTAGGTAATAATTTTTTTTTATTGCAGGTGGTGATAGTGAAATTGAAGATTGATAAAGATCGCAAAAGAATTCTGGACAGAAAGGCTCGTTCTAGACAAGTTGCTGATAAGGGCAAACACACTGAAGAAAGTGTAGCGATGGAATCATAATAAATTAATGGGGAGAAACCAGTTCTTTTTGTTTGTTGAAATGTAATACAGTATATATCCCAGCTTTCCTGGCCCCAAGACCATAAATTGAGAATAGACTTAAGTCAGAATTTCAAACCAAAACAACTTTTAAATAAAAAAAAAAAAATCCATTATGTTGTGGATTTAGATGCTTGAAAGAACTGCAAATGTTTCAGCAAATTACACCTTTAGAAAAAAAAAAACTCAAAATTCGATTTAAAAATCAAATTTTACTCAAGTCTGTTCTCAGTTTATAGTCTTGGGGCCTAATTATTGATGAAATTCTTAGATTACACTGTAGACCTTTCCCAAACAAGATGTGTTTGTGAAACACTGATCCCCCCATATTGCAACATAGTGAAGATTAAACTGTTCTTCAATGCAAATTTAATTTATTGGTACCCAAAGTAGGATCATACAATTGTGAAACATGAAAGCCCTATCACCATCTGTTCACATTATGGCCAGGCTAAAGTTTTTTTCATAAGTACAGAAATCTTCAAGATCATGGTCAGAAGGTGAAGGTTATAGGTGTCCAATGAAAGGTCTTTCCACAAAGAACACGTGTGAAGTATGGGAGCCTTAGCCCTAACCATTCAAAAGTTATGACCAAGGTTAAAAAGAGTTTAAAAGTAGGTTAAAATCCAAGATCAAGGTCAGAAGGTTAAGGTTATTGGTACTGAATGAAAGGTCTTGTCACAAGAATTACATATGTGAAGTATAAAAGCCCTAGCCCTTACTCTTAAAAAGTTCTTGCAAAGGTTAATGTTTTTCTTAAGTCCAGAAATCTGTAAATTCAAGGTCAAAAGGTCAAGGTTATTGGTATCTAATAAAAGGACTTACACAAAGAATACATATGTGAAGTATGGAAGCCCTAGCCCTAACCGTTCAAAAGTTATTGCCAATGTTAAAGTTTTTTCATTAGTACGTAAATCTCCAAGGTCAAAGGGTCAAGGTTGGTGGTATCCAATGAAAGGTCTTGCCACAAAAAATATAGATGTGAAGTATAAATGTTCTGGTATCTACTGTTCAAAAGTTATAGCCAAAGTAAAAATTTGGAATTTTTGTGTAAAAGTGGGTCAAACTCCAACGTCAAGGTCAGAAGGTCAAATTTGGTGGTACCCAAAGAAAGGTCTTGTCACAAGTAATACACATGTGAAATATGAAAGTCAACGCTCCGCTAAATCAAAAGTTATGGGCAAGGTTAATGTTTTTGCGGACAGACAGACAGACAAACGAACACGACAAAAACTTCGTTTACGGGGGCATAAAAATTGAGAAAGTTGCCATTATTTGATGGATTGATTGCATACAATCCTGAAATTTTGATTCAGTGGTTGCAGTAGTGATAACAGGGGTTGCAAGCTGCAACAAGATGTATTTGTGAAACACTGATGTCCCCGTATGACAACATAGCGAAGGTTAAGCTTTCTCAAATGCAGATCAAATATGTTGGTACCAAAAGTAAGGCCTTTTCACAAGAAATGCAAAATATAAAACGCTAGCTACACTGTTCCAGGGTTATGACCAAGGTTAATATTTTATAAGATAGGAAAACTCCGGGTCAAGGTCAGAGGTTCAAGGTTGTTGGTTTCTAAAGAAAGGCCTTGTCTTAAAGATTACGTATGGGAAGTATGAAAGCGCTGACCCTTACCGTTCAGAAGTTATGGACAAGGTTAAAGTTTGTAAAAAGTAGATCAAACTTTAAGGTCAAGGCCAAAGGGTCAAGATTCCAATGAAAGCTCTTGTCACAAGGATTACACATGCGAAACATGAAAGCTCTAGCCCCTACTGTTCAAAAGTTATAGTCAAGGTTAAAGTTTGTAAAAAGTAGGTCAAACTCCAAGGTCAAGGTCAAAGGGTCAAGCTTCTTGATATAAATGAAAGGTCTTGTCACAAGGATTAAATTTGTGAAGTATGAAGGCTCTATTCCTAACCCTTCAAAAATTATGGTTAAGTGTATTTTTAAAGTAGGTCAAGGTCAAAGGGTCAAAGTTCTTGGTATCCAATGGAATGTCTTTTCACAAGGATTGCATATGTGAAGTATGAAGCCCATTTACTTATTGTTCAAAAGTTATAGCCAAGGTTAAAGTTTTTTCATAGGTACGGAAATCTCCAAGGTCAAAAGGTTAAGGTTGTTGGTATCCAGTGAAAAGTCTTTCCACTAAAAATGTTAAGTATAAATGTCCTGATATCTATTTTTTAAAAGATGTGGCCAAAGTAAAAGTTTTAAATTTTTGTGTTAAAGTGGGTCAAACTCCAAGGTCAAAAGGTCAAATTTGTGGTACCCAAAGAAAAGTCTTGTCACAAGGAATACACATGTGAAATATGAGTGTCATAGCTCCACTTAATCAAAAGTTATAGGCAAGGTTAAAGTTTTTGAGGACAGACAAACAGCTAGACAGAGAGACAGGCAGACAGACAGACAAACAGAGAGGCAGATAGACAGACAGACGGACGGACACGACAAAAACTATATACCCCCGAAATTTCGTTTACGTGGGCATAAAAATTTTAAACTTAAAAGAAGGTGGAAAAGCAAAGAACAGAGGATGTGTAGTGGAAATGGACAGTAAAAAAAATAATTATACAGTAAAACATAGCTTGTAATGAACTGATACCTGCAGCGAAGTGATTTTCATTCCCTTTGGCTTAAATCATTGATAGTTAATATTGGACATAACGAATTGGGTTTATAACAGCAAAATCGCCCATCCCTGGCACTTCCTTAAAAGTATGCTTTACTGTACATGTATACATGTAAATGTACTGAAAAGGGGGGGGGGTCGTACTGAAAAGGAGAGGAAAAAAGTTAATGGATAGAATTTAAAGCTTATTGCTGCAAAATTTAATCCATGTATATTTTCTAGATGTGTGTTGGAGGGGGGAGGGGGTTCAACAGTATTGTCCGACTTGTTTTTAGCCCTACTGGTCAGAGACCAGAAGAGCTTATGCGATAGTAATGCGTCCGTCCGTCTGTCTAGCTGTCTGTAAACAATTTTTCAAAATGCTACTTCTCCTACAAATTTTGATCTGATTTCAATATAATTTGGCACACAAGTAGACTACACTAAGATACATCATTCTGTATATCGGTTTTTGATTTCAATGAACGGTGTTGCCGTGGTTACTAAAAATAGAAATTTCTGTGAAATACTTTTAAAATGCTACTCCTCCTACAGCTTTAATCTGATTTCAATCTAACTTGGCACACAAGTAGAATATACTAAGATACATAATTCTGTATATCGGTTTTTGATTTCCTAAACGGTGTTGCCGTGGTTACTAAAAATAGAAATTTCTGTGAAATACTTTTAAAATGCTACTCCTCCTACAGTTTTAGTCTGATTTCAATATAACTTGGCACACAAGTAGACTACACTAAGATACATAATACTTTTTATCGGATTTTTTGATTTGATGAACGGTGTTGCCTTGGTTACTAAAAAATAGAAATATCTGTGAAATACTTTCAAAATGCTACTCCTCCTATACTTTTGGTCTGATTTCCATAGAATTTGGCGCATAAGTTCATGTAGACTACACTAAGATACATGATTCTGTGTATCGGTTTTTGATTTCGATGATCCGTGTTGCCGTGGTTACTAAAAGTAAAAATTTCTGTGAAAGACTTTTAAAATGTTACTCCTCCTACAGCTTTAGTCTGATTTCAGTATAACTTGGCACACAAGTAGACTACACTAAGATACATAATTCTCTTTATTGAATATTGATTTCGATGAATGGTGTTGCCGTGGTTACTAAAAATAGAAATTTTATGAAATACTTTCAAAATTCTACTCCAAATACAGTTTTAGTCTGATTATAATATAATTTAGACTACACTGAGATACATTATTATCAGTTTTATGATTTTGATGATTGATGTTGCCATGGTAACTAAAATAGAAATTTCTGTAAAATTTCATTAAAAGCTACTCCTACAGTTGTAGTCTTACTGTATTGCAGTCTTGTCACAAAAAGAGACTTAATCAAGGATCATTATTTTTATTGATTGCTTTTGTAGAGTTTATGTCTCAACTGCTACTTTTCTCTTAATCCTTTATTATAAGTATATACAAACCAGTAGAGCTACAGTCTCGATAGAGACTTCTGGTTTGGTTGATCCAATGACCTTGCCAACAAATTACAGCCTATGATACTCCTCCATGGCACCTGATCCCACCTCTGGAGGTTCGTATTTGCTCTTCTTCTGATTTATATTGTTTGATTGGAAATTGGAGCTTGAAAACTGAAAAGGGAACTGTGGGATAGCCCTCGATTTTGCAATAGCCAAAGTGCCAAGCTAAAAACAAAAACATAGGAAATCAGAGATTACAGAGCTCACCTCAACGAATGTTGTCTTTAAGTAAGGCAAAGTCACACAATTAACCAACAAAAAGTGTACATTCCAAAAATGAAAATATTTAAGCAATTTTGATCTGATACTTTGAAATAGACCTACATAAACAATTTAAACTAGTTCTTCTTCATGAAAATGTAATCAAAATCCAGCATCTGAAGCAAATTTGAGAATTTTCATCTCTTGATGAAAACTTTAACCTGTTCACTCAACTGCAAAATGTAGGTCAGATTCAGCATCCGAAGCAAGCCTGGTAGTGTGCATCCTTAGATGTATCATCCATGCAAGTTTGGTCAACATACGGCTTATAGTTACTTGGAAATGAAACCTGCACCAAAAACTTCAACCTGTTCACTCAACTGGAAAATGTAGGTCAGATTCAGCATCCGAAGCAAGCCCGGTAGTATGCATCCTTAGATGTATCATCCATGCAAGTTTGGTCAACATAGGTCTCATAGTTACTTGGAAAGGAAACCTACACCAAAAACTTTAACCTGTTCACTCAACCGGAAAATGTAGGTCAGATTCAGCATCGAAGCAAGCCCGGTAGTATGCATCCTTAGATGTATCATCCATGCAAGTTTGGTCAACATAGGGCTTATAGTTACTTGGAAATGAGACCTGCACCAAAAACTTTAACCTGTTCACTCAACTGGAAAATGTAGGTCAGATTCAGCATCCGAAGCAAGCCCGGTAGTATCCATCCTTATGCCCTGTTCACACGGAGAGTTTAATTCGAATTAAACGTAAGTTTACTGCGAATTAGCTTCGCTTTGCGTTCACACGGAGAATTTAATGCGAATTAGTTTACTTCGCATTAGTTTACTGCGCATTAAATTACTTCGCATTAGCTCCGTGTGAACGCTAAGCGAAGCTAATTCGAATTAAATTTTTGGGCATGCGTAATGGCAAAATTAAGTCAAATGCGTCATGTCAGTGGTCAAATTGAAGTACTTGTGCTATTTTTGAGTGAAAAACTAAGGAAAAATGTGTCAATCACTAAAATATGTCTCCAGACACTGTGACATTATGTCAAATGCATCTGTTTCAGGATAAGGTGACGTGATTTGTAAATGACGTCATAATAGCCTTCCTCACGCCTGACTGTCAAAGTAAAATTTTAATTCGCATTAGTTTACTTCGCATTAGCTGTCGTGTGAACGCAATTTAATTCGCATTAGTTTACTTCGCATTAGTTTACTTCGCATTAATTTACTGCGAATTAAACTTTTCGTGTGAACAGGGCATTAGATGTATCATCCATGCAAGTTTGGTCAACATAGGGCTTATAGTTACTTGGCAATGAGACCTGCACCAAAAACTTTAACCTGTTCACTCAACCGGAAAATGTAGGTCAGATTCAGCATCCGAAGCAAGCCCGGTAGTATCCATCCTTAGATGTATCATCCATGCAAGTTTGGTCAACATAGGGCTTATAGTTACTTGGCAATGAGACCTGCACCAAAAACTTGAACCTGTTCACTCAACCGGAAAATGTAGGTCAGATTCAGCATCCGAAGCAAGCCCGGTTGTATGCATCCTTAGATGTATCATCCATGCAAGTTTGGTCAACGTAGGTCTCATAGTTACTTGGAAATGAAACCTGCATCAAAAACTTTAACCTGTTCACTCAACCGGAAAATGTAGGTCACATTCAGCATCCGAAGCAAGCCCGGTAGTATCCATCCTAAGATGTATCATCCATGCAAGTTTGGTCAACATAGGGATTATAGTTACTTGGAAATGAAACCTACACCAAAAACTGCACCAAAAATGTTAACCTGCTCCAAAAACATTAACCTGGTCATTCCTTTGCTGAAATTGCAGCATCTGAAACTTTGACTGGTACAATGAAACACACTAGAACCATCTTCCATGCATGTCTAATCAATATAGGACATAGAAGTACTTAAAAAGAAAACTGCTCCAAAAAACTTAACCTTAACCTGGGACGCCGAAGTGGACGCCGACGCCGACACCGACGCCGACGCCGAGGGTATTACATAAGCCCCCCCAACTTCGTTGAGGTGAGCTAATAGGATTTTCGAGTCAAAAGTTATTAGGAAAAATTAACATTTTTGAAAAGTATGTTCAACTTTAAGGTCAAGGTAGCGGGGTTAAAAATCAAGAAGAGGTAGAGGTAAGGGTTTCATATTTGACACGTACATTATCTGTGACAAGATATTTTCGAGCTACGATTTCTGACCCTTTGACCATAGGCACTCCCCATCTTAATTGTTTAAAAAAATATCTCTACTATTTGTTTATAGTATAGTAGAGATATTTTTTTAAACATTTAAGATGGGGAGTGCCTATGCCTTTGACCGGGCTAAGTTTCGAAAAATCAATCTCGGTGATAACTTCTGAATAACATAGATTCTATGATAGGGTGTTCATATTTGACACAATTTGCCATAAATAATGAAATCTCACCGCCAAAGACACCGGGGGACCATAATTCTTTCATACAGAGAGAGAGAGAGAGAGGTCACCCAGCCACGTAGCATCGTTTTTGAAAGTGGGGGGTCAGCCAGAGAAAAAAAATTGACTTACCTGAAAAAGTTGACAAGCAAAAAAAAAAAAAAGAAATTGCTCAAACTCGAAAATCCTATTTTGTTTTTAGCTTGGCACTTTGGCTATTGCAAAATCGAGGGCTATCCCACAGTTCCCTTTTCAGTTTTCAAGCTCCAATTTCCAATCAAACAATATAAATCAGAAGAAGAGCAAATACGAACCTCCAGAGGTGGGATCAGGTGCCATGGAGGAGTATCATAGGCTGTAATTTGTTGGCAAGGTCATTGGATCAACCAAACCAGAAGTCATGACCAGTGTTAAATTTTTGTGACAGACTGACAGAACAACAGACGAATGAGATTTAATGTCCCCTCGCTTTCGCCAAGCGGGGATAAATAAAAAAAGAATCTCTTTCTGCATTCAATGAAACATATGAATAGCAAAGACGTATACTAAGTACCTCCAATTAATTTGAATCGGGCTCGGGATCAACATTCGTGTCCCTGGCAATTGCGACGCTGTGGCCAGTTACTCACTGAGCAAATTATTGACATAACGCATTAACTTTTATAATGGATGTGAAGATACAGGAATACATGTAAATGAGGTAGGGTTACATAACTTTTTGCTTGTGATAATTAACACATAATTTCATTGCAAAGTAGTTACGTAGATCCATGCATAAGAACAACAGAACAAATTCTGGTTGAATACTAAGGGAAGCTAATTCGAATTAAATTTTGACTCATACATATGGTCAGAATTAATTCACAGGCCACATGTCTAGCTAGGTGTCTGCTATTTGTGGTTGAAAGTAAAGGAAAATGATGTTACATGTATAATCACTAAATTCAATGCATAATCAGACACTATGATTATTATGTCAAATGCTCTCAATACATGACATGATTTACAAATGACGTCATAATAGCCTTACTGATATAGCCTTAGTGTGGAAATAAAATTTTAATTCAAATTAGTTTACTTCGCTTTTTAGCTGTCATGTAAACACAATTTAATTTGCATTATTTTAATTCACATTAGTTTACTTCGCATTAATTTACTGCAAATGAAATTCTACCTATGAACAGGGCATTAATAATATAGAATTTTGTGTTGTAGTGTAACAGGTTATGGGAAGTGGTGGCAGTAAAAGTCCACCAGTCAAGGAAACTTTAACATCCAACAAAGAAAACACAGAGTCCTCTTCACCAAGTCCTGCTCCTCTGGACACAAATGTAAACGTTAACAGTGGCGGGCAGTCCACCAATCAGAGTGAAGCAGAGTCTGGGTCAGCCAATCAGAATCAGGACAAAATAAAGCCACAATCCAGCGAGAAATCTGTCCTCCCAGAAAAAGCAGCAGAAAGTGAGGGAAATAAAGAACAAACAGAGAATACGGAAGGAACAATGCCAGTAAGTGTAGACCAGGGCTCCTCTAATTACCGACCTTTTCAAAACATTCTCTAATTTTCTCTCTTCATAATGATTAATTTTGTTAATTTTTATTATGAATTTAGTGCCTTTTAGAACTGGTATACAGTATGTATACTAAATAGACGCAAGAGCTGTTTGTGACGTCAAAAGTTATAAATTACACAGACAAACATTGCAAGGGAAAAATAGCAAATTAATTTTAAAAATACAGTTGTTTTTTATGCTAATTTAACAGGATAATTGTTCTTTATTAAATTGAATTAAAAATATACATTTTGGTGTTTTTAGAGTATTGAAAATGCATAAAGTTCCTGCTGTGTATTCTACCGTGCGGTGACAAAGTTTTGTGTGTTTTAATTGTAGAAATTTGAACCTTATAGATTTCGAATTGATTTCATAAAGAAAATTACACTGAATGTAAATAATGTGATATGTAACATGACACAGTCCCATTGCATCATGATTTATGATGTTCTATATATGGCCGTATTGTTACATGTAAATATATAATGCATAAATACATCCACACCAAGAGTTGTATAGACCTATGTACTTTTATACAATTCTGTCTTGGTGACAAAGTAATGTATCTTTGCTTTCCTTTTAGACAACAAAACCCAAAGAGGGTGCCAGTCCCGCGGAATCTGAGGAGAGACTGATCCCGGAGGTTCACAAGGAACAGCAGTTGTTTGATGACGCTCTCAGCTCCGCCTGTCAGCTGGTCAAGAGTCAGAGTCTGATGAAGCTGGTCACCCTCAATGTCACCTCCCTCTGTCTCCAAAGAGCCCTCCCCCAGGGATTCTCCCTGTACGAACTCCTCAAGAAAATGACCAATTTACAGGTAACTTTGATCCCTTAAGGGCCTCTCCCTGTATGAACTCCTCAAGAAAATGACCAATTTACAGGTAATTCTTATCCTTAAGGGATTCTCCCTGTATGAACTCCTCAAGAAAATGACCAATTTACAGGTAACTCTGATCCCTTAAGGGATTCTCCCTGTATGAACTCCTCAAGAAAATGACCAATTTACAGGTAACTTTGATCCCTTAAGGGATTCTCCCTGTACGAACTCCTCAAGAAAATGACCAATTTACGGGTAACTCTGATTCCTTAAGGGATTCTCCCTGTATGAGCTCCTCAAGAAAATGACCAATTTACTGGTAACTCTGATTCCTTAAGGGATTCTCCCTGTATGAGCTCCTCAAGAAAATGACCAATTTACAGGTAACTCTGATCCCTTAAGAGATTCTAAATGTTTGAGCTCCTCAAGAAAATTTCAAAGGAAAAATCTCTTAAATTGTTTTAATATTTTACAGATCTCTTACCTAGTGATATAGATATATGATATATTTACAGGATTTGGACCTGTCACACAACGACATGGGACCCCAGGGTTTCCGCAGCCTCTGTCTGGCTATGTGTACCAATACGTCTATATTGTGTCTGAATCTCTCTGACAACAAAACTGACACAGACAGCGCTGTAAGTACAATATGGATTCCATTTCTATTTGTTTTGTCTGTGATAACTCCTTGAAAGTTGGTGGATTTGATTTCTTGATATGATTCTGTCGGCATGTAAATTTCACTAAGCAATACATTAGAGCTAAGGAGGCCTAGCTAATGTGCATGTAAATATTGTGTCTGTCTTTGTGTTTGATGTCAGTGGGTGGGCACTATTGAAATCGACATTGGTGGCCTCAAGAATTTAAAAATTATTAGACTACATTTTTAAAATCTTAATTTACAAATTTATTTCACAATGAAATGGAAATATAAGGAATCACTGTCTAGTTAGTAGAAATATGCCAGGGCATCGTTCATGCCCTAGCCTATTCTACTAACTTGACAGTGATTCCTTGATTATAGGAGTACTGTCTGTTCAAGATGAGAGTACTAGGAAAATTTTCATTTTAATGATGATTGCCATATGCAGTAAGAGGTTATAATTTTTATTTTGTGTTCATCACAATACTGTATACTGTAGATCACTAATTTTTTGCGATACCTTATTTTCGCGAGGTAGTCATTGATTCCTGATAAGCAAGACAAAATTTTCAAGCATTATGGTTATTGCTCTATATAATCCAAAGGAATGCTATTAAACACAAAAAATTAAATTTTCCTGAGCACGCTATCTCGGGTAAATACGTGAAAATAAATTTCTCGCAAATCAAAAGTGATTTACAGTAATATACATTTCATATATTCATTTGTCAAAAGAGAAAGGTGTCGATGCAGGTGGACATTTTGGCCAATGGGTTTTGTTGTTTATTTGTTATTAGTTACTTCTTTATTTATTTATAGGAATGCCTTGGATTGATGCTGAGTCATAATGGCAGCATGTCTTATCTCAATATCTCAAATAATTACTTTGGAAAAGATTATTTCTCACGCTGTGTTGGACCAGCCCTGAAGACAAACAAATCACTGATGAATTTCAGGTAGGACTGGAAAAAAATGAATGTCCAGTAATTAAAAAGAAAACTCATCTGTATATGCATAGATATATTGGGATATTGTTTTTTATATTGTATGAAAATCACTCCCTTATTATCTGAAACAGAGCTGAAAACATAGGGGCCACTGATGTGAAGGATTTCCTGGCAGGACTAAAAGAGAACACGTCTCTAACAGAACTGGACTTCAGTAATAACTGGGTCACAGACAAAACAGCTCTAGGGGCTGGATTGGGTGAAGTCTTAAAGGTTAGGTCATAATCTTACTTTATCAGACTGTTAACCAGGTATTATTCGCAGCATCTTTTATTTACAATTCTTGAGTTCAGAAACTGGTTCTGCATGATAAATATTCAAGACTGAAAGAAAGTCAAGAGACTCACAGATATTTCTTGCTAACGAATCAAAGTTGGTTTACAGTAGTGTTGGGTAATGGACAGGATAGTTTGAAGTTAAACATATTGGATGATGTTTGGTAAAGACAATAAGAAAGGGATAGTGAGGAAATAGTAATACAGTACAGCTATTATCCAAAGTTTGATATATTGGATATTATTGCTGGGTAAGAAAAATAAGGAATTGTAAAAATAATAATCCAAAGTTTAATTTATTGGATGTTCAGCTAGGAAGAGAGCATTATGAAGAGTTGTTTATATAGTCCTATTTACATTTGCAAATGTTTCCCTTTATATAACAAAATTGAAAGCAATGCATTTCTGTAACTGTATAAATACGGGTTCCTCGAACGTCATAAATGTTCGACGTAATTTACTTGTGACTTCATAAAAGTTCAACGCGCTATCAATGGAGTAAATACATGCCGTTGCGTTTGAAAAATAAAACATTTCAATTAAGGCAAATATAAAATATGATAAGTCACAAATGTAAATATAATTAATAATTTATCATTTTAAAACATCTATTGGGCTAATAAAGACGGGTTGGCGAGATCAAATTCATCATAAAGCCCTTTGGGCTTCATGGAATTCGATCTCGTGACCGACCTGTATTCATATCCCGATATTTTTTTAAAATGATACCTTATTTCTTAACTAAATTTAATGGATCAACTATTGCTGCTTATAATGACAAAAATGAAGGGCTTGTCCTAAGTTTGATACATGTGCTCTGTAAAGGACAAACAATATTCTTAAAAGTACATGTTGACTGTTGAAGATATAAGTTGATCTGTAAGACAAAGCAAATGAAGTCTTTTTATCGTATATTGGACAATCCTTAAATTAGGACAATCCAATATATCACTGAATAAATAGGAATAGCTCTCGGACAGCCCAGGACAGCTGGAATTTTTTATGTAATGTATTTGTCTTCCCATCTTTTAATCAATCATGTCATACCATGCTGGTGACACTGTTTTCTCTCATGGGATACAACTTTAGATAAATAAATAAGAATACAGGTATATCAGCAAATACAATGGTGATCCTCTGTAGTATATAACAAATTCTTTAGATGAAAAATTAGAAGTATAGGTATTAACAATATGACTCTCTGCTTTAGTCTTGTACAAGTTTGAATCTTGTTGTTGATACAGAAGAATTTTGTTTTCAGAGGGAGAATTGTGGCCTGGTCTCTCTGGCATTGGCTGGTTGTGAAATAAACAAGACAGGAGCCGCCCATCTCCTGGAGGGGGTGAAGGAGAACACCTCCTTAAGTGAACTCAATGTCAACAGACTGGAGGTACACAACCAATCCAGTCACATCACTCATTAAATATTTCTTATAAGTAATTAAGGTAAATGATTGGTTTGTTTTAATTATGATTTTATTTTCTCTGAACAGTTCGAGTCACTGTCCCACTTACTGCATTTTGTTGCTGCTTCTGCTAATAATCCAAATTTACAAGTTCTATCCATTGATGGTGCCAAATTTAAAGACACAACCGTTGATACCAAAGGTATTGTGGATTGAAAAATGCAAAATCTGTTAAAGTAAAAATAGATATTAAAACAACCTTAGCTTTTAGTCAAAATGAAAAAAATTAGGTACATGTATTCCTTATCGCATGCAGGTTCAAAAGTGCACAGATTTATAACAGACAGTTACCAATAATATGGTATTTACTATTTATACAGATATAGTTGTTCCGGCCAGAGAAGCCCCGCCCTCCTTACAGATTCTGAGTTTGAGTGACAGTCACCTGACGGATGAATTCTTCGAGGCTCTCCAGACACTGTACCAAGGCAGGCAGATTCCGCTGGTGGAAATTGACGTCAGTAGCAATGACGGCTTAACGGGAAAATGTGTACATTTCCTCGCGGAACTTACAAAAGGTAAAATTATTTAAACAGTTTTGGATTGAATGCATCATGGGGCTGTGTATTTAACGAAGTATTTTAAAGAAATTTAATTTTTGATGATTCATAAGGATGTGAACTACCGGTACTAGGCTTCACTGCAGTGTATTTCATGGACTGCATACTTGCTTCCTGATGAATATGCAGGGTTGAAGCATTGTAATTCTTGTTCCTCATGAATTTTCAATTGTTTTTTATTTCTATTATTTATTCAATGACTTGCCATAGATTTATGTCATTTTACTATACTATCATTTGTAGAAGATTTTACTATTTTTTTAATGTTTAAGGTGTTTAATAAAGGCCTTCTTAATTTTATTTTTTGAATTAATTTTCCAATCTTACTGTCAGGAGATGAGAGTCCCTCAACAATACAAAAACTAAGACTGGGTTTGTGCAGTGGAGTGAAAAGTTTACCGGAGGAGTTGATCAGCAGTGACCTCCCTTGTCTGCACTATCTGAATGTTAGGAAGTCTAAGATACCGGATCTCTACCATCTGTCTAAACTGTTCACTGAGAAAAACCTGACCACTCTGATCCTGGATGGACAAAAAATTGCCAACACTGATACACTAGAGAAACTTCTAGGTGAGAAAATAAAAGGGGAGAGAGATCAGAGAGAGGGGGAGAGAGAGATAGAGAGGGGGGGGGAGAGAGGTGGCAATATAACAATAATTAGTCAAGATATTTTTGATGACCTGGTAAGTATTGTTTATTATGCCACATGTACATGCTATACTGACATTAACATAATATTGTCAACTGGGAAAAAAACTTGTAATATAAACTTAAGTGTTATATTATCAAGATTTAATATACTGTAAAACGAGAAAAAATTTGGAAATGTATTCAAAAGGCAATATTGAAGTATATTTTAATGCCTTATTGTAATTTTGAAGAAAAAATCCTCATAAGGATCACATTGATTGAATTCCTAGAGTGTTTGAACCACGTGCAGAATTTCTGAAATACATGTATCTCGTAATTATTTCAGCTGGATCCAGCAAAAGTCACCTGACAACGTTAAGTCTGAGTAGCTGTGCTCTGTCAGCCAATGATATCAAACCACTCTCTAACGTCATCAAAGAAGGGTTAAAACTTCAGATGCTTAAGCTGGCGGGAAACAGATTGGAGGATCAGGGGGTGTTGGTCTTAGTGGAGGCAGTAGCAGCTAACAAGACACACCCTCTGGCTGTATTGGATGTCTCCGATAATACAGTATGTCTCTTGTAAAGCGGTATATCTTCAACAATATGGTACAGGCATTTACTGCATATGTTAGACGTCTCCTATAATACAGCATGTCTCTGATAATACAGTACATATACAATAATATGGTACTGTCACAGGTTTACTGTGTTTGAAGTCTCTGATGATGTGGCATAGCAATTACTTTGCAAGTTTTAATCAATTATATGGTACAGTCATCAAGTTGTTTCCTCCTGTGACAATCACTACTACCTGAATATAAATACTTCATCAAATAGTTCACAGTGTTTTATTTTTATAATCATTTTTTTCAGTTTGGTGATGAAGGAGCAAAACAGATAGCCAGTTTATTTACAAATAAGAAGCATAAGACACAACTCCATAGCCTTAATCTCAGTCACAATAATGTAGGTAAGTCATAATAATGTGAGTAAGTCAATCCAAACTCAGTATCTTAGAATCTCATTCACAATAATGTGAGTAAGGCTATCCAAACTCAGTATCTCAGAATGTCAGTCACAATAATGTGAATAAGACAATCCAAGCCCAGTATCTCAGTCACAATAATGTGAATAATGCAATCCAAACTAAGTATCTCAGTCATAATAATGTGAGTAATGCAATCCAAACTCAGTATCTCAGTCACAATAATGTGAATAAGACAATCCAAACTCAGTATCTCAGCCACAATAATGTGAGTAAGGCAATCTAAACTCAGTATCTCAGTCACAATAATGTAAGTCAATCTAAACTCAGTATCTCAGAATCTCATTCACAATAATGTGAGTAAGGCAATTAATCCAAACTCAGTATCTCAGAATCTCAGTCACAATAATGTGAGTAAGGCAATCCAAACTCAGTATCTCAGTCACAATAATGTGAGTAAGGCTATCCAAACTCATTATCTCAGAATCTCATTCACAATAATGTAGGTAAGGCAATCCTTACTCTTGTGACTTTTATAATTGTAGGTAAGACCGGGCTCCTGGCTGTAGTGTCTGTGATTGGGGGGAAATCCCCTCTGAGGACGCTCTATCTACAAAATCAGACCACGGCACCACAGCTGACTATCCCAGACATGGTGGAAGTCTACACCAAACTGGCTCAAAACCTCGGTTTGTGTTACTTCTGTCAATGTTAAAATGTACTTTAATTTTTAAGTGAATAATCATCAAAAATTGGTCAATTTGCATATTAACGAAAAATTTAATAAAAACAAGTTTTTAGAGTCTTCATTAACTTCTTATTAACAAACAGGTTTTAAGATAAAGAAGACAGGAGACCAGATCGAGCCTGGTTCCTGCGATCTCCCCAAACTCCCTGAGGGTCTGGTGGTACGTCTTACAGAGCTGGGGGGTAACACAGGTAAGAGATCACTACTCCTGGGGGGGGGGGGTCAACTATAAAATCTGTACCCCACAAAACCAGCTACAGGAGTAACACAGGTATGAAATCTTGACCCAACAATTAATGAATAAATGACAGCTGATGGTGATGAAGGTAAGAATTCTTTACTCTATAATGACTGCTGGAGGAGACATAGGTTAGATTTCTCTTTCCTACAATAGCTCGTGGGAGGGGTAAGGGCAACACAGTAAGAACTCCTATACTACAATGACTGCTTAAGGGGCACACATGCACAAATCTCTTCTCCATATACATGTATCTTCTGGGAGGGGGTGACACAGGTGAGAATTCTCTACTCTACCTCATAATAACTAGGACAGGTACCACAGGTAGAATTCTCTAATCTACCCTACAATAACTGGGAGGGGGTACCACAGATAGAATTCTGTACTCTACCCTATAATAACTGGGACAGGTACCACAGGTAAAAATCTCTACTCTATACTATAATAACTGAGAGAGGGTACCACAGGTAGAATTCTCTACTCTACCCTATAATAACTGGGAGAGAGTAACAGGTAGAATTCTCTACTCTACCCTATAATAACCGGGAGAGAGTACCACAGGTAGAATTCTCTACTCTACCCTATCATAAATAAGAGGTGGTACCACAGGTAGAATTCTCTACTCTACCCTATAATAACTGGAAGAGGGTACCACAGGTAGAATTCTCTACTCTACCCTATATTAACTGGGAGAGGGTAACACAGATAGAACTCTCTACTCTACCCTACAATTACTGTAAATTTTTAAAATGAACTCTTCCATATAAATGGATGCAATATCCCTCTCAAATACAATTGACCTATATTTCATTGAAAAAAAAAATTGAAAAGTAAAATTTCCTAGTAGTCATAACTTTATTTTGATAATGAAGAAGAAAGTTTTAATTGGAATAGTATTTTCTAATATTTTTTATAATTAACATGAACTAAACATTGAAGCATGCTGGTGTGAGACTTTGTGAATATAAAGTGACTCTCTATAATGTATAATTTGTAGGTGACATTGGTCAGATGTTGGATAGTGTTCGGATTAAGACGGATTACATCCTTGAGAAACCCCCACTGTTACCTTACAGTGATATCCTGACCATTTGTGCCGTACTGAAAGGTTCAGGTATGCTCACATTTTGTTTTGTTCCTATATAAACATAGACAAGATAATTAAAAACAAAGCCATCCCACATGGTATTGTTAAATTTGAATCTTAAATAAAAGAGATATAATTTTTATGTTTAATGAAGGAATTAAGTGCAACATTAAAATGAGCCATTTTCTGGGTTCCGGCCCCAGGATAGGTTAATTTGATCATAAATTTATACTGAAAATTTCCGAACACCTGCACAATCTTGTTGTAATTGTAAAACAATTACGATGGGCCTATTCTAAAATTATGCATTTCACTGTTAATTATCCGACAGTCCATGGAAAATGTTGGGTCAAATGTATTAAATCTTGATAAGGTCTGTGCTTAATGCTAGATCTTTGAAGAGGCTTATATTTTTGACTGGATGCTCAAGGACGCTCACAATCAGATTTGTCAAAACTTTCCAATAATTACATTTCTGAATCAACTAAATATTAAAGCCCTACTGGTGATAAATCAACATTTATTTCCTTACAATACTCTAGAGATACAAGGAAATTTTAGTTTTAAAATCCACATACTAAATGTAGGAGTTTATGTTATATTCAGTACTGTACAAAGCACATACAACCTGCAGTGAAGAACACTAATTGGTATAAAAGATATCGTCATGTAAGAAGTTTTAGTTGAAAACTTGAAGCAGCTTTAGGGCACATCTGAAACAAACATTACAGAGTTAGGGGGAAAACTACTCCAAAAATGTACTAAAATTAATTCTTAAAAAAGACATGAGAAAATCTTCAATTCATTTTCTAGGTTCTGAGATTCCTGTGTGGTCCAGTGAACACTGGAGAATGATAACAGGACTGAACCGACCGACGGCTGATGCCCCGTCCTGGCTAGAGGTAGGTAATTGTCAACATTATGTAAATGTCAGCATATCATCTTGTGTAATAATGTTTGTACAGAGGGAATCCAGATTTTGGCCTTTGCTTGCAATAGGATATCTGCATGATAGACATATGTTTATAAAACATTAGACTGACCATCGTATGAAAATCTGACTGTATCTATGAACTGTTATGTAATATCTGACTGATAAACTGTAATGTAATATCTGACTGATAAACTGTAATGTAATATCTGACTGATAAACTGTTATGTAATATGTGACTGACAAACAGTAGTGTAATATCTGACTGATAAAATGTTATGTAACATCTGACTGATAAACAGTAATGTAATATCTGACTGATAAACAGTAATGTAATATCAGACTGATAAACTGTTAGGTAACATCTGACTGATAAACAGTAATGTAACATCTGACTGATAAACAGTAATGTAATATCTGACTGATAAACAGTAATGTAATATCTGACTGATAAACTGTTATGTAATATCTGACTGACAAACAGTAGTGTAATATCTGACTGATAAACTGTAATGTAATATCTGACTGATAAACAGTAATGTAACATCTGACTGATGCACTGTGTTATGTAATAACTGACATATAAACTGTTATGTAACATCTGGTAAACTGTTATGTAATATCTGACTGACAAACAGTAGTGTAATATCTGACTGATAAACTGTAATGTAATATCTGACTGATAAACAGTAATGTAACATCTGACTGATAAACTGTTATGTAATAACTGACTTTAAACTGTTATGTAACATCTGACTGATAAACTGTAATGTAATATCTGACTGATAAACTGTAATGTAATATCTGACTGATAAACTGTAATGTGATACCTGACTGATAAACTGTTATGTAATATCTGACTGACAAACAGTAGTGTAATAACTGACTGATAAACTGTTATGTAATATCTGACTGATAAACTGTAATGTAATATCTGACTGATAAACTGTTATGTAATATCTGACTGATAAACTATTATGTAATATCTGACAGATAAACTGTAATGTACTATCTGATTGATAAACTGTTATGTAATAACCGACTGATAAACAGTAATGTAATATCTGACTGATAAACTGTTATGTAATATCTGACTGATAAACTGTAATGTAATATCTGACTGATAAACTGTAATGTAATATCTGACTGATAAACTGTTTTGTAATATCTGACTGATAAACTGTTATGTAATATCTGACAGATAAACTGTTATGTAATATCTGACTGATAAACTGTTATGTAATATCTGACTGATACACTGTAATGTAATATCTGACTGTATTATCTGCCTGACGATCTGGTGTGTAATATCTAACAGATAAATTTCTGGAATTTTTCACTCATATTGAGTGGTCACCACTTGCTCATGGAGGACCTCACGTATGTACAATATAACAGCTCATAGACAAAATTCGATATAGTATCTCACAAATAGTCTGAAATGTAATTGACAAATTGTTAAACATTTGCGTTACAATCTGTGATGTAATAGTTGACTGACAGACTGCTTTCCCTTGTTCACAGTTACCCGACAGTCGAGATCGGTGTTTGTATCTCAGCAATCTCCCGGCAAACTCCACCACGCAGAAACTGGAGGCCATACTGGAAATGGACGCCGACTGTAACCTAGACGAAGTCTGTCTGATGAAGGTTCGTCTCTAACATCTATCTGACTCTTTTTTACAGAAAACAAAATCTGTTTATTTGAACATTTCATTTCCATGCTAATTTTATTGTTGTATCAGTCATCAAAAAGTCTTTTCATACAAAAGCAAAAAGATATGTTAATACAGTACTGCTACTAGTGCTTATCAAAGGTACATGGACACAGATTTCAAGTTAATATTTTCTCAGATTTTCTGTAAAATATCATTACTTATATGTTGTCATAGCAGTTCACAATATGATATTAAAAAACTTATTTTATCTGGAAATTATTGAAATTTCTGGACGCATTTGATGATCAAGATCTTGCACTTTCACAAAATATTCTTTATTCTTAATACTCAAAAAAGAAAAAAATTGTATATTAATGAAAAATGTTAAAACTGAATTAGATCCAGAATATTCAGAGTAGAAATGAAAGAAATCAAAAACAACTCACCGGTATTGTCTGTTGGTTTGTCTGTAGTTTAAACAATTGAACATGCCCAGTGAAACATAAACATTAAAAATAACAGAGCTTGTGCCCTCTTTACAAAAAACAGTAAACATTTCCCTAACCTGACTGACTAGCTTAAAACAGCCCATCTCAAAACTTTTTTAATCTCCAGAAAGCAATTTTTTTTAAACATTCTGGAAAGTGGATTTTAAAATTCAGCATTGAAATTTTCTATGAAAAAATTTCTCACCTATACCTACTGACACAATTTATTTTTCATGCTGAGTCTGGAGAAGGCAAACATTTTTAAAGTTTGGCTATAGCCATTTATCAATTGAGATTAACCTTTATTTTTTTTATTGATAGGACCCGGTGACTCGCAGTGTTAACGGTGTTGGGTGGGCATTAATGACAGATGAAGAGTCGCTACAGAAAGCCGTGGATTTCTACAACTCAGGGGAGGTCAGGAGCTGATAATCTGTTATTCAAAATTAATGTACAACTTTACTGTGCATTGAACAATTCTGTACAGGAATGACTTTGAACAGCTAACTCTAATTTGTTTTTACACAATAGTTTACTATTTAAATATTTGTAATTAATATAAATTTGCAGGCAAAGGTCTTTGGACAATCCTTCATTATATCCAGGGTGAAAGTGAAAGTAGATGATGATGAACATTCTGTGGCAGCTCAAAAGGCCAAGTAAGTTAGACTTCATTATTCTCAGCAGCCATTTCAATCCATTTCAGATTACAATTAGTTTTAAATTGATAGTACACATGTACTATAAATATATTATGTATATATTGTTTATGCAAGCATCTCATGTAGTTCATATAGATTATGTGTAATGTAGTATACCCCTTGTCAACCAAGTGGAGAATGTACTGTCCATGCATCTAATTCATTATTTATTTTTTTATATTTTTAATTTACAGAGAGGACCTAGAGTTGAGGATGAAGTTGAGACAGAAAGAGGAACAGGACCTCAGACGATTAATCCAGAGGACAACAGAGGAGTCATGGAAACGCCACGCCTACCGACTGGCTCACCCCGCCTACGCCGATGGCAGGATCTGGTAGTCACAGCAACATATCTCTGTCAGGCAGCAGTGGTATCCGTCCATTGTGATAAACTATATTTATTTCATAATCTAAATGAAAAACAGATTTTTACCTTTCATATATTTGAAGACGGCAATTAAAAGTGTGAACAAGATACATTGGAGATGGTGATGTAATCTATACAGCACATTTAATGATCGTTCAATGCCACTATTATGAGGAAATCCAATTAAAAATTAATTTTCAATGCATGCCTTAATTTCCTTTGTGATAATTTATAATTAGTACCTTGTCTATTCTTTTCATAACTCATTTTAAGAACACATTGACATAATCATTTTTAGCTCACCCAATCTAAAAGCTCAAGTGATAACCAGTTGTTCAGCATCTGTTTATCCATCTGTATGTCCTTCCATCGGTAAACTTTTCACATAATCAACTTGTTATCAAGAACCACTCTGCCAATTTTATCCAAAATTGGCACAAAGCATCCTTAATTCGTAAGTGGATTCTATATTGTCACTGAAGAGTCAAGTCCCTTTCAAAGGAGAGAAAATCAAGAAAAAGGCAAAAATAATTAATCTTAGGGTTGGGTCATTAAAAAATCTCAAAAACCACTGTGCCAGTAAAACTCTAAAATTTGTGTGGAAGCTACCTGAAGAATTGCAGATTTTAAAATATTCAAGTCATGACCCCAGGGCCACAATAAAGGGGATGAAAGTTTTACATTGAGATGAATATTAGAAAATTCATTTAAGAAATAACTACATGTACTTTTCAATTACAGGGGCCGGTAACATACTATAAATATTTGATTTTACATAATTACAATATTTTTGTTTGGTTTTTGAGACTAAAATATCAAGGTGGTTCAAGGTTAATATCTGGGGAATTTTTTATTCTTCCAATCTTATTATCTAACTTCTAAAGATATTTTGAAGAAAAACAAAAGCATGTGTTATCTTTTGTTCCTTTGAAATCTGGTTTGGTGTGTGTAAAAATGTTGTTTTCTGTTGGGCAAAAAATATGAAGGCTTACATGAAGTATGTTTATAGCAACTTTCAGTTATCATGTTTGATTTCAATATTTGGGAATTGTCCAGACCTGTTTAAAGTTAGGATAGAGCCATTTTTTCAAGGATTAGTATAAAAAATGTTTTAAAAAGAAATGCGCTGACTGTCCAAGAGTTACTTTTATTGATGGAACTTTTATGTCCTCTATTGTGGGTTTTTGTTTTGTAATGGATCTGTCTTTTGATTTCAATCTTTTTGTGAACCAGCGTGTAGATCTTTATCTGACTCAGTGTTTAGGTCTTTATCTGACTCAGTGTTTGGGTCTTTATCTGACTCAGTGTTTAGATCTTTACCTGACTTAGTGTTTAGGTCTTTATCTGACTCAGTGTTTAGGTCTTTATCTGACTCAGTGTGTAAGTCTTTAGCTGACTCAGTGTTAAGGTCTTTATCTGACTCAGTATTTAGGTCTTTAGCTGACTCAGTATTTAGGTCTTAATCTGACTCAGTATTTAGGTCTTTATCTGACTCAGTGTTTAGGTCTTTATCTGACTCAGTGTTTAAGTCTTTAGCTGACTCAGTGTTTAGGTCTTTAGCTGACTCAGTGTTTAAGTCTTCAGCTGACTCATTGTTTAGGTCTTTAGCTGACTCAGTGTTTAGGTCTTTAGCTGACTCAGTGTTCAGGTCTTTAGTTGACTCAGTGTTTTGGTCTTTATCTGAATCAGGTCTTTAGCTAACTCAGTGTTTAGGTCTTTATCTGACTCAGTGTTTAGGTCTTTAGCTGACTCAGTGTTTAAGTCTTCAGCTGACTCAGTGTGTAGGTCTATAGCTGACTCAGTGTTTAAGTCTTTAGCTGACTCATTGTTTAGGTCTTTAGCTGACTCAGTATTTAGGTCTTTAACTGACTCAGTGTCTAGGTCTTTAGCTGACTCAGTGTTTAAGTCTTTATCTGACTCAGTGTTTAGGTCTTTAGCTGACTCAGTGTTTGGGTCTTTAGTTGACTCAGTGTTTGGGTCTTTAGCTGACTCAGTGTTTGTGTCTTTAGCTGAGTCAGTGTTCAGGTCTTTATCTGACTCAGTATTTAGGTCTTTAACTGACTCAGTGTCTAGGTCTTTAGCTGACTCAGTGTTTAGGTCTTTAGCTGACTCAGTGTTTAGGTCTTTATCTGACTCAGTGTTTGG
Source organism: Saccostrea cuccullata (assembly GCF_032062105.1). Classification (NCBI taxonomy): domain Eukaryota; kingdom Metazoa; phylum Mollusca; class Bivalvia; order Ostreida; family Ostreidae; genus Saccostrea; species Saccostrea cuccullata. The sequence goes on along the minus strand of NW_026938483.1, from coordinate 167,868 downwards.
GTCTTTAGCTGACTCAGTGTTTGTGTCTTTAGCTGACTCTGTATTTAGGTCTTTAGCTGACTCAGTATTTAGGTCTTTATCTGACTCAGTGTTTAGGTCTTTATCTGACTCAGTGTTTAGGTCTTTATCTGACTCAGTGTTCAGGTCTTTAGCTGACTCAGTGTTTGTGTCTTTAGCTGACTCAGTGTTTGTGTCTTTACCTGACTCAGTGTTTAGGTCTTTAGCTGACTCAGTGTTTAGGTCTTTAGTTGACTCAGTGTTTAGGTCTTTAGCTGACTCAGTGTTTAGGTCTTTAGTTGACTCAGTGTTTAGGTCTTAACCTGACTCAGTGTTTAGGTCTTTAGCTGACTCAGTGTTTGGGTCTTTAGCTGACTCAGTGTTTGGGTCTTTATCTGACTCAGTGTTTAGGTCTTTAGCTGACTCAGTGTTTGGGTCTTTAGCTGACTCAGTGTTCAGGTCTTTATCTGACTCAGTGTTTAGGTCTTTATCTGACTCAGTGTTCAGGTCTTTATCTGACTCAGTGTTCAGGTCTTTATCTGACTCAGTGTTTAGGTCTTTAGCTGACTCATTGTTTAGGTCTTTATCTGACTTAGTGTTTAGGTCTATATTTGACTCACTGTTTAGGTCTTTAGCTGACTCAGTGTTTGGGTCTTTAGCTGACTCAGTGTTTAGGTCTTAATCTGACTCAGTATTTAGGTCTTTATCTGACTCAGTGTTTAGGTCTTTATCTGACTCAGTGTTTAGGTCTTTAGCTGACAAAATTTTCTTTTTTCACCATGGAAAATGCGTTACACTAAATTTTCATTGAATGGGGACATCTTAAAAGACTTTTATTTCAAACGATGTGGGTATCCATTCTCTTATCAGAGGTTGTCAACAAACATATTATGACTAAATATGATGTAAGAGAACGATCCTGTGAAATATCAAAGAGATGCGAGAAGATTTTTCAGCTTTTTTTCTAGAATAAACTCTGTTTAAGGTATTTTTGTTACAACGGGACAAGACGAAAATTGACGTCATTCCAGAATATAGTAGTCTGTCAATGTGTACATGCCTTGTAATAATACTTCTTTTTGTTACAATATTATTGGCGAGAAAAAATCCTTTATTTTCACATTAAATACTACATGTTTATTATCAAGACTGTATTGCAAATGTAAGCTGAAAACGGATTAAGCTTATTATTTCCTATTAGTATCAGTAGCGTATCAGAAACCCTTGGCCAGCGAAGATGAGTTTTTGTATATTTCTCTTTGAAAGTACAAGAATTTACATCATTTGAAATTTATCTAAAATTTATGATAATGCAGTCTGATTTTTTTTTGTCTACAATCATCTAAAGGTACTATAATTTTAAATTAAGAATATCTCGCAATGCTAGGGGACCTGATTCTACACATTGCCGTGGCATTTGCATTGTGCGAGCTCTGTAGGAACTGTATCAATCCTCAAAGCTGAAATGGCTTGCCTGAAATAAGGGTTAGGACATCTAAACAAGAGGCCCATGGGCCACATCGCTCATCTGAGTAACTATGGTGATACAGTTCTTTACCAGATTTCCCCTCTTTTTACATCTATTATAAGAATAAGATTTTTAAAGATTGTTCCTATATATTTCTATGTAAAACTTGGATTACCTATTGTGGCCCCGCCCTAACCCCGGGGGTCATGATTTTTACAATTTAGAATCTACACTACCCAAGGATGCTTCCACATAAGTTTCAGCTTTCCTATTCTACTGGTTCTTGAGAAGAAGATTTTTAAAGATTTTTCCTATGTATTTCTATGTAAAACTTTGACTCCCTATTGTGGCCCCGCTCTACCCCTGGGGGTCATGATTTTTACAATTTAGAATCTGCACTACCTCAGGATGCTTCCACGTAAGTTTCAGTTTTTCTGTCCCAGCGGTTCTTAGGAAGATTTTTTAATGACCCCAACCTATTTTTGTATTTTCTTGACTTGATTATCTCCCCTTGGAAGGGGACCTGACCCTTTATTTTAACAATTTAAATTCCACTTCACCAAAGGATGCTTTGTACCAAGTTTGGTTAAAATCGGCCCAATGGTTCTTGAGAAGAAGTTGAAAATGAAAAGTTAACAGACGGACGGAGGGACAGACAGACAGCTAGACGGACAGACGGACAAGGTGATTCCTATATACCCCCCCCCCAACTTCGTTTGCGGGGGGTATAAATATGTTGTTGTACACTTCTTCTAAAACAAGTCTGGATAAACAAAAGTTCAAATATATATGTTTAGTAATTTTTGTATATATTTTTTTTTATGAATTACAAAAGAATTTTCATCAATTGATATATTTCATATCCCCTGGTAATGCATGCTGAAGTTTTGTCTATGAACATCTGTTGGCACTACAATCTTAAATTTAGAATAGTTAGAAAAATTATCAGTAGTTATAACATGAGGTATGTTGCGTACGTCCTTAAGGGGTGTCCTTGTCTCCTGCTGTCTTATCATTCCCAACAATCAATAATGAAGTCACAGGTACTTCTTACACACATTGTTAAGAACTATTTTCATATTTTGACGGAGCATTATTTCTAGCGTTGTCCGGAGTCCGCAAAAAGGGCAGTTTACAAGAATGGGAGAGGGCCGCACTTGTTGACATTAGCCGTGGTTTTCAACTGTGCATATCTAGAAATACTTTCAAAGTTAAATCAAAGTTCTTTTTTAAGTCAAACACCGAAACAACATAGGTACACAAAGCGCAGCATTCCTATGCAAAAGAGCAGGTAAGTGAAACCGGAAGGGGGGGGGCATGTTCATGAGAGTATCTGAAGATCTATATCACATGATAAATATATATTAGGACGTAAACCAAAGCATTCTTACGCCGACTTTAGTTCCTTCTTTTAGAAAACTTTCCGATTTAAAAATGGAGCTTACTTTTAAGGAGAGGGGAGGGGGGGGGGGGGGGTGGTCAACAAATTAACTTTCACATATAACTACAATATATCTTTTAAATATGGTATCTTAAACTGTCAATTATCATCTGACAAAGAAAAACTTTATACATTTTAGTTCTAAAATTTGATCAGTTTTGTATATCTTTATATGGAGCTCTTCTTCCAAAGAAGATCAATATAGTCTAAAAATGGCCACAATCACCTAACCTTAACATCTACGTGTAATTTTAAGTATCTGATGATAAGACGTTAGTAGCCAAATATATTACATTAAAACTAAACACGTATTATTGTGGCTATAACGTGTCCATGTATTATATTAATTCGTTACCTTCTTAGTGATAGGTACATTTTAGCTCACCTGAGCTGAAAGCTCAAGTGAGCTTTTCTGATCACCCATTGTCCGTCGTCCGTCCGTCCGTCCGTCTGTCTGTCTGTCTAGCTGTCCGTCTGTCTGTGCAAACGTGTCCGGTCTATATCTTTCTTACGGAGGAACATTAGAATCTACTACTCCACACAAAGATTGCCCATGACCTAAGGGTGTGTCATGACCTTGACCCAAGGTCATTTGAGGAAGTTCAAGGTCACTGGAAGAAAAAAATCATAATTCGTGTCAGGTTCATATCTTTCTTATGGATAAACTCGGTAGGTTCTAATTTCACACAAAGATTGCACATGACCTAAGGGTGTGCCATGACCTTGATCCAATATTATTTGGGGAAGTTCAAGGTCACTGGAAGAAAAAATTCATAATTCGTGTCCGTTCCAAAACTTGAATCTACTACTTCACACAAATATTGCTTATGACCTGAGGTTGTGTCATGACTTTGAACCAAGGTCATTTATGCAAGTTCAAGGTCACTGACAGAAAAAGTTCATGATTCGTGTCTGGTCCGTATATTTAGTCTATTTTTTTATTAGGCTGCGCCTTCGTTTCATTTAAGAAAAATATAATGAGCAATTATATTTGCACGAAAAATGTTTTAGCATTTCTCTCCTCTTTTAGATCCTTAAAATATTCATGATTTAGCACTTCTGAAAAACCCAGCGGGGGGTATTTTGTCCCGTTTGGACAGTTCTAGTTAGACATTAAAATGCATTTCACAGTCCCTTTACATATTGAAACTCTTCAACTCCAGGGGGACGTGTGTCCTTAAGAGTAGCTAAAATCACCTGATGACGATTACACTACAATGATATCAAGAAAAACAACACAATTTAAAATTATTTTGTTATGTAATTCAAAAACCTCTTCCTGGAACTGCATTGCAGATCTAATTTAGGGCGCTTATCAGATGCCTTGAACAATAGTATTGCCGTAAAAATTGCGAAAACATACCAATGCATATCCAGAATATGAAAATCGATATTATTTGAAACGAAATCATCTTTTAAGTAGCTGAAACACATATAAAATCTCATTTATTAAAAAACAAAAATATTTCATAAAAAGGAAATCAATTTCGTAAATTGTATTATGTTTGAAAAGAGCTTTTAATTCTTTATGCGCAAATCCTGATCAAAGTATTAAAATACGGTATGAATTTGTTTTACCAAATCGAATGATAAAGAATTTGATTACCTTGGAGACTTATTGCAATAGAAAAACAAAAGGGTGTTTTTTTAGGGGACTCTACATTGAACAGATGGGAATGCACTATGGCTTTTGTACATTGGATATAAAAAGAATGGTAGGAATTCAATAACTTCCCTATGGATCAACATGAATTGTTTACTTTTCTAAAATAAAGCTTCGTTTTGTCTTTTAATTTGATTTTGTTAAAAAAACGCCCATCCATTTGCGCGGGCAACCTAGCTTCCCTCTCCCATGGGAACTAAATTTACATCGATCTCTGTAATTACCAAAATCTCATTCAAGTTTCTATTTATGTGGACAAAAGGAAATGCTGTTAGTTTGAAAATTGGAAATTTAATGTGAAAATTTGAATATGATCATATTTTCAATTATATGTCTGTTGTTTGATAACACTTTGCAAAGCGCCAAAGATCGGAACAAACACGGAACACAAACTGTGGGCCAATCTAATGCGAATACGCACGTTTTGAGCGCACTGACCAAACATAGGCTATTAAAATCAAACCTAATTATGAATAAACTTGGTAATTTAATCAATACTTTGATTGTTAACCATCACTTTGTATAAAATAGTGTAATGCTGGGTTCGCATAGCCGGAACCTTTAATTGATTATCACCTGTGAAAGGTAAATATTTTATCATATTGATATTTTTATATGAAAGCCTAATACATTATCCTTCGTCTTTTCTTGAGAACTTTTTACATTGAATTGATTTTTCGTTTTAAAAAACTTCAATCAGTGCGCGTGTCTCAAGGATCATTTTAATGTATGATCAAATTTGAGTCCTATAATATCTGTAATTTAAAACATTTAAATACTTTTATTCTTAAACTTCAACAATTTTACAGGAAAAACGTGATTGGCGAAGATACGATCTTCAACTATGATGTCATGGTATAGAAGAGATTCGGGTGTCATAAGTTGCGCACGCATTGCTAATCACCAGCGTGGCCCGGACTAGCTGCATCTTTTAAAGCAGTCATTAATTCCAATCTGTATTAAGAAAAACCCTCCCGGGTTCACTGATATTTCATAAAGTTGCAAATGAAATGATTGAGGCCTATGCCATGTTCATTAGAAATTTATTGAGAGATGTATGCATCACACTCAAAGTGCTTTCATCAATTAAAAATGATTACATAGAGAGCATGTAAAAGGTAGGCAGCCAGTGATCGGGCTGTTAGAAACAATTAATTGCATTTTACAGAGCACTCTGTATAAGATTCTGGGTCCGCGGGACAATTTTACACAAGAATTGAAAAGATATGTAAGTTGATAGAGCGGTGGAGACTGCCCTCGGTAATGAAGAACAAGGTCAAAAGATGAAGAATGGAGTGCTGTAAATTCCCAGGTGCGCTGTTTTTCTAATGATAATCAAATTCTTCTTATTGTGTGTGAACGACATACCCTGTAACTTTTTGTTTTAATTTGAAAACGGAAATATATTATCACCTTTCTCAAATTGTCTGAAACAGAAAGTTCAACGTTCTGTTACAAATTCGAACTAAATCAATAATCACGATATTTCAAAATATTAATATGAATAAGATTGCGTATTTTGGATAATGTTTTTAGAAATATAAATGCGGTTGTATATTGTGTGAAACACATGCCCCCGTATGACAACATTAGCGGGGTTTGAATGTCTCATATGCAATTACAAACTCAAGGTCAAGGGATGGAAAATGTTATCACCCAAAGGAAGGACGCATTCTCAAAGAAAAATTAACAAGTAAAATATGGAAACCCAAACACTAACCATTAAAAAGTTATGGCAAAGATGAAAAGGTTTTTTATTTCAAAATTAAGTCAAACTCCAAGGTTAGGGTGAAAATTTTCGATATCCAAAGAAAGGCCTTGTCACATGGCTATACCTGTGGAATGGAGATTCTAGTACTAAACTTCAAAGATCATGTCCAAAGTTAACGTTTTTTAAAAGTTGGTCAAACGCAAAGGTCAAGGTCGAAAGGTAAAAACTGATTATATCCCTGGAAAGGTTTTTTTTCACAATAAATAAGCACGATACACATTAAGTAAGAATCTCTGAGCATCGACTGTTCAGAAGTTTTAAACAATAAAATGCTTTCTTTGTTTGTTGTTACTGGAATGAACGGAAGCAGCTGTTGCAGAAAAAAATACATAACCCGCGTAAGCGGGTTATGTAAATTTTTTCGGGAATAGCTGCGACCAGAAAGACATTTTATTGTTTATATTTATATCTGTTTAAATTATCATTTTAAATTATTGTGTTAATGATGCGACATTTTGTACGTTTCATTGATGGAACGACTGATCTGTACAGGTGATATGCCCAATGTAGTTTATGCAGGGATGAACGCAATGGGTTTTCAGAAGTATTCATATGTAAATATATACTAGTATTCAAGGTTATAGTTCGGTAGATCTTGCAAAATTGGATTAAACTCCAAAGTCAAGAGGTCAAATATTTTGGATTCAAAGAAAGACCTTGTCACAGGTAATACAAATACATGTATGAAATATTAGAGCCATAGCTCCAGTCAAGCAAAAGTGATGGACAATGATGCGGACAGACAGACAGACGGACGGACGGAGCAAAAACTATTTATCCCCGAAATGTTCGATTGCGGTGAACCCCCAAAAAAAAAACAATATTTACCCAGATTGTGTGTATCATATGAACTTTTTAAAAATATGTAAGAATTAAAATGATAGCCCTTGGATTCCGGGCTGAGGCTCCAAGGAATTTAAAAGTTGTACATGTATTGAAAACGATCAATACTGTTTAAAATCCTCCTTTATTTTGTTATAAAATAATATCAAGAAAAAACTACGAAAGTTTGAAAATCATACCTATGGCTCAAGGTTTAAATCACAAAATGGTATAGTAAGTTGATCCTATAAATCGGACACAAGGTGTCCTTGTAAGATAATTTACAGGTGGCAAATGCATTTTCGTGAAAGGTACTGATATTGAAATTAAAAATATAAAAAAAAAACTCATCTTTTCGCATAAAATCCAATGTCACTTGCAAATTCATACATGCAATATACAGATGAAGTGAAAAGCAAAAATCTTTTGTTAAACCAAATTTAATAACGAGGACCCCCCCCCCCCCACTTTACCCGGAAAAAATTATCCAAAATTTTGTCATAAATTCTGTAGAAATGTAAACTTAATAATTCTGTAGAAATGTAAACTTAATGTTTTACAGCAGCACCATCTCCCTTAAGCTTTGAAAAAAAGAAAATCCAGAAAAAAATAACGATGTTTTTGTCTTCTTCCGTCTTTTCTCACAGAAATTTGCATTATATATATTGCGTAAAAATATGAAAATAAACTTTGTGATTCAACAATTTGTAATCATTGAAATTTTATTAGAGTTTCATACTTCGGTATTGCTTTATTACTGTTTTATTTTTTTCTTTAAAATTCAAGCTTTGGAATTATAAGGGCTTGAATAGCATTTTTTTTAAAAAAAGCTTGGTGCGAATTTCATGATATTTGAGAATACTCTACTTATTATGAATAGATAAAATAACAACCAGTCTACGGGGAATAATACGATCGTTTTTTAATAAAAAATAATTAGAATGTTTAATTCAGCAGGAATCGCACAGAAGCAGCCTTTCATTGCCCATTAAAAGAGCAATTTTTCCTATTAGCCAATTTCTGCATTTCGTCTTTACTTCCTCTATGTGATCAGTTTACAAGGTTAGAATTCAGTTAATAACATGTGTTTAAAATCAACACAGAACGAATTTGAAGTTTAAATATTTATACTACTGATAATGAATTAAGGGGGCGGAGCCCGGCGCTCGTCCACGTGCCGCAGACAAATTCAAACGATTATAACGGGGTCGAATTTCATCGAGTGTTTGATCTCATTGGCTGCTGGTAAGAATTAAACATGTCAGTTTTCGTACAACAGATAATTTCCTGACAGAGGCATTGATTCGTTGTGATTATCAAGTTATGTCAATTAATAATCGTCTGGTTGGCGGTCGACTTCTAGCCTGGATCTCACTCGTCTTCATTTCCTAACTGACAAATTTCATAGAACTGTTTTTCTGCTTTAATTATTCCATTAGTTTGGGTTTATTTTTGGAAGCCGATACATTTTTTACGAATTTTGAAGAATATTTTATTTTGTATAAAACATTCCCACGCGATGGACCTATGCCTGAAGAGACGGTCCTATGATATCGACAGTTTGATTGGTGCTGGGTGTTCGGGTGAGTACTATACAGGTCAATTACTAGTATTGGTCAATTTCTCTGACAAAATGATAAGTGGAACATTATTATACTGTCTGACATTTCACTTAAATAAAATCAGCATTAATATTCATACAGTGTATAAAGTTTTTTTTTTCATTGAAATCAATATATTTTTGTTTAAATTAACATTATTTTATTTTCATTTTATTTTCAAAGTTATACCCTTTTGCTTTTTATTTGACTTTTTAAAATCTACATTATGTGTTGTTAATAATGTATATAGATTTTTTCTATAATATCAAAGATACTTCATAGAAACCAAATATTAGTGGCAGTTGATGGTGATAATACGACGGTTTTTGTAATTACTCATCACGTTTTACAATCTTAATTACGTAAATAAATAATCATGGTATAATATTTATATGTAATTTATTTTCTCTAAGTCTTGTATATACGTAATTCATTATTGCATTCATTAGGTGTTACATATACAGACAAGAAATTGTTTATAATTTTTGTAATAAATCTAATAAAATCATCTTTCTTAGGTAATTGTTATGCCATGTTTACTATAAGAGTATCAAAATTCCCGGTATTAAGATTTAGTCAGCAAGTTAACGTACGATGTTTCCTAGCTCTCATAGCACTTTTCTAAAAGAGGGGAAAGGGTGACCAAGCTTTATTCTTGTAGTTTATTTTTTATATTTAGATTTTGGGAGTGGTTATTATATATATTTTATCTTTTATTTTTAGATTTTGGGAGTGTATATTATATATATATTTTATAATAAGAGGTTGGAGCATTTAAAATCCTGTGATCTGATATAACATTATAAAAATATTTTTATAATAAAGTATAAATTATATATATATATGTTCTGGTGAATAATATCGATATTTTTGCACTGTTTCCCTGCATAATGAAATTTCTTCTTTATTAGTGCTACTGTTGCATCTGATTCATTATCAAGTCTGAAAGGTAGACATTAATTTTATTAAAGTGTTTACGACATTCAGGTGTTAACAAAATTTAAATTTATTGTTTGCGGGGTTAAGCTTTATATATATCTGAGATTTACTTATATTTTCTATATACCTGGTTGGTTTTATTATATATATATTTCTTAATCTTCTGATGATAATATTAATTTAATTATTTCAAAATGTGCACGTATCGGAATCAACATTGATTGGTTTCTTTAAAAAAAAATTAATAAGCTTTTAACATTAAGCTCGTTTTGATATGTGTCTTCGATCAATGATAAATACAATAGGATATTAAAATATCTGTCTAGATTTGAAAGAAATATGATAAATTTAAGATGTAGAAATTGTCTAGGACCACATTTCTTATAGAAAATACGGTAGGATCTTGTCAGCAGAGATGAAATTTGATTTTTTTTTTCTTTTGCATGTATAGCAGAACACATTGTATGTAATCATCCTCAAACATGTAAAATGACATAAATATTCAAATCGATTTCATATTTAAATACATAAATAATTAGTGTACCCATTATCAATGTCTCATATAATTTTTTTTTTTGTTCTTATTCAAGTTAATATCACTTATAAACCTTAGATAAAAGCGAGGATGGAAATGACATATATGTATACCAGAAATTGATTCCGTGCTTATTGCGGACGTTTTATATTATAAAGCATAGTACATAGAAATGGGGTGTCCGTCTGTCTGTACATCCGTCCGTCTGTACGTCCATCCGCCTGTTACGCTTTGGGGTACCCATCTCTTATCCTCAACTCCTCTTATACCAGTGAATGGAATTTAATGAGACTTTCATAGAATCTTTGTTACATTGTGTATCGTACATTTTGTATGTCAAAACAAAGTAACTGTAATATTTTCCTTTTCATGAGACTAGATGATTGTTGTGCCCATCTCTGATCTCAAGCCTAACGCTACCAGACATTACAAAAGGATAGGAACAAAATTAAATATAAATTTATTCCAGATTAGTATCTTGTCTAAAAAGTTGAAGACGGTAATAAAAATCAAAGTTTTCTTCTTTTTCTTCCAACAATTAAATTTATAATATATTTGATCATGAATACTATAAATTAAATATTTGTCTATTTCATGTAAGAAAATGGTACACATACAATACGGAAAGCTTTAATCTTCTTCGCTACATATCATCTTTTAATAAGATACGACTTGCTACATTAATCTTTTATTAAGATTAGATTGACCAAAGTAGAACACCCAACTTATAAAAATTTGTGATGACCATTAGTTACAACCGGACATCTGAATCATTCAGAAGCATCGCCTTATTGGTCCCTTTTGTCTATCTGTAGATATGATTTAACATAATTTATTGAACTGGACAAAAGTAAAACCAACTTAGGTTGTCCTCTCCAACACAAATGAAAATAAAATTTTATATATATAAAAAGACATGTATAACACAATCCAGCAAATGGAGTTCTTTTTTGAAAATTGAAAAAGGGTACCTCAGATTGGCTCATAAAGGGGGGGGGAGAAAAGAGTATCTCATATTGGATTGTTGGAGGGGATGTAAAATTGCGCATCATTGCATGTTTAGTTACTCAAAAATTAATTAGTTCAATAAAAAGTAACTAGTATTGAAAAAAATAAAGGGGGTCATTTTAAAATAAATCATTCATCAAATTTATTACAATTCTGACAAGAAATAAAGTCACCAGTGACATTTAATCCTTTTTTTTTATGTCATTAATATTAACTAAGTGCAGAATCCCTTTCGTATCGCTTTCAATTAGAATATATGCGACGTAAATAAATGCAATTCCGAAATTATTTTTTTTAAATAATTGCCGGATTTTTCCACTAATGAATGAAAATAACATGAATGATCTTTATAACTGTCAAATTTTTATATCCCAATGGACTGCTTTATTAATAAATGAAAAGAGACAGAATTTCCAAAATAGTTATAATTGCTGATTTTTGAGATAATAAATATATGTGTCGAATAAATGTATTTGTAGACTCTAAATTATTTAACAAATTGTGATGATGGATCAAATTAAAATTATAGCAATAAGTCGTGAGGGTATAATATCGATCTGGTCTATTATTAGAATCACTCATTGATTTCACAATCCCAATTTTCAGTTTTTTGGACTTAAAAATTTATATTTTCTTTGTTGCCATTATGCTTCATTGAAATTAAATGTTGAATTTCCGCTGCCTGTCCTAATTTAATGAATGAAACTGAATATTCTGTTCCCGACGTGATAATAATAATAAAGACACAAAACAAAACGATAACCGTAAATGTTTATAAATTTTAGTGCATAATTCATCACACAAAACATTATGAATCCAAAGATGTGCCCGATTATAAATATTTTCTTGAATCGGTTCTATTGCTTATTTATTCATGAATAACTGACAAGCTTTATTCATGTTATGACCGGGAATATTATATTTCGAACTCAAAGGCTTAAAAATCATCGCAGAAATTTTATTCTTTTTCTCTCTCATGATTTTCTTTGTTCAAATAGAAAAGAATACTTTAACAGCTTGTATCAGTACATTCCTAATTATTTGTTTAAGATCTTTCCTTGTTACACAGAAAACCTCAAGTCATATTAAATGAATTATTCATTTGTAAATAAAAAGCATTCAAACTAGCATCCATAATTAGCCAAATTTGATATTTCAAATAAAAAAAAAATTGTAAGTGTTGGGCATTAATCGTTTCCTATAATGAAACGTGTAAATAAATCGTCGTCATTCTCGGTGTAACAAGGCGACCAGTGTTTGCAGAATCATTGAGAAATTATCCAAGAGGCTTCTCTATTTGCTCATTACGATTAAATTTTAACTGATGCTGCAAATGGCCAATTATATGCCAATTTAATTACCTTAACCTTGTCAAAGAAATCAATTTCTCTAGTAATTATGTACATATGTGTACAAGAATTTATTTACGCGAAAAAAAACTTGCAACTGAGAAAAGTACAACGTTATTCGACATTTTTTTTATAAAGGAAAGCGAACAAACACAATCATGATGTACATTTAAATATAACGGGTGTGGGTAAAAATAAAATTTTACGTGATAACTCATCTTCCTAAATATTCTTTTAAATTTCTTTTTATTCCGAAAGCAGTCAAAGAAATACGTTCAAAACGGGAGGACACACAGTATAGCCCATAATATTTATAAATTGTGCGCTTATAAACATTAACCTTGACCACAAACATCTTTTCTTGACTGATTATTTCTTACCTACAGACAGTACTTCAACCAATGACGAAAAGCGAGAGGACACTGAAGTGCGCCAGAATTTCAAACCGAGCACGTTTCCCCAGTCCCCGGATGTAAAAATAAATGTAATAAAGAACGAGACGGGATTGAGTGAAAATAAATACGAAAAGTCGCCGATTGTTGGTGAAGACACATCTAATGATGGAGAAGAAATGACTAGGAGAATACAAATCGACGGTTCTCCTATCGACTTCCGGTCCAATCCGGAAATGTACGGGGACCGGGATCTTGAGGATTATGGAAAACGAAAACAGCGGCGGTACAGGACGACATTTACTAGCTTTCAACTGGAGGAATTGGAGAGAGCTTTTCAGAAAACACATTACCCCGATGTTTTCATGAGGTAAGGTTAATTATTTGCTATTTCCGTATCTCGATGTTATTGATATTTTATTTAAAACTGTCGAATGAGCAATGTTATTTTGATGTCATTAATCTACATTTAAATTTTAAATATGCAACTTTAACAAATATTGATTTTTTAATGTTTTACAGGGAAGAGCTTGCAATGAGAATAGATCTAACCGAGGCAAGAGTACAGGTACTGTTTAAAGTTGGCTTCATTTTCCCCTTCGCTCCTAAAATTTTATTTTACATAGGCATCAACAAAAATTAAATTCAAACATTTTTTCATTACTAGGTCAATACGAATTCAATTTAGATTATCTGAATTGAACGCCCTTCCTTTTCTAATCCATGTTTAGAGCGTGAAGTTTATAAGAACTTTATTAAACGGTGAAGATGAAAAGATGTCCTCTGAAAACCTATTCTCTTATTCAAGGCCAATAGAAATCATATTTCGGTTTCTAGATAATGGCGTTTTGTTTAAATTGGATAAAAAGTGACTACTTTAAAAACATCACAATTAAATTAAAATTATATTGTGTTTAAAAATCACACTTAAAAGGACCGAGCTTAAATGGAAAGTAACCCAATGAAATGGAATGTTTACGCATGAAAAACAGATAATATTTCAGGAACCTCTTGATCGCCTGCTCTTGTTGAAACAGCTTTTCAAACGCTCCCTTCGCCCAGAGTTTTTCATAAGAAATTCGCTCTTGTCCATGACTAATATATCAAACTCATCTCTTCAACTAATCAAGAGCCCTCTGTCGAACAAAACCACACTCAATTCAAGTACCAAAAACGCCGGTAATGGAAGATGATTTTGAATTTGTGGGGACATTGATACTTAAATTCAAACATGTCACCGCCATTTACGAACAATCAAAGTCATTGTCAATGTGACGCTTCGAGTTATTAATTTGTTTGCAGAAGGAATAGTGGTGATATTAAAAACATTTTCGGAATTTAATTAGATCTGTTTAAACAAGGTGTAAGTTCTACGTTTAAGACACCAACAACCACTTAGGTATAAGGGGGAAAACTTAAGTTTAATAGGATCTTTTTCATTAGGGCGTCCTTCATAGACAGTGATAAATCAAATCATTCTCAGTAAAAATATTATAGAAATAAAGTGCACATAGATCAAAAGAAAATAGAAATAGAACTGAATCAAACTTTATTTACTATTTAACAAAACTTGTACTTGACTTTTGTAAGGTACTCAAATAAAAAAATCGCTTTTTATCTCATCTAGGTTTGGTTTCAAAACCGCAGGGCGAAATGGAGAAAGAAGGAAAAAGTTGGACCGCAATGTCATCCATACAGTCCGTATATGGGGTACCCCACACCCGGGATGGCACTAGGACCACGCCCAATCGTCCCGTCCCCTCAAAGTTATACCGATCTTTTATTCAAAGCTTACCACTCTCACATTCAAGGTAGAAATGCGCGCACTTTCGGACAGACGCCACCTGTTTCCAGTTTTTATGGGACGCCAAATTTGATGTCACCGGAAATATACAGCCTTGCCATGCGTGGTTTGATGTATCCTCCGAATTTTGTGAAACTAGCGCCCCCTACACCAGACATATCATTCCAGAATCTATTGGCTGAACTCAGTGTCAAATCAAAGTCCACTTCAGAACGTTTGTCATTTTCGCCAGTTTTGGAGAACGAGAGAAACTCCTTAGTTGGAACCTCGAGGCAAAAGTGTGTTCGAGATTCCGACGAACGGTCAGACGATATAAATCAACCTTTGACTCCGTGACGTAAGAGGCACGATTTGTCGAAATTTAATTACGCCATATTTAGTGCAATACGTTTGAATGAAGGCCATTTTTTAAAATTACGAAAAACATTAGTGCTTTAATTTGCTACTTGTTGTGTTCTAAAAGTGCTGTATTTGATGTTTTGTCTTGTTTTATTTATAATATTTTTGCAACTGAAAACGCAAATCTTGAATAAAAACTTTGAGAAGAAAAGTATAAAAATAATATTTCACGCTTAATAAAACGCTTTTAAATATTCATAAAACCCCCCTTCCTCTTATAACAATGTTTCTGGTCGATCAACACTAGAAGAATTCAAACAAAATCAATAGGAAGTTTTTCCTTATTTTTTAAAATTTAATCGGAACGAAGCCACCATTGCATCGCTGTGGAAATTCTGCGAAAAGCACAATGAGAAATAAAATCTGAGTGGTCAGTCAACTGATTTTTCCCACTGGACAAATTTACGCGTCAAAATGCATTTATTATTTATCCCAGCACATAAATTCAAATTTATTAAATTGATTTTAATGGAAATGATTGTAATAAATTTGATGCCGAGCCACTCCGTATCTTGAACTGGTAACTTCCGGGGTCCCTGTTGAGTGATAAACATTGGCCGGGATTAATGGCACGTGTCCGGCTAATTAAGGCGAGGCTGACGCTATCACGGCCTTTTGCCCGCAGTTCACAAAGTAATTAAATAGACACATTATACTTTGTTCTTGTATGAAATTTTAATCAAATTGATTTTTCATTACCTGACGAATGCCTCTCAATTTAACACATGTCATAAACGTCTTACGTGATTAAAAATAATTTATACGTGTACGTACACAACTTTCACTTTAAAAAGGAAGAATGGCCAAAATAAAGTATGTGCGTGTATATATAAAATGGAAAAAGCATTTTGTATAGAAAAATCGTCTGTCTTCTGTTAAAACCATGTGTCCTTGCTGTCAATTATACAGATGCCCTAATTCCTATCTACTTACCGGGGTTATTCATTGGGATGGTATCGGAAAACAATTGCTCATTAATTGATAAATTAACAGAGAATTTCTCCCTCCGCCGCAGGACTACACAGGAGCGAGGCAGGTGCTCACAGAAAGTGAGGAATTTCCTCATGTCGTAATGAGCTATTAAGAAATAATTGAAGACAAATTTTCCAATGTCCCGGAATCACGATTTCCGCCATCTTCTACATTCTCTTCAATTAAGAAATTATATTGAATAAAAAACGGATATTAGACTGTAGTTTTACCCCAGGGTGATGCGTGACTTTTGGGATCAGTATTGAGAATCCGAGGAAATTTAATCGAATTATATCTTGTACTGGGAACCCATACGGAAAAAAAGGGCAAACAAACTACTATAACAAATTACTAACAAACCACTATGGTTTTATAGTTTTTTTATAGCAAATCACATGCAAATGAGCTAACAGACTATACTCTAACAAACTACTATCAAACGACTATATCAAACCACTCTAACAAACTACTATCAAACCACTCTAACAAACTACTATCAAACCATTCTAACAAACTACTATCAAACCATGCTAACAAACTACTATCAAACCACTCTAACAAACTACTAACAAATCACTGGTAACAAATCCACCAGCACAACACTAGATTTGAATTTTTCCTTTACAAATCCACAGGTCTTTGAAAACACCTAAAACAGTCACAATTTGAAATATTCAACAAGTCTTGTTTCAGAGTATTTTAAATTCCAGGATTCACAAGTTTAGCCAATGAGAGTGCAACATTCCAACATGTTCCCTTTTTCAATTCCAAAAGTCCATGTATTTCACATATTCTAACAACACATCTTCATTTTTTCAAAAAAATGTTCTTCAAGTTCACATTTAATTATTAATATTCATCTGGCATGGAAAATGCTGCAATATTTCCTTTTTTCTGGCCTTATTGCAACTTTGAGAGACATCTTTTTTTGTCTTATTTTCAAGTATACTTCCCATAATCTAATGCATAACTGATCTAAACTAGTATAGGAATTATAGGTCAATCTGAAAATAAATAAAAACCCAAAGCTAGTAAAAAGCATACACATCCACATTCACAGAAGGTTAATTACTGTAGTCCGCAGCCTTATTGTAGGTAAAAAGGAACTTCATGACATGCATTAAATACCTCTTCTGTTATATCCAGATCCATCTTTTAATAATGTTAATTGCTGCTTTTTCCAGTCAGGGATCTTTCAGATTGATACTAACAATTTGAATGTCCCTTCAGCAGTTCCTTTGTTTCTGACCTGCTTGATGGTTTGAAAATTGCAAATAGCAACACCGGATGTAAAGATTTGTTCTTGGAAACTTCAACAATTCTAGATAATTCAACCCTGCATGTCTGGAAAGTAATTTCCCATGTGGTTAGATGCAAATGCTATACTAATAAAACACTGTTGCAAGACACTAAGTCTAACAAACCATAAAGAAATTACAATCACCAGAAATGAAAGACTAACAAACCACTGTAGCTATTTTTAGAAACAGTGGTTTGTTTGTGTTTCATTAAATGCTATACATCAAACTACTTTAACAAACCACGTATAGTTTGTTGGTAGTTTGTTGATGGTTTAATAGTAGTTTGTTAAAAATCTTTTCCGTTTGGGAACATTTCAAACTTCAGCTTGCCTTTTATAGTTTTTTTATCGGGTAACTAAAACACTTTTATATGCCCCTCGTTTTATTGATATTATTGTCGCACCAAGTCCACCAAATCTTCTATAAGATTAACAACGTCATCAGTAAAGTTATATTTCGGGGGATAAGTAAAAATAACAATTGAAAAAGGAAACCAGAGGTACTGTAAGCACTCACAAATTGATACCCCCCCCCCCCCACGCGCTTCCCGTATGAATGGAGTGGTAAAGTCCATGTTGTGCACTGGGAGACCCATCAAAAAGTAAAATAGGAGGCCACAATAGCACTATGTAATAATCTGTGAAAGTATCATTTAGTTTTATTTAGTGGTGTAGGCGGAGTTGCGGATAAGAGATGGACACCCTTTAGTATTCAAGAAAGATTAGCAGTGTCCATGTTTTCCCATTGGAAACCCCAAAAAATGTGTCCGATCAAAAATTTTAATAAATCACGATGCCACTATGAAACAAATATTCTTTGCAAGCCTGACGTTCATCAAATTTCATTCAGAGGCATTGGAAGAGTTGCGGATATGAGATGGGTACCCCAAAGCGTAACAGATGGACGGATGGACATCTCGATCACAAATAGGGGAAAACTGAAGAAAGAAAAACAAACTGGTCAAAATATCATACTTTATCGACTACAACTGAACAGTTTTCAACGTTGCAAAATTCTAATAATTTACCATAAAATCTTTATAACCTAAACTTACACATAATGAAGCCAAATAATTCAGGGGCGTAGCAAGTACATGTGCGTAGGTGTTATCCAATTGCTTTCAAAAGGAAGAACACAAAATTATTGCATTAACCACATTCTGATTGTACTCACAAGTTCTTCCAAGTAATTAAAATTTTTGACATCACAGACAAGACAGAAGTTTTTTTCAATAAAAATGAAGCTCATAAATTAATTTTACTTACCTTGTCATTAGTCTTCTGCAAAATTATTTCATTTTAAAAAATCTGAAGGCCGGTCGGCAGGGGATGCTCACTCCTCAATGCTACCTGATTCCTTGTGTTTGTAGAGGTCCGTGTTTGCTCTGCTCCCGATCTTTGTTGATCCAATGGACTTCTGAGCCAGATAATGGCATGTTCGTTATCTTCATATGAAAAGAAGTTTAAGTTTCTGATTAATGAAATAAATGGTATCTTTGTTGTTTTCGTTGAGTCAAGTTCTCCTACAATCTATTGGAATATTCACATATAATCATTGAGCCCTGTCATTAGCAGACCTCCCGGTATTTCTGTTTATATATAAGTAGAATTTGTTCAAAAAACTTCTACATCAACTTGATAAGAAGTCTCTGCCTAATGCCTTAAATTTGACATTTAGATGTTTCAGACAGATTTACCTTTACTCATACGTTGATTCGATATATCCCTTTAGACATTACTGAGTCTACCTATCAACTTAACTTTATAATGAACCTGATGACGTTATTCGTCAACTTTCCATTTATCTGCAGCAATTTACCAAAAGCACCTACAAAAAGATTTCATATTCTACTTCATTTGATACGCAAGAGCATGATCTATGTACAATTTCTGAGGAAAGACCCATGGTCCACAACGCTCGCCTGAGTCACTTGGCCCTGTTGTTTTCATCCTACCAGATAAACGATTCCTCTATTACAAGTTCTATGGATAACAATCTGATCAATATTTTCCCAAAAGATTTATTTAAATTTGTTGAGCAGCACTTGATCAATCTAAATTTGTGAAATAAGCATAAAAGCACGGACCTCTGGTAATTCCAGGCAGAAGTGGGTTCAGGTATACCTAGGAGAAGTAATCATCCCCTATTGACCTGTCACAAACGTCGTCAGCATTCATTATTAACCAGGAAGATGGAACATTTTAAAGTCAAATCTAGTTTTGAAAATAAAAGTCCAAAAGTTGTCAGTCAATATATATATGATCCCATGATAGTTTTTGTAAAAGACCTATAAAAAATGGACACTTCTAAAGTCGACATTCACATCTCGTAAAACATAGGTAATCAAAGATTACGGTGCTCACCTCGACGAATGTTATTACTTTAGGTAATGCAAATCTCACATCATATTTTCTTAACAGTTAGTATTTATTCTGACAACAATATTCAAGCAAGTTCTGTTTAAATAGGTCTTAACATTCATTGAGGACTGATCTGTTCCAAAAACGTAAACCTCGTCACTCGTTTGAAAAATGTGGGTCAGATCCAGCATGTGAAGCCAGTTTCTATTGTCCATCCTTAGATGCATCATCCATGCAAGTTTGGTCCAGAAAGGGCTTATAGTTACTTGGGAATAACCTAGTCACTAATCTGGTAAATGTAGGTCAGATCCAGCATCTGAAGCAAGTCTAGTAGTGTTCATCCCTAGATGCATCATCCATGCAAGTGTGGTCCGGGTAGGACTGATAGTTACGTGCGAATGGACCTGCTCCAAAAACTGGTCACTCATCTGAAAACAGGTAATCAGAGATTACAGAGCTCACCTCAACGAATGTTGTCTTTAAGTAAGGCAAAGTCACCAATTAACCAAAAAAAGTGTACATCCAAAACTGCAAAATTTATGCAATTTTGATTTGATACTTTGGAATAGCCCTATATAAATCTTCAAACTAGTTCTTCGTCATGAAAACGTAATTATTAAAATCCAGCATCTGAAGCAAGTTTGAGAGTTTCCATCCCTTGATGCATCATTTGTGCAAGGTTTGTTTATATAAGCCTTATAGTTTCTTGGTAGTAGACCTGCACCCATAACTTTTACCAGGTCCATTATCTGGAAAATGTATGTCGAGTTCAGCATTTGAACATTAGTGTGCATCCTAAGATCCATGCAAGTTTGCTCAACATAGAGCTCTAAGTTATTTGGAAATGAAACCTGTATAAAAAAACTAACCTTTTCACTAATCCATAAAATGTAGGTCAGATTCAGGATCCGAAGCCAGCCTGTTAGAATGCACCCTAAGATGTACCATCCATGCAAGTTTGGTTATTAAAGAGCTCAGAGTTACTTGGAAATGAATCCTGCACCAAAAACTTTAACCTGTCCAATCATCCGGAAAAAGTAGGTCAGATTCAGTATCCGAAGCAAGTCGGTAGTATGCATTCTAAGATGTAACATCCATGCAAGATTGGTCATTATACATGTAAGGCTCATAGTATCTTTGAAATGAACCCTGCATCAAAAACTTTAACCTGTTCACTCAACCAGAAAATGTAGGTCAGATTCAGCATTCGAAGCAAGTCTGGTAGTATGCATCCTTAGATGTATCATCCATGCAAGTTTGGTCAACATAAGGCTTATAGTTACTCAGAAATGAGACCTACACCAAAAAACTCCATCATTAACCTGGTCATTCCTTTGCTGAAAATGCAGCATCTGAAACTTTGACTGGTACAATGAAAAACACTAGAAACATCTTCCATATATGTCTAAACAATGTAGGAAACAGAAGTACTTAAAAAGAAAACTCCTCCAAAAACTTAATCTTAACCCGGGACGCCGATGCCGAGGGTATTACATAAGCTCCCCAATCTTCGTTGAAGTGAGCTAAAAATGCAGGTCACATCCAGCATCCGAAGCAAGTCTGGTAATGTCCATCCCTAGATGCATCATCCTTGCAAGTTTGGTCCAGGTAGGGCTTATAGTTACTTGGGAATGGACCTGTTACAAAAACTTGAACCTGGTCACTCATCTGGAAATTGAAGGTCACATCCAGCATCCGAAGCAAGTCTGGTAATGTCCATCCCTAGATGCATTACCCATACAAGTTTGGTCCAGGTAGGGCTTATAGTTACTTGGGAATGGACCTGCTCCAAAAACTTTAACCTGGTCACTCATCTGGAAAATGTAGGTCAGATCCAGCATCCGAAGCAAGTCTGGTAATGTCCATCCCTAGATGCATCATCCTTGCAAGTTTGGTTCAGGTAGGGCTTATAGTTACTTGGGAATGGACCTGGTCACTCATCTGGAAATTGTAGATCACACCCAGCATCTGAAGCAAGTCTGGAAGTGTACATCCCTAGATGCATCATCCATGCAAGTTTGGTCCAGGTAGGACTTATAGTTACTTGGGAATGGACATGCTCCTAAAACTTTAACCGGGACGCCGACGCCGGGGTATAGCATAAGCTCAACTCGACTTCGTCGAGGTGAGCTTAAAAGTGAAAAACTCAAGTTTAAGGGTATTTTCTAATTTAGAAAAACCGTTAAATAAGAATTGGTAAAAGATAAATTTGTTTGCTTTTGTTTAATTTAACACTACGCACAACTCAGCATTTTAGCGGGTTTTTTCAGCGCCAGGATACCTTGTTTTACTTCATCTAGAAAGTAAATAAAAAATCTAATGGATTTGGTTTCATATTAAGTTCACTGAACTTGAATTCGGAGCTGTCTGTTTCAGTATGATGCATGTTCAATATGTAAAGATCTACAGACTTTTAATGAAAGTAAGTAAATTTCTTTAGCAATTAAATTACAGATGTAAACGTTTTAGAGTACGTAAGTCGAACGTCTGATTCTGTTATTCCAAGTAAGGCCAGCATTTTTTTATTTTCAGGTTTACAAACCCGCCGCTCAGGTTTTTGAATTTTCAGAAAAAAATAAAACTGAGAAAAACAGATTTTTTTCCTTCCGATGTCAAATTTGAGTCGGGATCGAGATTTCAAATTTACGAACTCGTACTTCCGGTTTTAAATGAACATGGTGGGTAATGAAGGGAGATTTGTGTCAAGTCCATAGCAGCATTAAAGCTTGGTTTAATGTAAATATTTATCGATAGGAGTGCCATTCAAAACGTTTCACCCGTTCAGAGAACAATAAAATGCTGACGACTTTGTTGCAAAGTGACATGTTGGTGAGATAATTATGTATCCGTATTCAAAAATAACTGTCTTTAATTGTAAATTATTTTCCTCCCACAGGTTTAAAACTGCCCATGGTAGCTATTGTCAGAGACATTGTTTAGATTTCTGTCATAACTTACAGTCTTAGCATCATTCTTCAGAAAAGGGTCGCTTATGCATCAGATGTAATGAATAAAACTATGGGAGAAGTTAAGTCCATTTGAGGAAGAAATAAACAATAGCCTAAAGAAATAAAATATTTCAACTATTTAAAAACAAGAATATACAAATATATACAGGCATGCTGTATCGTTTATGGCAGCCAGAAAAATTATTTTACACTTAATTGAAAAAAATTCCACCCTACTCCTCAATACTCATTGGGAATACTCCCTGTCTGTTTTATGAAAGGAATTATTACTTTTATAGGTCTCGAGTATATTAATATTTTAGAATAATTTCTACCTAGCACATATTATAAACAAAAATGAAGATATATTAAAAGAGATTTAAAAAATTGATTCTTTAAAAAAAATCTGTATTTTGTCCAATATCAAAAGATTTATATCACTGCCCCCAACTGGTAGATGATGAAATAAACAAGGTTGTATTTTCCCCTTTGTAACCCTTATGTGTCCAGTGGCAAGAAGCCTGTTAGGAGAGCATTAAAAAAGAAGCAAAAATTAATGTAGAAAAGTCGATAATGTATCCAAAATATAATTTTTTTTTTTTTTTATTTCCTCCTCCTACGGGACTTTTTCATTCTGATGTTCGTAAACCTAAAAATAAAAAAATGCTGGCCTAAGTAGTCTAAACCCACCATAATATTTTGATGATTTTCGATTGATTGTGTAAATAATGAGATATTTCACTGGTACAGTTTATATGTATTATGTACATTGACAACATTCTAGAAAGGGCCAATCTTCCCAGGCCTGCAGACACAGGCACTTGATTTGGCTAAGGAGCAGGTGCCCCGCACACGAAAGAAGTGCTTGCGTCTGCGGAACAGGACCGTGGACAATACAGCGTTCAAGACCGCCAGACTAAAGCCTATCATGACCAATATTTTTTTTTCCCTTTTTACGCCAAGAAGTACAACAGCAATGCGAGTTTGGTTGAACTCGATAGTTAAAATGTAAAAAAAAAAAAAAAAAAAAACAGTTGGGGAGAGTATGAAAATGTGACAAGGGTACGCGCGTTTATCCGTACAAACCTTGGTTAGAGCTTCAGGCCGGAAAGTGTCAGATAAATCAAGTATTCGAATGATGTTATTCTTACCGGAAGCATTTTTCAATACTGAAATATAGATAACAGAAAATATTGAACAACAATAAGCAAATTAAAATCGGTATTTTATAAGCATCTCCTATTCCTGTTCGATACAACATTTCTCGTGATATAAATACAGAAGGTCTCGAATCAAGAGTTTAAGAGAACACATTCTTAAACTGGTGAAAATATTCATATGAATTCTGTTACAGTGTGCTAGATATTGGGTCTGCAACAAGTTTTAATTACAACATTGAAAAATGCCAACTAACAACTACATTGTTTAACTGACAAACTGTTTGACTAGTTTTTCCATTGTCTACTAGTATTTATACAAAAATATTCCGCTATCACCTGAATATAACTTTTTGCTTCTTCAAACTATTGTCTCAAGCCACGGTCCGGAGTCAACATTTATCTCTCTTCAGAATGGGAGATGATTGTGGATTTTGGCCGTGGTTTTCGACAATGAGCTCCAAATATTCGATACCAAAGAGCACGACCAATTTAAAATCCGAGGCGGGTTACAGCAGATAAAATGATGTGCTGCAAAACTTGATAACTATCATTGGGTCCACGTGGGAGCTACTTAAAGTATATGGGGAAGTGTTTAGCATAAAAACTGTAAAAGATTTCCACAACTCACTATCCTAGCCAGTAAACTGAAAGATTACTAATCGCGACATACGCTATACCACTGTCGTGATCCCGTGCCGGATTGGACAAAACAAGATGGCGGCGGGAATGAATCGAAAAAGGTAGGTATCTGAGATTTCAGTTAATATCTCCATTAACCGTCAGATATACTTGCTCTGAGGATACTGTCGAATTTCTAGTAAAGTGTTTATTTATGTGGTCGATTGCTACCTTTCCTATCCTCTCTTAAACGTGAACATTTAACGACTGAAGACAGCAATGTTTTCCCGATTGAGTTTAAAGCGGCACAAAGTTGTTTTTTTCTTCGATTTTGACCGTTTTATAAATCCAGCAGCCGGCCTGTGGCAAGAAAATAAGAACTTGGTGTAATTGTGACCTGCTGTTATATGTATTTTTTGTCAAACCCTGTTTTGTTACAAAAATATTGCGATTTAAAAATGTTGGCATGTGCTGGATTGGAATCGGTTGATTTTAATGGAAAATGTGCCGGATTAGACTGCATTTTTGGTGCCGGATTGGATGATGCTTATGATGGTCATTTTAATAATCTTTTTTCTCTTTTAGTTTTAAAGCCATGGACGCATCATTCAGAGAATTACCAGATGGAGGAATTTGTGAGGCATGTGGTCGGGAGTACAGATCAAAGTGCGCCCTGCTAAAGCATAAATTAGAATTAAACACGACCAACAGAAACTTGCCTTTACTTGTGATGATCGTAACAAACGTTTTTCTGACCGCCAGCAGTTGAATGCACATTTGGAGAAGCATGACAAGTGCGAAAGATTTAAGTGTGACACTTGCAGTCAAACATTCACATACAAGCACAACCTTACAGGGCACATGAAAAAACACTCCACCATCAGGTAGAACTACTTTTCTTCCTACGGATTTAGGTGTTGAACATCTATTTTTCTGATGAAAAGGACTGCTGATAGATGGTTCATCAAGAGAGATATTACAAAAGGATTCTTCGAGAGGTTCCTCCTTTGAATGCACAAATATTTCATAAGTTTCTTCGTTACACTTCAGGAACTCTTTCTCGCTTTTCTTCAGGAATAAAATCAAAATCTTTTGTTTGCAGTCCCCATTTTCCAGAAGTTTCATCAAATGTTTTTTTTTCTTTTATCTTAACACTCAATGTATGATGTTCCAAGACGAGATGATTCACTATTTCTTGTAAGGTTGCCGAAGTACATTGGCAATAGTAACAATTAAACCTCTTCATTATTCATAATTACATTCTGAAAAAAAAAGATTAGAAAATATTAGACAATATAAGCATCATCCAATCCGGCACCAAAAATGCAGTCTAATCCGGCACATTTTCCCTTAAAGTTAACCGATTCCAATCCAGCACATGCCAACATTTTTAAATCGCAATATTTTTGTAACAAAACAGGGTTTGACAAAAATACATATAACAGCAGGTCAGAATTACACCAAGTTCTTATTTTCTTGCCACAGGCCGGCTGCTGGATTTATAAAACGGTCAAAATCGAAGAAAAAATACAACTTTGTGCCGCTTCAAACTCAGTCGGGAAAATATTGCTGTCTTCAGTCGTTAAATGTTCACGTTTGAGAGAGGATAGGAAAGGTAGCAATCGACCACATAAATAAACACTTTACTAGGAATTCGACAGTATCCTCAGAGCAAGTATATCTGACGGTTAATGGAGATATTAATTGAAATCTCAGATTCCTACCTTTTTCGATTCGTTCCCGCCGCCATCTTGTTTTGTCCAATCCGGCACGGGATCACGACAGTGTATACGAGGCACACTATGTTTCTCTTCCAGTGTAGGGGCGCATTTTTTCACTATTTTGGCGTCAAAAGAGTATTGCTCAGGTATTTTTTCGGCAGGTGTTATTCAATTTATAGCCTTGGCAAATCATGCAAGTTTTGTTCACTCAATCAAAAAGTGTTTGAGAATATCAGACTATATGGAATCCGAACCATGACCAAGCAAGGCCTTAACTATGATTGGTGTCGTCCCCTTGATATTCAGTTTATGTAAATACGTAATGCAATTATCAAAAAAAGACGTTACCTATCCCTGCCAACTCCTAAGCAGTAAAATTACTGAGTATATTTTCCATACATTAACCCCCCCTCCCAACATTTTCGCGACTCTCCCCCGTTACCCTGGCGTTGTATGCAGCGTATGTTTGTTTTGCTTATAACTGGATACCAACCCAAAAGAAGATTCATACTCGAATAGCAAAAAGTGGAAATATAAAACAGTGACAATCATAAAACAAAAAAAAATCTTTGTTTCGTCGAAATCTGAAAACCAGTTAACGTTTCTTCCGAGGTAAGGATGTATACTAGCGGCTCCTTCCGTCCTCTCTCTGTCACAAAATCTTGCTTGGACTCGTATATTCAAGCTCTCGACTAGAATGGATGCCATGTTGGCGAGTTGGTTAGAGCGTTTGCTCTAGAGGAGGGAAATAAGAAGCTGTAAAATTTAGTCGCAGGTTCGAATATCCAAACTAGGACGAAGAGACCGATCTCTTGGGCGGGGCCATATATACTGAAACGCAAAAGAAACGCAACAAGCAGTAGTCTACAACTGTTTGATTATTTTATCTAGTGATTTTCAAAAATAAATCAACTTGAAAAAGTACCATATGACTGTTACAACACCCCCCTCCCAGACATTCAATGAAAGCGTGCAAGACTGCCCTACACAAAAACTGCAGCTTAATTTCTTCGATGCAATAGGTTCATCAATATAGAGATCTTAGCAAAGAAAATATTCTTTGGCATTCTTAAATGCCTGTTTTTCAGATGATAAGGTCAATTTTCTCTAACTATAACGCTGTGTAGAAACACGAACTTCCGGTTCACGGAATGTCATTAATGCGTTTGATACGTAAGAGCCTGCTGGGGCGTAATGCATTGCATTTTTGCATCAGCAACTCTCCATCACCTTTCTTCTGTCATTTTCCTGCTAGAGCAATGGAAATGCGTACTTATGTCAACTTCAGGAAACCTTAGCATTGCTACAGGAAACGAAAGGAGAGTTTTTGAAACATTGCTGCATTACTTATGATGAACAGTTACAAACCCTTTTGAGGAGGCTCATTACTGTAGGATAATGTGTGTTATCGATATGTACATTATATGAAAGTTGAAACATTATATGTACGACTTGATATGTGTGTGTGAACTTCCGGTAATAAACAGCATGGCTCGCTCATGGTAGTTCTTCGTATATAAACGAACCCAGAACATAACATGGTGTCAGAAGCGGCTTGTTAATGTGTTTTTCCTGGCGAGAAGAATAAGCAGTTATACGGAGTAAGTGCATAGTTCGCGTGCATCGCTACATCCAGTATTTACGGACATTATCTGTCTAGTGATTTTCGCGCCGGTACAGACTTTGTTTATGATGGCGTCGTACCAGATTCAACCGCCAGAAAATTTTACATTCACAAAACCTGAGGAGTGGCCGAAATGGATTAAACGATTTGAAAGGTTTAGAATAGTTTCAGGCTTAAATAAGAAGGATGAGACAATTCAGGTTAACACACTTGTTTACGCCATGGGCAATGAAGCTGAGGACATTTTTCATTCGTTCGGATTGGGGGAAGAGGACGCAAAGAAATACGAGAAGGTTAGTGATAAATTCCAGGAACATTTTGTGTCGCGCAGAAACGTCATCTTTGAAAGAGCCAAATTTAATCAAAGAAAACAACATGAGGGTGAGTCCGCAGACAGTTTTATAACAGCACTGTATACATTAATTGAACACTGTGAGTACGGACTACTTAAAGATGAGATGATTCGAGACAGAATAGTTGTAGGCATAAGAGACAGTAAACTCTCAGAAAAACTTCAGATGAATCCGCAACTTAAACTCGAAGAAGCCATCAATCAAGCACGTCAGAAAGAGGCTGTACAGAAACAACAAGCTATTGTGCGCAATGAACTTACCTCATTCTCAGGAGAAACATCAAGTGTAGATGCTGTAAGTAATTCGAAGAAACCTATAGTAAGAAAGAAACATTTCCAAAACAGTCAATCTGGAAAGCCTGGCAAGAAAGAATTCGTGAAACCGTTTGGTGGACACAATAACAAAGGAGCATCATCGTCATGTCACAGATGTGGTTATTCGCAAGCTCGTGGAAGGGATGGATGTCCAGCTAGAAACCAGAAATGCAACAAATGCCAAAAAATTGGACACTTTGCTCGAAAATGTCAAAGTTTGCATGAAATTGCCATAGAATCGGATGAAGATGAAGAACTCTTGGGGGCGATACATGGAAGTACAAGTTCTGGAGACAGCAAACCATGGTTGACGACAATTCAAGTGAACGGACATTCAGTTGAATTCAAAATTGATACCGGTGCTGATGTTACAGCAATACCCGAGCATATATTCAAGACATTGAATGTGAAAAATCTACAATCTTCGCAGAAAATTCTGAAAGGCCCTGGTAGAAACACTTTGAACGTGATTGGAAAGTTTCATTGTGAATTCTCTCTGGAAAACCGTAAAGCGCATCAGGACGTATACGTCATTGAAGGTCTCAACAAATCACTTCTTGGTAGACCAGCTATTGAGAAACTTGACATTGTCAAACAGATTGCAAGCCTGTAGCTGCACTCTGATTACAAGCAGAAATTCCCTTCACTTTTCAAAGGACTTGGGAAACTACAGGGGGAGTACGAGATAAAGCTTCAAAAGGACGCACAACCGTACGCAGTCACAACACCCAGGAGAGTGGCGTTACCCTACCTGGAGAAAGTCAAAGCCGAGCTGCACAGAATGGAGAGCTCAGGAATTATCTCAGCCGTAGATGAGCCGACAGACTGGTGTTCAGGTCTCCTTGTGATTCCAAAGAAAAACAACAGTGTTAGACTTTGTATTGACTTGACACAACTCAACAAGTGGGTAAGAAGGGAGAACTTTCAACTGCCAAGCACAGAGGAGACCCTCAACAGACTTGCAGGAGCCAAAGTTTTTTCCAAGCTAGATGCGAACAGCGGATTTTGGCAGATACCTCTAGCTCCACCATCTAGACTTTTAACCACGTTTATAACACCTTTTGGGCGATATTGTTTCAACAGATTACCTTTCGGTATATCATCAGCCCCAGAGTACTTCCAAAAGAGGATGCAGATGATCTTATCTGGTTTTGAGGGAGTTCTATGTCAGATGGACGATGTTCTCGTGTTTGGAGCCTCCCAAAAGGAACATGATAACAGACTAGAAAATGTGTTGAGGAAGCTGTCAAAGGCAGGCATTACACTTAACAGTGAGAAGTGTGAGTTCTCAAAAGATCAGATCACATTCGTTGGACATGTGATAGACAAGAATGGAATCCAACCAGATCCAAAGAAAGTGTCAGCAATCAAGAATTATGAGGCACCACAAAACGTGACGGAAGTTCGTCGCTTCCTCGGAATGGTGAATCAGCTCGGACGGTTCACTGCTAACTTGGCAGAGCACAGCAAACCATTGAGGGACTTGTTACACAAGGACAATGAGTTTACATGGGGACCTCCACAGGAGCAAGCTTTCAGCAAAATTAAAGAGGAATTGAGTGATGACTGTGTTAGCCCTGTATGACCCTAAGGCACCGACAAAGGTGTCAGCAGATGCTTCGTCGTATGGTCTTGGAGCCGTACTCCTACAAGCGACAGACAACAGTACTGACCATTGGAAACCAATTGCCTATGCGTCAAGATCTATGAGCCCAACATAACAACGATACGCGCAAGTCGAAAAAGAAGCACTGGCAGTGACATGGGCCTGTGAAAAATTCTCGGATTTCTTAATTGGTATGAAATTCAGCATAGAGACAGACCACAAGCCTCTCATTGCATTATTAGGATCCAAAGCTATTTGTGATCTACCACCGAGAGTTCAGCGTTTCCGAATGCGACTCATGAGATATGAGTATGAGATATACCATGTCCCTGGTAAAACACTATACACAACGGACACACTTTCTAGATCGCCACAGCGAGAAATTGGAAGAGACGAGGAGGAGCTACAGACAGCTGTAGAAGCGTATGTAGATAGCATCATAGAAACTCTTCCTGCAAGTGAGTCACTTCTAAAAGAAATTCGGAGAAAACTGCATGAGGACAGCGTTCTGAGAATTATCATGAAGTACTGTGAGGAGGGCTGGCCTGGTTATGAGTATCCATCAATCGACCTTTTCACTCGTCCTTTTTGGCAGATAAGAGAGGAACTTTCCATCTGTCAAGGTTTACTCATGAGAGGGAATCGACTTGTCATTCCTACAGTTCTCAGAGCCGAGATGTTGCAAAGAATTCATGAAGGACATCAAGGGATACTGAAATGTCGGGAAAGAGTCAGGAATTCAATTTGGTGGCCAGGGATAAATCGTGAGATAGAAGACCTGGTGAAAAGCTGTTCGGTATGTGTGAAAAACAGACATGATCAAGCTGAACCTCTACGACCAACCAAATTCCCAGACAGACCATGGGAGATGTTAGGAACAGACTTGTTCCACCTGAAAAATGACAACTATTTACTTGTCGTTGACTATTTCTCTCGCTACGTTGAAATAGCCAAGTTGAAAAGCACTACATCACAGTCGATTGTAAATCATCTGAAATCGATTTTCGCTAGACATGGTATACCAGATATTCTGGTGTCTGACAATGGACCACAGTATTCTAGCTCAGTCTTTCAGACCTTCTCCAAGGATTATGGTTTTCGACATCAAACAAGTAGCCCTCACTATCCACAAGGAAATGGTGAAGCGGAACGTGCCGTACAGACTGTTAAACGTTTGATAAGAAATGCAGATGACCCGTACCTTGCATTAATGGCTTACAGAGCAACGCCATTAAAGAATGGAAGCAGCCCAGCCGAACTCTTAATGGGGAGAAAACTTCGGACAACTTTGCCGGAAAATCCAAGAAACTACTACCCGAAATGGCCAGACTTGGAAAGAGTACGTCAAGTGGAAGAACAATATCGTCAGAACCAAAAACTTAACTTCGACAAGTCAAGGAGAGCAAGACCGTTATCTCAGTTGAACGCCGGAGAGTTTGGGTGAAGGGAGAAGGAGGAGGAACAACTGGGACAGTCAAGGCCAGGACACAACAGAGCGACCGTTCTTACATAATTGAAACAGACAACGGACCAATTCGCAGGAATCGACGACACTTGGAACCAGCTAGTATGTTGAAGGATGAAGTATTCGCAAGTGATACTTTCGATGAAGATAACGCGCATTGTGAAAAAAATCCTCCACGTGAAAATGTGTGTGATGAAAAGTTGTCGTGCGAAACCCAAAACCAATCTGCGACAAATGTGAATAACAAACCTGTGCGCGTCGATCAAACAAGTTCGCGCATCACCAGATCTGGTCGAGTGTCCAAGCCAGTCCAGAGACTGGACATATGACTTGTATATTTCGTAACTGTGTTATTGTTGGTTAATGCATGATTTGAATTAGATAAATTCTAATAAGTAATGTTCGTTAAAGTTTCTAGTCAGTAATTTCTAGTCAAAGTTTTGTTTGTTGATGAAAATGCGACTATGTTTGTAATGCTACAAATGTCAAAAATATCCCCTGCCTTTTAAAGTAACTGTTTATTGACTTAGTAATATCTTGAAAAAAGGGAGATGTAGGATAATGTGTGTTATCGATATGTACATTATATGAAAGTTGAAACATTATATGTACGACTTGATATGTGTTTGTGAACTTCCGGTAATAAACAGCATGGCTCGCTCATGGTAGTTCTTCGTATATAAACGAACCCAGAACATAACAATTACACCACTTTTTGATGACGTACTACACAAAAAAATAAACCTCCATTGCTTCGACCGCTTTCCTCTGGGGACGAATTGTACAGGTACAAATAGATAGTCTCGTTCAACCAGACACTCAGCTGTCTCCGTAAAGCTGCGACCACCCAGAGGGTCTGGTAAAGATACGTGATATCGTTTGTAACGCCAAAACGAGGCTTACCGAAATTCTGGTAAAGTTTTTGATTGGCTGAAAAGAACACACCTACACGGTTTAAACAAATACATGATAAACCAGCAGAAAAATAACTTAAAGATGTAAAAGTTACATGTCTAAAAGTTAAAGCTGTTAGAGAGGAATTATTTACGGTAATGCCCACCAGTTATAGGTAAGTGTGTTTTATAATGTCTTGCAAATATTCTGTACGAAATCAAAGGTGAAAGTAGTGTAGCCCTACCTGCGTAATACACATTCCTTCGATTGATATTGTAATTTCTCGTTTGGTACCCCAAAATTAAGATTAGTTTATTAATATAAAGTCACAATCCAGAAGAAGAAACATATATAACATTTGAATTTCAAAAAGGATCGTCAAAATGAAAACAAGATAGCGCCCTCTGACGGTTACAAACGCTAACGTGATTCTTTACCAGACACTCTGCTGATCGGAGTTTACGGAGACAGCCGAGCGTCTGGTTGAACGAGACTAACAAATAGATGAAACATGCGGTGTTATAAACACTAAAACAGTGAAAAACAAAGTAACGGATTTATTATGCATAAACCAAGGGGGATAGCTTTTAAGCAGAAACAAAAGAAAACAACAGTCAAATCTTCGCCAAACAAGTAATGTGTAATTTCACATCGAAGCAGTGAGCTCTCTCAATCAATGACATGTTTGTATGGAGGAAATTCGAGTTAAAATCTTCTACGTTGTTGAAAACTTGAAATTAAAAAAAAAGTTATTTACTTGCACTATTTATTGTGTTCATGTTAATTTATATATGTATTTGCTTTATTAATTTAAATATATACTCTGGCAATATAAAGCTTTTTTTCTGAATTTTAGATGTAATGTTTAAACGTTCCTTTGTGTTTCAAGTCTTGGGTAATTAGGAAAGATAACTCTTGAAAGTGGACTTTTTATTCCAAATATTTTTTAAATTGGAATTTTCATTTCGTTTAAGCTTTCTTCATTCAATTTGTCACATCTAATTTATTGAAATACATTCCTTGTCTCTTCAAAACTCATTTTCTTAATATTTTATGCATAGATTAAAAAGATAATGAGATTAATTGTTTTTTAGGAGAAAATTATTTTTTCTAATAAAATTAATATTAGGTATTATGAGGTATTTTCATTGTGTGTACTTGTCTAAAGAAAGTGTCCATCACTTGACAATGAAAGTTCTGAAATTCTGGTAATAATAAACTTGAAATAAAACATTTCAATAAAAATAGACAAAATCTAAAAAATTCTCTAAAAAATATTTATGATATCAATACCTCCATTTGGATATTTGACATCTATATTATAAGTGGTGCTGTAATGAAATCTAAAATAAACTGTGGATGTAATGAGCCACCTTAAAACTCCATTTAATATTGCCAAATGTTTTGTTAAACATGCAATTTTTCATTTCTGTTAAGCAGACTCAAACGTAACTTCCGGTAATGGTATGAAAATCGTTCAACCGTAAAATTACCGATTATTACAAAATAGAAGATATGAATACTTTTGAGAAACAAAATTCTTTACTATATATATCATTATTTCCCCTAAAATAGGATGTTGCGATTCTTTTGCGTTTCAGTATATAAATCGAGGTCCCTGATCGTCGTATATGCTGGCACGAAAAAGATCTTTTAGTATAGGACTGAGGAAGTTGGGAGGTAAGTTTTAAAAGGTGGGCATCAGGAAATGAATGTTATTGCACTGTTTCGTAAAAACGTTTATGATATTTCAATACCTATATTTCAATTAGAAGATATTTATTTTACAGTCTTAAAACCTCATTGAACGTGTTAATGATTTCTCAAGGAAAGAAGTGGTTTAAATAAATCATGTATAAACACTTAATTTTAGTAAGGCGTTGTTGACACGACTAAATTAAAGAAATATTGAGTGAAAAACAAAAGTTCAATAATCTGAAGAGAAAGGAAGTAGTGATTTTACCATTGCTTACCGAAATATGACCTTCTACTAAAGCGGAGGATGTAAAATTGGGTGGGTTTGCTAGACTCTCATTCTATCAGTACGGTACTTTACTTTTTAGTTCAGGTAGTCATTGTAAATGATAGCTCCTGTATCAAAACTTTATGCCTACATGATCGAAGCATCAGGAGGGATCTACCGGTACATGAAGTTGTTCCCAGTCAGTCCGTCTGTCTAGCTGTTTGTTCCCCAAAACCTTAATAACCTTGCTCATAATTTTATTTGGTACAGCTATGGCTTTCACATTTCACAGCTGCGCTCCTTGTGACAATATCTACATTTACCTATACCAAACTTTTGACCATTTTAACATTATCATTTTATAGCCGTCTCTGTAGACCAAAAAGCTCAAATTGTTTTGAATTATCCGCCCTGATATAAAAAGAATCAAAACGAAGTTCATTGTTAGGTGTCGACGACTATATTGGGTTAGGAAGTGGATAAATCATGCAGGTTGGTAATAAAATATGTCTAGAATGAGGGAAAGCAAGGTTGTTGATTGAACAATGCTGGAAAATGGAAAAATTCTCCCTGGAACCCCGTAGATTGCACCATATTTGCATTACGAGATCTGTAGCTTTACACAAAACTAAAATATAAGACCATAACACTACAGTTCTGCAGTTATCAGCTGCCATACGTCGACATAAGTGTTTCACAAGCCTTTTATGTTTTTAAAAAAAAAAAAAGAAGAAAGAAAACACTTTGTAGACAAAAAATAGAGACAAAGTAGCTTATGAAATATTCAAGATGGCGACCGTGACGAACCTCGTAATTATTATTATACGAGAGGTTTTTTATTTATATATAAAAAAGAAAGGTTACAAACGTCAAGCCCCTGCGACAGCACTGTATACAATTTGTTTATAAGGAGAGGAGCGTATCAGAACCCCTTGTCTAGCGAAGATGAGAGAGATTGGAAGTAGAATTGACCTTGACCATTCACTCATTATGCTTAAAGTCATAGAGCTTTTTCTCTGGTAGACTCACTAACTCAGCACCTTATGTTTCATTGTAAAGTTCAAAGCAGTAAACTTATCCCGTGAATTTTTTGTGTAGATATGAATACTAGTATCTGCCCTTTTCCTTTATATCAGTCTCCTTATGAGTGAAAAATTCTCGAGAGAGACGTTAAACAAAATACAATTAATCAAATCAGAAGGCGTCTTTCTGAAGAAATATTAAGTTAATATGACGAAAATTTTATTGAAAAATTAACGGATAAAGTCGTTTTCCTTGAGTAGTTACTTTTACTACGAATCCCCTTCACCCATGGCAAGTTTGGCTTAAATTGGCTCAGCAGTTCTTGAGAAGTCAAAAATGTGAAAAGTTTAGATACAGCCAGACAGACGGACGCCGGGCAAAATGTGATTAGAAAAGTTCATTTGAGCCTTCAGCTCAGAAGAACTAAATAGACTCAGTCTTCAAATATAGTAGCGTTTGAAACAAGCGTCAAAAAAGACACTGGATTCCAAATATAAAAGTATCTTCTGCCGTGTCCGTTAAATACCATTACGTCATGAACACGAAATACATTCAGTAAATAACACAATAGAAGAGATGATATGAGTGGCCCCGAATAAATAGAAGCAGGTCACATAGGTTCCTGTCTTGTCCCTTAGGTCACCTACAAAAAATAGCAAATAATTATTAATCTTTACATTTAATTCTTATTTTTAAGAGAAAATAAAATAAGCAAATGAACTTCGAAAACTTGCCCAACTATTTTTTATGTGCTTTGTATGAGTGAAATTATATTTCTGACTACATATGTCAAAGGAAACTAGGATTAATTTACATTAAGACCTATTGTCTTGGTTCATGCACGTATTCGGAATGAGAACCAAATATTGTTTTCATGTGCCATCGGGTTTGGTTCGAGGGTTTGACAAAGCGCGCGAAAATCAGGTTTTGTGAAACCTCTAACATAGGTAATGAGAGATTTCAGAGCTCACCTCATCGAATGTTGTCTTTAAGTAAGGCAAAGACCCACATTAAATTAATAATCTAGTAATGTACACCACAAATACAGCATTTTTGCAATTTTGATCTGATTGGGCTTGCAATTACTTACGTAGGAATAGACTTATTAAAGAAATTAAGAAATTCGCTCATCCGTAAATGCAACTCAAATCCAGCATCTGAAAAAAAAATTTAAAAGCCTTCATCACTTGATGCATCATCCATGCAAGTTTGGTTCAGATAGGCCTTTTCGTTTCTTAGTAAAAGGCATGTACCAACAGTTAAACCCGGTCCATTATCTTGAAAATGTATGCCAGATCCTGCATCCGAAGCAAGTTCATTAGTGTGGATCTTTAGATGTATCATTCATGTAACTTTGATCAACATAGGTCTTAAAGTTTTTATGCAGGTCTCATATCCAAATACATCTGTAGCAACCCTGGCGTGTGCACCCTTATATGTATCATTCATGCAAGTTAGGACAGCATAGGGCATATAGTTACTTTAGAATGAACCAACTCTCCAAAGTTTAACCTGTTCAATTCCGTTAAATGTAGGTCAGATCCAGCATCCTAAGCAAGCCTGGTAGTTTGTATCCTTGGACATGTTAGATATACAGTATCATCAATGCAAGTTTGGCCAAAATAGGGCTTATTTATACTTGGAAATCAGAATTGCACTAAAAATATATAATATTACTCAAAAAATTGAACCGCGGATTTAAAATCATAATCTGGCCATTCTTTTGTTGAAATTGCAGCATCGGAAACCTTGACTGGTACAATGAAACACACTAGATGCATCACCCATGCATCTTTGACTTACGTAGGGCATAGAAATACTGAAAAAGAAAACTGCACCAAAACCTTGAACCTGGGACGTCAACATCGGCGCCGAGGGTGTCATAATTTAATTTCGGAAATATTTCGGATATACATGTATCTGCGTATACTAAATTAAATGCATGGGTGATGTATATGCGATGCAAGAAGACAAGGTAAATTTCATTGAACTCAAATGCAGACTAGTAACTCTAAGACATCAACTTTAGTAAAGCTCAATAACAGCTCACAAAATGAGTGTCAATAACAAAGCACCCAAACGTGCTAGAAA
This sequence comes from Saccostrea cuccullata, assembly GCF_032062105.1. Lineage (NCBI taxonomy): Eukaryota > Metazoa > Mollusca > Bivalvia > Ostreida > Ostreidae > Saccostrea > Saccostrea cuccullata. Next base: position 130,266 of record NW_026938483.1, on the reverse strand, counting down.
ATGAAAACCCTAAATATCTCAAACGTAAAAAAAGGAGGCCACAACGGCTCTCCATTACAGGAATTCTGGGAAAGTCTCATTACACTTTCATCAATAGTATAAGAAGACTGAATAGAGATGGGTACCCTGATATTATAGACGGACTGGCAGTGTCGGTGTTTAGGAATAGGAAACCCCAATTAAGGTAGTCCGATCCTCAGGTTTATAAAATTAGCAGTTAAGTAATCAAAAATACTCATAAAAGTATCTCTGAATCTCTGAAGTTACGTAAATTTATTCACAAAATTGATAAACAAATATATTTTAGGTTAAAAAACGATAGGTATCCAGACATTCAGAAAAATTGTCATGATTTTATACTTTTTTGGGTATTTTTTGTCTTCTATTTCCATCATGTATTCTATAATACAAAGTGTAAAAGGCTTTTGCTATCACTGCAAGACACCACAAATCACTTCTTATTTCATATCATGCTAGTAAGCATTGGTATCTAAGGCTGGATTCAAGAAGATCTTATTTCTCTCAAACTGTATAATTTTTTTCCTTTTATAGGGTACAAATGTCAACTTTTATAAGACCTTTTCTAAGACTTCCAAAAACCTTGAATCAAGGTATAAAGATGAATAAAATGAGAATTTTTGCATGAAAAAATTTCATTTTCAAGCTTCATTTTGATGGATTTCAAATTAAATATTAATTTTTTGAGTTATCCTTCCTGGCTGACGATCGAATATCTTAATATTTGTCAGATCCAAAAGTTAAATGACACAATGGTACTTTGTAATAAGGATTTCGTGCAAGTCTGATTAAATGTTGTTATTTATACCAACCCTTTCTCCTTTTCCAAATTTACTACCATACGTCAATCATATTCTTTAATTCATCAACTTTGATATTATAAAAAGAGAAATATAGATAGACGCATAGCATTACCAATGAATGGGGATGCTGCACCGCTCACAATACCATACCCAGAATACATCACACTAAGCGCGCTCCGGAAGTCGTCGAGTCCAAGAATATCTAACAACGTAGCGGAATACAAGGCGGACATAAAGTTAGAAAAGAATCCGTAAAACACACTGAACAACAAAAGGCTCCAATAGTCTTTATAAAACGGAGACAAGCACTGAAGAACGCCACTTAGCGCCATGCTGACTGCTATTAAGTAAGATCGTTTGACTAATCTTTTGTCTGAAATATATCCAATCAGCAAGCGTCCGAGTAGATCGAAAAAGCTGCTGACAGTGATAAGCAATGCGGCATTCGTCGTTTCCGCTTCCTGTTCTATAGCCAGCGCCGGTAAATAACTCTGCGGTAGGGATGTACCGATAGATCCAACTGTGTAAGCGAATAAAAGTCGCATGAACGAGGGGTTTTTCAGAATCTTGAAATTGAAGAACTGTTCTTTTTTGATTGCGTTGATTTTCACTTCCTTGTCTTTGATCTCAGAATTTAAATCTAAAGCTGATACACTGATACAAAAGTTTTGAATAGTGTATTCTCCGAGCGGAGTTGTTAACTGACCATCAAGATCTTTAGATCTATGTATCATCTCGGTACTACTGCTTCTTGTTCCATGCTGGAATAGTCTCAACTTTCCATTCCGAAGGAAAATACTTGGATCTGATGAATACAGAGGTTTATTTGTTTCGCAAACATTGTCCCCATTAAATATTAAACTGCTTTTTTCCTCTCTGGGTGCATTCTGGGTAACTGACGTACGACATTTTTCACTCGTTTTGGAAGAAAAAGCTGGCGGGCGCAGTAAGGCTCCACAGGCAATGATGTGGGCAGTTATGGCTGCCATAATCAACAGAGATCCTCTAACGGAGTATTCGTCTAGCAGCATGCGTAAAAATGGCGCGAAAACCAAACTTCCGAGACTTCCACTTGCCATCAGTAAGCCCATCGCAAACCCTCGTTTCTTATCGAAATAATACCCCATAGTGACAACTATGGACGAAAACGAAAGCGCCATCCCAAGTCCTTAAAGAATAAACAGAATAAATGAACATCGAATCATTCTTACAAATGAATAACATTTCTTGATATGGCATTTTTTTTTTCAACAAATAAAAACACTGTTACTCACCAATCAAACAACTATAGCTGAAGAAAAGGTACTCTATCGATACTGCATAGCTACTGGTCAGGAAACCAAAGAAATAGAACAGGCCTCCCAGTACAACCCAAAACCGTGGAGTGAACCGACGCAGACCAAAGACCAGAACCAGAACAGCTGCCAAATCAAACATGACTATTAAAAAGAAATGTTAATGAAACATTCCATCAATCTTCAGAGTTTTTGTCTGAATTTTTTAATTTTGAGTAAGGAGCAAAAAGCAAAAATAAACATTGACTTAATTACAAATTTTCGTGATGGTTACATTTTCGTTGTTTTCGAGGTATGGACAGACATTCGGATTCATGACAACCACGAAATGTTTAAATTTCAAATGCAGTACTGCTCAAAACTTCTCAAACCACGAAATCAAAACTCCATAAACCAATATTTCTTTCTCAAACCTCGAAAATTTTAGATTCAAATATTAGCAATTCAATTAAATTTTATCAGAGAATGAGCTCGAGAGATCTAATTATCATACATGCATTCCAATTTCATGGGGTTAATATGTCTTTTTAAGGGACAAAGCGACAATATTGTAATGGAGTACTAGTATGTGATTTTCGTTTCGTGTATGGTAGACTTTACGATTGTCGTAATTTACTTACATCCGGTACTGGAGGTGAAGTGTATGATAGACTTTACGATTGTCGTAATTTACTTACATCCGGTGCTGGAGGTGAAGTGTATGATAGACTTTACGATTGTCGTAATTTACTTACATCCGTGCTGAAGGTGAAGTGTATGACAGACCTTACTATTGTCGTAATTTACTTACATCCGGTGCTGAAGGTGAAGTGTATGATAGACTTTACGATTGTCGTAATTTACTTACATCCGATGCTGGAGGTGAAGATCATTATCCCCTGCACTAAGGACGCCATTGTTGCGTTGCTGTGGAACATTATAATAAGTTCGACATACAGTACCCCAAACGCTCGGAATGTTCCGGTAATTATAAATGTCGCAACCATAGAGGCTGAAAAATATAGGATTTCAGTTTATAATATTGTTCATTTAAAATTTAAAAATCTACACTACCCCAGGATGCTTCCACAGAAGTTTCAGCTTTTCTGGCCAAGTAGTTCTTGAGAAGATTTTTAAAGTTTTTTCCCTATATATTTCTATGTAAAAATTTGATACCCTATTGTGGCCCCACCCAACCCCAGGGGGGTCATGATTTGAACAATTTAGACCCAAGGATGCTTCCACAAAATTTTCAGCTTTTCTGGCCCTGTGGTTCTTGAGAAAAAGATTTTTAAAGATTTTTTCCTATATATTTTTAAGTTAAACTTTGATTCTCTATTGTGGCCCCGCCCAACCCCCGGAGATCATGATTTGAACAATTTAGAATCCACACTACCCAAGAATGCTTCCACATTAGTTTAAGCTTTTCTGGCCCAGTGGTTCTTAAGAAGAAGATTTTTAAGTATTTTTCCTATATATTTCTATGTAAAACTTTGATTCCCTGTTGTGGCCCCGCCCAACCCCCGGAGACCATAATTTGAACAATTTAGAATCTACACTACTCCAGAATGCTTCCACATTAGTTTAAGCTTTTCTGGCCCAGTGGTTCTTAAAAAGAAGATTTTTAAGTATTTTTCCTATATATTTCTATGTAAAACTTTGATTCCCTGTTGTGGCCCCGCCCAACCCCCGGAGATCATGATTTGAACAATTTAGAATCTACTCTACCCCAGGATGCTTCCACTTAATTTTCAGCTTTTCTGGCCCAGTGGTTCTTGAGAAAAAGATTTTTATTAAAGATTTTTTCCTATATATTTTTAAGTTAAACTTTGATTCTCTATTGTGGCCCCGCCCAACCCCCCGATATCATGATTTGAACAATTTAGAATCTACACTACCCCAGAATGCTTCCACATTAGTTTAAGCTTTTCTGGCCCAGTGGTTTTTAAGAAGAAGATTTTTAAGTATTTTTCCTATATATTTCTATGTAAAACTTTGATTCCCTGTTGTGAACCCGCCCAACCTCAAGGGGTCATGATTTGAACAATCTAGAATCTACTCTATCCCAGGATGCTTCCACATAATTTTCAGCTTTTCTGGCCCAGTGGCTCTTGACAAGATTTTCAAGTTTTTTCCCTATATATTTCTATGTAAAACTTTGATTCCCTGTTGTGGCCCCGCCCAACCCCTGGAGATCATGATTTGAACAATTTAAAATCTACACTACCCCAGGATGCTTCCAAATAAGTTTCAGCTTTTCTGGCCCAGTGGTTCTTGAGAAGATTTTTTAATGACCACACCCTATTTTTGTTTTTTCTTGATTATCTCCACTTGTAAGAGGTCCTGGCCATTCATTTCAATTTAAATTTTCCTTCACCCAAGGATGCTTTGTACCAAGTTTGGTTAAAATTGGCCTAGTGGTTCTTGAGAAGAAGTCGAAAATGTGAAAAATTTAAAGACGGACAGACAGACGGACGGACGGACAAAATGTGATCAGAAAAGCTCACTTAAGCCTTCGGATCAGGTGAGCTAAAAACAAAAGGCCCACTGGCCTTATAGGTCACCTGAGTATCATGTAACAACTTTCCAAGAATTGAATTTTGTTCGTGTTTTAATCCAAAAGCCATGAAATTCACAATTTTAAGAGTTATACCGTTGCTTATCTGAATTATACACTTAGCATGTTTACTTTGGTTACTTAATACGCAAAAGGTAGATCAGAGTAACAAAGAGAAAATGCATTTCCACTTTATAACCACCAGTTGTGCATCCCACCCCACAGGAACCACTGACCCTGCAGCCACATATTTTGAAATTTTGGAAATTTTATCATAAATTTTATTTCATCATAAATGGTTGAAAGGGGCCCTGAAATTCACAAATTGGGAAGAGGCAGCCTTATTCAACATAACTATGTACTTGGTTAGTTTATTTTAATTCCAAGGAGCAGAGAAGAAGACTTTTAAAGAATTAATGTATTTTCACTATGTAATCTATAAAGCCCCGCCCTAACACCAGAACCCCTGACCCTGGGGCCATGTCATTCACAATTTTGGAAGAGACATTCTTGCTCATTATAACTTTGTATTTGGTTAGTTTATTTAATACACATGAGCAGAGAAGAAGATTTTCAAAGAATTTATGCAATGTCACCATATAATCAATAGAGCCCCGCCCTAACACCAGAACCCCTGACCAAGGGGACATGAAATTCAAAATTTTTGAAGAGACATTCTTGCTCATCATAACTTTATACTTGGTTAGTTTATTTAATACACAGGAGCAGAGAAAAAGATTTTCAAAGAAGTTATGCAATTTCACTATATAATCAATAGAACACCGCCCTAGCACAAGAACACCTGACCCAGGGGCGATGTATTTCAAAATTTTGGTAGAGGCAGCCTTATTCAACATAACTATGTACTTGGTTAGTTTATTTAATACATTGGAGCAGAGAAGATTTTCAGAGAATTTATGCAATTTCACTATATAGTCAATAGAGCTCCGCCCTCAGCCACGTAGCATCGTTTTTGAAAGTGGGGGAGGGGGGGGCAGTCAGAAAAAAACATTTTTTTGACTTACCTGAAAAAGTTGACAAGCAAAATTTGAAGGAAATTGCCCAAACTCCAAAACTCGAGGGGGGGGGGTGAGGTTAGAGGCCAACTTCTTTGAATGCCAGAGGCCAACTTCTTTGAATGCCAACTTCTTTCGGTACCAATTTTCCTGCTACTATATTACATTTTCCTTGATATTAACTTAGTGTACTATAAAGTGACGGGAAGGGGGGGGGGGGCAACCAGCCTTTCAATGAACATTTCCAATAGTGAAAGTAATGGTGGCAAAAAAAGTATTACCCAGGCATAACCGTGATCCCCCTGTTGCTACGTCCCTGGCCCTAGCACTAGAACCCCTGACCCAGGGGCCATGAATTTCAAAATTTTTGGTAGAGGACTCAATGCTGCTTACAATCATGCCAACAGTTTGACTGCTTGATGCCCAAGAGTAAAGAAGATTTTTAAAGATCGCATTAATTTTAGCGCTTTTGGTTCCAACCCTCAGGGCCCGGGGGCAGGGACTATGAAATTCACAATTGTTGTTTCCCTTCACCCATAGATGCTTTGTGCCAAATTTGATGGAAATTGGTTGAGCGGTTGTGGAGATGAAGCTGAAAATGTTTAAATGTTAACGCACGGCGCACAATGCACGACGACGGACGAAAACGGATAGCAATAGGTCACCTGAGTAAATAAAGGAAAAAGAATATTCAGTGGCTGTAAATGTATTGTTATATAAGTTATCATTTGTATGATTTTGGAATATACTCGGAATCTTACCTGCAAGTATTACCCAGGCATAACCGTGATCCATTGGGTTTTGTCTAACCTCGGGATCGGCATCCATAGCGTCATCTTTTTCAGGAACTGGATGATGGTCACATTTTCTGGGTGAAGGTTCTTTAATGCTGCCTTCGTATTTAAATGTCATTGTTCATGTGTATTGTGATCTGCACCAGTAATTGATTACTATGAAAATATTATTATATAATTAACATGTTACAACAATCTTTGATCAAAACTTCATCATTAGTTACATAATTATAACATTTGTAAAACCGAATTGATTAAATTGTTTTTACTCAATGTGTAACAAAATATGCTGATTATTGACGATGATGTTCGACGACCAAACAATAAAAATTCTCACTCATTGTAAACAAGCTGTTTCAATTAATTGTGGTCCCCGTCTTTCAAATCCAATATGTTTATAACCTGTGATAAGACCTTTATCACCGGGGAAAATAGGTGTCAAACTTTCTGGCAACAATAAAACATAAAAATGCTAACGATGGAATAGCACTTTATTATAAACTTAGGTCGGTAGGGTGAATTCTGGAAATCCAAAAATTACACCCGAACAATCCGAAGCCTAGGAGTTAACTGATAAACAATGATACATGTATCATATAAATAATGAAATTTAACAATGGCAATTAGCACAATTCTGAGCATGAGTGACAGATGGCTTAGATAGAAAAACTCATGTCACGATGAATAAATTTGCATAAATTAACACATTGAGTTGCAATAGTAATTATCATAATTATAGTGTTTCAAGATGTTAACAGTAATTATAGTTACTAGTAATTAAATTTATATTACAAAGTTTGATAAATGTCACTATAATTGTTTTTATAAAAAATCACACCGTGATACCTTTCTAAATATACTACTTTTTAAAAAAAATTTAACCTTGACCTTAACTTATGAATGAGTAGATATGGCCTTCACATTTCACATGTATATAGTACCTGTGACATGAGATTTATAAATCCATTATGATTTTTTTTTACCCCATGACCTTGAACCTTGACGTTTGACCTTTTGAAAAATCTTATTTTCCCCTATTACTTTTGATTGAGAAGAGATAGGGCTTTCATATTTGACACAATATACCAAAAATAATGACATCTGACCCAAAAAGACACCAAAAGCGGAGGACCCCAGTTCTTTGCTGGTTCATAGCATATTTGTCAAATATGAACTTCCTATCAAAAGTCAATCATAAGTAATCACTCAGTTCAGCAAGCTCACATTGTGTCCTAAATATTTGCAAAGTTTGACGAAGTTCTGTGCAGCGGTTTATGAGGAGTTGCGCTGACAAACTGTTCATCTCTATATTCAAGGTATGGCCAAAAATTGAAGTTGAAAAGTGCCGAAATTCCCGGAAAAAATAAAGGAATGGAAATGCCCTGGTAATATGCACATCATTGTGTCATAAATATCTGCAAAGTTTGACAAAATTCTGTGCAGCGGCTCTATATTCAAGATATGGCCAAAAATCTAAGTTGAAAAGGGCGAAAATTCCTGGAAAAAAAGTAGGAATGGGATTTTCCCGGTAATATGCACATCTACGCACTGTGTACTAAATATTTGCAATGTTTGAAATAATTCTTCTGTGCAGCGGTTTTTGAGGAGTTGCGCTGACAAAAAAAAAACAGGACTGACGGACTGACAGACACACTGACTGACTGACGGGTCAACAACATTATACCTCTTGTTGCGTGGGGTATAATTAAGGACCCTCCAAAAGATTGTGACTTTAAATCTTTGCGAAGGAACAGTTACTGCTTATAATATATATCTATGTACGTCTAAGTTTCACGCAGTACGACAAACGAGAATCGAACCTTTGAACCTTATCAGAATCTGAAGCAAATCCTGTTTTGTTTGTTTGTATGTTGCTTAAGGTTCCTCAGATGGAGACGCCACCACTTGCTGGTGGAGGGCTTCAAATTTTAACTTGTACTCGTCACTCAGGTCTATTGAACAGTAGGGGATCTTTTTCGTGCCAGCACCTACTGCGACACGGGACCTCTGTTATACAGTGGATAAGAACCCGCGACCAAAGGTTCAAATCCTTACACCTGAGCAAGCGCTTTAATCACTGCGCCACGCACATGACGCAGACGACAACAAATCTTGTAGATTCTATCCCAAATGAATCATTTATATAAGTCTAGAATAAGAAGGGCTTAGAGTTTGCTGAAACTCTGTTGGGTATTCATCTGTTTTCCAATTTCAGAAATGGACGTAACATCCGAAGGTAGTCTTGAATTGTGTATTCCTACCAACATATTCTTTACAAGTTTGATTTAATTTGGAGTTACCCGAGAATGAGACATTAACCTGTTCATATGGGAAATGCCGTCTCTGAAACCTTACTGTAGACAATGAAAGAAGTGATAGAATCTTATGCAATATACACCCAAATCTGGTCAAACAATCACAATAGCAACCTATATCTTAACCGAAATATTCAGAATTCAGACAATTATAATATTACTATCCAAAACGTAAGCATGCGCACTTTCACTCAGGGTTCATATATATGCTTTATCGATATACATAAATGGAATACTTGATTCTAATGCTCGAACTTATGGGAATTTAATATTTCGCATACCTTATCGTAGATAAGGTATAGATATAAGGAGGTTCAAACTTGTCATGAAAACATATCACATCACTTTAACAGAATGATTTGATCATGCAATAATGATAATTATGAATATTCATTCATAGGTACGTTACAACAAAATCATTCAAGATGAGATACTTTAAGATTTTACAATATCAATCCGAAAAACAAAACTTACCCTATCGACATATGACTACGGTCCGTTCTTGGTCCACGAATTGAACACGCTGAGAGAAATCTGAAAACCCTACAAACCTTTCCAACATGTCAATTAATCAAATGATAAAACTGACCATGGCCCGGGTGTCCGTGGCATGTGGAAAGAACGATTTAGAAGTAAACAAATATATATTTAAACGTTTTTAACCTAGACCTCAAAACAGTATGTGGTCGCGCTGTGTTTGTATCAGTACAAAAAATTATTAAGATAAATTTTAAATTTTGTTATCATTCAAACAATGGACTACGACGGCGTATTCGTGCCATATTGACAATGTAGAGAAAATTTTTAAAAAATCGTTTGTACGATATTTTGAATCATTTGAACGATTTAGAAAATAGTTTGAACGATTTGGAAAATCGTTTTACGATTTGTTAAATCGTTTGAACGATTTGTTAAACGATTTAGAAAATTGTTTGAACGATTAAGAAAAACGTTTGAACGATTTAGAAAATCGTTTGTACGATTTGTTAAATCGTTTGAACGATTTAGAAAATCGTTTGAACGATTTAGATAATCATTTGAAAGATTTAGATAATCGTTTGAACGATTTAGATAATCTTTTTTTACGATTTTTTTCTTCTGATTCGAAACAGAAGGGTACTGGATAAGAAACCTGGTAAAGCTATTGCTTAGAGAAGTCCCTTCGCTGCTGACTATAATAGGTACAGAAAAACTTTTAATAAATTGTATCTTTTTATTTAAACTGTATGAATATTATTGTAATGTTATAATTAGTTAACCATGATATCACAATTACATTCACAATGTTTTTATGATCACTTGTATAATCGGGCTCCATATTCCATCAACTGCGAAATTATATATTAGTGTACAATCTTCGTCTTAATCTGTTTCTTTTCCTTAAACACACTCCTTCCGGATCTTATATTAAAAAAGACATCGAATATCCTCTTGAGAAACGGTAAATCCTGCCATAACAGCTTTCCAGTACAATCACCTAGAGCTGTATCCATGCAATCGACCACATGACTCAAGTGTTTCCTCAATGAAAAGAGCTACATCCCATGTCGGATTTGTCCTCACGTCTGAACAGTCCCAACTTACCTGTTGTCCTTTTCAACGTTCGTTCAATAAAAGACTCGGTGAGTTTGCAAAAGGATCTGTGCAATTTCCGAAAAAATGAAACCCATCTTGAAATATCCCTTGATCAATTTTTCTCTGTCATTCATCGTGTCATTCATTAAAACTATGCGTGGATACGTTGTCCTACTTGTGCAAGGTTTTCTACTACGCTTCTTCTACGTGTCATATACACAAGAAATAAAAATTGTACAAACGATTTGCTAAATCGTACACACGATTTTCTAAATCGTTCAAACGATTTTTTAAAAAAATCGTTCAAACGATTTTAATTTTTTTTTCTACATTGTCAATATGGCACGAATACGCCGTCGCAATGGACAGAACGTATTTTGATTATTTTTTATAACACAATTCAAGTTCTTTTTACAGAATGTGTAATACAATTGTTTATATTAAATACTAATATATGGAGACAGAAGACCCTAACAGAGATACAAGCATTAAGAATGTAAAATCTTTAGATTGCAACCGACAAAACACAATCGTTTGTAAAAGCAAACAAAAAAGTAACAACTAACTCTTACTTAACAATTTATTGAAAATAATGTCACTCATAATTAATTAATTCCCAGACATTCAGGAGGGGGTGAAAATTTACGTCGTCTTAAAAAGAAGTGTTCTTGCCCTGAGCCTTTAACAACTCGGAATTCTAAAACAAATGGAAGGTAGAGGTATTTTTCTATTTTGAAAACTAGAAATATGTCCATAGGACATGAATGCCCCGCCGAGAATATATTAGTAAAGCAACATGAAAATTTATATGTGAATAAAATTTAATCAGTTTGGTTCAGGTAGGGCTTATAGTTAGTAGGGAATAAAAATGTAGGTCAGATCCAGCATCCGAAGCAAGTCTGGTAGTGACCATCCCTAGATGCATCATCCATGCAAGTTTGGTTCAGGTAGGGCTTATAGTTACTTGGGAATGAAAATATAGGTCAGATCCAGCATCCGAAGCAAGTCTGGTATTGTCCATCCCTAGATGCATCATCCATGCAAGTTTGGTTCAGGCAGGGCTTATAACTTCAAGGGAATGAAAATATAGGTCAGATCCAGCATCCGAAGCAAGTCTGGTAGTGTCCATCCCTAGATGCATCATCCATGAAAGTTTGGTTCAGGCAGGGCTTATAGTTACTTGGGAATGAAAATATAGGACAGATCCAGCATCCGAAGCAAGTCTGTTAGTGTCCATCCCTAGATGCATCATCCATGAAAGTTTGGTTCAGGTAGGGCTTATAGTTACTAGGGAATGACAATGTAGGTCAGATCCAGCATCCGAAGCAAGTCTGGTAGTGTCCATCCCTAGATGCATCATCCATGCAAGTTTGGTTCAGGCAGGGCTTATAGTTACTTGTGAATGAAAATGTAGGTCAGATCCAGCATCCGAAGCAAGTCTGGTAGTGTCCATCCCTAGATGCATCATCCATGAAAGTTTGGTTCAGGTAGGACATAAGTTACTAGGGAATGAAAATGTAGGTCAGATCCAGCATCCGAAGCAAGTCTGGTAGTGTCCATCCCTAGATGCATCATCCGTGCAAGTTTGGTTTGGGTAGGGCTTATAGTTCCTTGGAAATGGACCTGCTCCAAAAACTTTAACCTGGTCACTCATCTGGAAAATGTAGTTCAGATCCAGCATCCGAAGCAAGTCTGGTAGTATCCATCCTTAGATGCATCATCCATGCAAGTTTGGTCCAAGTAGGGCTTATAGTTCCTTAGGAATTAACCTGCTCCAAAAACTTTAACCTGGTCACTCATCTGGAAAATGTAGGTCAGATCCAGCATCCGAAGCAAGTCTTGTAGTGTTCATCCCTAGATGCATCATCCGTGCAAGTTTGTATCAACACGTGAAGTTTGATAACACATCTTGAATGGTATGTTTAAAACTGAGCTAAACACTGATATAAGAAAAGTGAGGTCAAGGTCAAAGGAAAGGTCAAGGTCAAAAAATGTTGATGCAGTTGCATAGCCCTCATCAATATCTATCAGCAAATGAAGTTTGATGAAAATATCTTGGATAGTTTCTTTGAAACTTAGCTTTGAACAGAGCTAAACGCAAAGTGTGACGGAAGGACAGAAGGACGGAAGACGGACATGACAAACACTATATGCCCCGGCCATATTCATGGCGGGGCATAATAAAAAGTTTAATTAAAACTATAAATGGGACGAGAATGCTTTGTAATGAAAAAAGGTATCCTAAGATGCAATATTTGGTGTAAAATGGGTTTACAGTCACTTGTTTATAATCTTTAAACTAGTTATTTATTCAAAAATTGTAAGTCAAATTCAGCATCTAAAGTTTACATGGCGTATCTGGGTTAAAGAAAATAATAATACAAGATTGAGTATAGATATACAAGATATCTGCTATTTACATGTGTCTGCTCTAGAGGCGCGGATTGAGTGGGGAGTTGATCCTTATGTCGGGGGTTCGAATCCAACTGCAGGACGTGGAGAATGGTCCTTCTGAAGAGACAGTATAAACTGAGGTTCCCGGATCGCAGTAGGTATCGGCATGGAAAATATTCCTCACTGCTCGATGGCACTAAGTGCCGAGTATAGGTATAAATAATTAAATATACAGCCCATCACCATCAAGTGGTGGCGTCTTCAAATGAGTAAAAATTTCTCGATCGAGACGTTAAACAGCAAACAATCCTGGTGTTAGGAAGATTTGCCTTAGCTTTCCCTTGTGACACCAAAACAAGTTTGAAGCATTAACAAACCTCATTTTATGCTTCGTGTTTTAGCCCCTTGTGAATTGCGAAAATTCGGGTTTACTTGACACCATACAATCCAGAAATTTTGCCTATATTGTCTCTTTTGGCGTTTGATCCCCCTTCTAACAGGGGCTAAACCGTGCAGACCTCGTCGGGTTCGCATTAGTGCACATGTCACAGACTGGGTGTCTGAAACCTTTTTAAAATCCCTATATTAAGTCTTAAAAAGCATAAAAAGAGTCCCCAAGATGGCTAGTGGCGTAACCCTACCATGTCACAGAAAACACGAGTAACACCAATAAGACATAATGCTGGTGGTTTTCCTAAGTGGCACTGAAATGTTCGGCTCAGAAATATTAAGGCACGAGTTTTACCTTTCCGCACCAGGGGCTTTCAGCTAATGGATCCCTTTCGTTTAAGAAAAGCAGGTCTACATGGCAACTTGGTGCTCAAGGGCGGTGTTTCTTTGCCATTTTGCACACCAAAACTGTCGAACGGGGCCACATTTGGACCCTGGGTGTCAGGATCAGCTAAATTACACAAGTCCTTGTAGGAGCACCAGCCACTTTCTCTAGACCCCTACAGTTTCTTATAAACTAGGATACACCTGGTGTCCTGGTGCATGGAAACTGTGCCTTAACTTTCCTTTATGACATCAAAACAAATTAGAAGCGCCCAAAAGCCTCTTTTGAGTGTTTGTCGCGCTTTCTCGCCACTTAAAGTTAACGAACGTATGGGTTAAGTTAACACCCCAAAACCCAGAAGTTTTGCCTACTTTAACTGTTCCTATTTGCTCTAGCAATATTAAGGCACGAGTTTTATCTTCATGCACCAGGCGCTCTTAGTAGATGCCTTTTGTAGGATTTAGTAAGGGGGTCTTCTCGGAAACTGGGTGCTCCGGGGTGGTGTTTTTGCCATTTTCGACATCGGAACTGTTGAACAGGGCTACATTTGGGCCCTGGATGTTAACAAACCCTTGTAGGAGCACTAGCCATTTTCTATAGAACCCCCCCCCCCCACGCTTCACTTTTACAAGAATAAACTTTGCGTCCTGATGCCAGGAACTGTGCGTTAACTTTCCTTTGTGAAACCCAAACAAATTAGAAGCGCCCACAAGCCTCTATTCAGTGCATGTCGCGCTTTCTCGATAGTTGAATTTAACGTACGTATGGGTCTAGTTACTAGTAACACCCTACAACCCAGAAGTTTTGCATTCATTAATTGTCCCTTTTTAATTTGCTCTAATTCCCCTGTCCTTGGCTTCTCTGTATGATACTCTGTAACCCAGAAACTTTGTCTACATTTTCTCTTTTCGCACAAGAGCCTCCAACAATTAGAGGCTCAATAGTGCTTACGGTGTCGGATTTACATACTAGTGGCAAAATCATAAAGGTTGTATGCGTGGAACTTTTTCCTAACACGACTTTAAAATTGTAATAAAATAAAAAAAAAAAGAGTCCACCAACATGCCGACAAGTGTTATGCCTCCGTGTCACCAAACAACACGAATAGCAGGAAGTGCTCGACTTAGTGGCAATGAAATGTCCGGCTCGGCAATATTAAGGCACGAGTGTTACCTTCGTGCACCAGGCGCTCTTGGTCGATGCCTTTCGTATGATTTAGGAAGGAGGTCCTGGAAACTGAGTGCTCCAGGGCCGTGTTTATTGCCATTTTTGACACCAAAGCTGTCGAACGAACAGGGCCATATTTAGGCCCTGGTGTCAGGCACAGCGAAATAACACAAGCCCTTGTAGGAGCACCAGCCATTTTCATTTTCTCTAGACCCCACAGCTTCACTTAAAAATAGGATACACCTGGCGTCCTGGTGCCAGGAAACTGTGCCTTTACTTTCCTTGTAGGAAAGTAACAATTAAACAAGGAAAGTAACAATAAGTACTTTCCTATATTAAAGCAGGATTTTTACCTTCCAGCACCAGGCGCTCTCGGAGGATCCCTTTCTATTGTGATAAGAAGGGGGTCTACTTGGTGAGCAAGGGCGGTGTTTTTTGGCCTTAACCTTGACAGCTTAGCCTTCGAACAGGATCACAATGGGCCCTGGGTGTCGGGATCAACTAAATAACACAAGCCCTTGTAGGAACAACAGCCATTTTCTCTAGACCCCCACAATTTCGCATAAACTAAGATACACTTGGCGATCTGGTACCAGGAAACTGTGCCTTGACTTTCCTTTGAGATACCGAAACAAATTAGAAGCGCAAACACGCCTCTTTTAAGTGCTTGTCGCGCTTTCTCGCCACTTAAGGTTAATGTATAGATGACACTCTACAATCAAGAAGCCCCCCCCCCTTTCGTCTCTATTTGACACCTGAGTTAAATACCACACACTTTGTATACATTATCTATTTTCGCACAACAGCCTCCAACTATTAGGGGTTCAACCGTGCATACTGTCTCATTTACATCTATATCAATTATTATAGTTTTAGTACCTGGAATTTCTTAACCCGGAGTAGTGGAGTGCGCTCATATAGACCACGGTTTGAATTTCGCGCGGAATGACGTCATCAAACTTTGGACCAATCAGGAGGCAGCATTTGAATTTCTGGTCACGTGACCCTGCATTGGAAGGCGGGAAAATCGGATTTTTGAATCACCTATGTTTAGGGGGGTCAATGGTCAAATTAAAAAAAAATTACTCGAAGGGTAGGGTGGGACCTATCAAATGAAAGGTCTGGACGAGGAGAGATACATGTAATCCCGAGGGTGTTCTCAAAAAGTTGCCAGAAGGGTGTCGTGTGACATACCAAATGGAAGGTCTAGACGGGGAGAGGTCAGCCCGGGGGTGTTCCGGGGTCAGCAAGTGCAAAATCAAAAGGTTACCTAAAGGGTATCATGCGACATATTAAATGGAAGGTCTCGCCGAGTAGAATTCAACCCGGGGGTGTTCAGGGGTCATTAAGTGCAAAATCAAAAGGTTACCCAAAAGGTATCGTGCGACATATCAAATGAAAGGTCTCGACGAGTAGAGCTCAGCCCGGGGGTGGTCCGGGGTCATTAAGTGCAAAATCGAAAAGTTACTCAAAAGGTATCGTGTGACCTATCAAATGGAAGGTCTCGATGAGTAGAGGTCAGCCCGGGGGTGTTCCGGGGTCATTGAGTGCAAAATCAAAAAATTACTTAAAATGTATCATGTGACATATTACTTGGAGGTCTCGACGAGGAGAGGTCAGCTCGGGGGTGTTCCGAGGTCATTGAGTGCAAAATCAAAAAGTTACCTGAAGTGTTTAATGTGATATATCAAATGAAAAGTCTCGACAAGTGGAGTTTAACTCGGGGGGTGTTCCTGGGGTCATCAGTTGCAAATTCCAAAAATAACCTTAAGGTAGCGTGTGACCTATCTTATGGACGATTCCGGGTTTTTCCGGGCCATTAGGTGCAGTATTTAAGACTTTCCTAATAGTATAAATGCTCTGAACAATCGTGAATCTCTTCATTATCAAAGAGAATGGCAACGACGCTAGTCCTTCGATCTTCGGAGTGCAAACACCTGTTCCCAAGCAACAAACCTTATGATTTCACCGTCACATTGCCAAAAACGCTGGTGTTAAAGGAACAGTGGACACTAGAATTAAGTGAATTTTATATCACAACCCCTGTCAAGACCACAAAGAAGGAGCTTTTTATCTACTGTGACGCATGCGACACGTCTGTGGTGGGTGAAGAATTCAGACCATTGCTAAGGCGTGTTGTTTTGGAGTCCAACAAGAATCAAATCTTCACGAGACCGTACCCAGTTCTGATGCGAATCCAAGAGTTGAAAAAGATACGCCTGGAAATAAGAGATAAAGATTATGAGCATGCCACCTTCTTGAATGGTGATATAAGCCTGACTCTGATATTTCGACCCGCAGCCATGACCAGTTCCTTTGCCTAAAAACTATAAAAAGGTGATTCAAGAATAAATTGGTCACATTTTAAGAGTGTCTGCGGAAGAGTCAACATGCATAAAGTCCAGTGCGACGATTGCCGAGGCTGGTTTTCCCGAAAGGATGTCTTAAAGCGGCATCAGCGAAGTGTACACGGAATGATGGGAATGCCGCCACCACCACCATCGTCGCCACCGCAGGTGATCACGTCGCCGCCGCCGCCGCCGTCGCCGGAATTCACGCCGCCGCCATTCAAGCCACCGCCGCCGCTGCAGATGATCACGCCGCCGCCGCCGCTAGAGTGCACGCCGTCGCTCCTCAAGCCACCGCCGCCGCCGCCATCAGCGACTCTTCCTTTACAGCAACCTCACCAGGACTTTGTCTTCAGGCATCCCTTTACTGCGAATATTTCTGGCCCCACGTGTTGTGGCAAGACGTATTTCTGTAAACTGCTCTTGCAACACTGCCTGAAAATAATATGGCCTCCTCCCGAGAGAATCATATGGCTCTACAAACGTTGGCAACCACTGTATGATGTAATTCAGAGTACCGTTTATCCCAAGGTCGAATTTATTCAAGGAATACCTTTGGATCTGGATCAAGATTCCTTTATATATCCCAGAACTAGGAATCTCGTGATTTTGGATGATCTGATGTCTACAGCTTCCAAAGATTCCAGAATCAACGAATTGTTTACGGAGGGCAGTCATCACAGAAATCTATCGGTGGTGGCTATCAATCAAAACCTATACTACAACAAAGATCCCACCCAGAGACGAAATTGCCATTACCTGGTCCTGTTTAACAATCCTGTGGACAGACACCAAGTTATGACCTTGGCTCGCCAGATGTATCCCGAAAATCCTCAACACCTGCTGAGACATTTTAAAGACGCTACTTCCAAAACTTATGGATACCTGTTGGTGGATTTGAAGCCCACTACACCCGAACATTTGCGCATGCGCACTGACGTCTTGAACTCTATCAAACAGCAAGAAGCAGAGAATTTCCATCATTCTTCGACAGATTTTCCTACCGATCGGACGTACGACGCATCGGTTCCTTCAACTTACCAATCCATTGGGTCGGATTTTCAACACGTCACCCCTACAGAAGATATGCCTTCCTGTGACGATTGTGGTCTGGTCTTTGAAAACGTCCACGACCTTCAAAGACATGTGAAAAGATGGTGTCCAGAAAACGGACAAAAGAAAGATGATATTGCCCCCATGGAGGTGGATGAGTCAAATGTCTCCCCTGTCGAACCAGAGGAAGAAAATGATGACGAACACAAAGTCTTTAACTTTCTCATGGAAAGGGCCAAAGAAGACAACGAAAAACTATGGGACCTGAAATATGATAAATACATAAAGGAAGGTCTATCAGGAGAAGACGCTTGATTTCAAACGGAGGAAAAAATGAACTCTAAAGACCTTAAGAAATTCTCTGAAAAGTATGGACAACTCATCCTGCACATCCTTCAGTTACAAAACGGATCCATTCACACAAAGGTCATGGATGATGTTAAAGATTTCCTGTCCGAAGGTTATGACGAACGCAGAGCCACCAGAATGGCGTTGAATAAGAATCGTCCTGTCCTTGAAGAAATGTGGGATCCCGAGAGTGATATGGAGATCGATGATGCTTCCGAAAGCGAAGACCAAGTGGGAAAGGATGAGGACAGCGAGATGGAAGAAGATAGTGATGAATCCTAAGAAGTCTAAATAACATTTTGAGACTATATCCATTTATCGTTTGAAAAATGGACTATCGATTGTATATTGTTGCATTTACTTGAATAAACAGTGAAAAAAAGCAGTATTGTTATTTATATCATCATAAGTCACGTGATTAGGTATTATATAAGGGGTCGGGGTACACTTAAGCTTCATTTTAACGTTGTCCATGCCAGAAGAAACATGTCTTGGGAGGATTATCTCAAGCAAGTGTATTACGATCCATCCACAGCTGGTAGTTTTACAGGAGTGGATAAATTATTCAGATACGTTCAAAAAGAGGGAAAATATGATATCAGCAAGTACAAGGTACGCAAATGGTTACAGAGACAAGAACCCTACAGTCTCCAGCGACCCGTGAGACGACATTATCGTCGCAATCAGGTCGTCGTCGCTGGCTTTGATGATCAATGGGACGCTGATCTCATGGACATGACCAAATTCAGCAAAGAAAATGAGGGTGTGCAGTTCATATTCTTAGTCATCGATATCTTCTCCAAGTACCTGTGGATGCGACCTTTAAAGGATAAGAAAGGGCCAACGACAGCCCGGACGTTCGAAGACGTATTGCGTGAAGGGAGGCAACCTAAGAAGCTTCGCACGGACAAAGGACAAGAATTCCGATCAAAAGCCTTCAATAATGTATTAAAGGATCACAACATAGAACATTTTTATTCTCAAAACACCGAAGTGAAGGCCAATTATGCAGAGAGAGCCATCAAGACGATTAAAACTAAGATGTATCGTTACATGACATTCAAACAATCCCAACGATACATTGATCGTCTTCAGGAATTCGCTCGGAGTTACAACAAGACGTACCACCGCACCATTGACACCGAACCTGAACTGGTTAGACCAAACAACGAAGAAGAAGTGCGCGTATCAACATTCCTGTCTCGAGAGGAGATCGCACGCAAGCAATCAAAGCGGCCCTACAAGTACAAAGTGGATGATAAAGTGCGCATTTCGAAAATATCATCCATTTTTGACAGGGAATACGATCAAAAGTGGTCTGGTGAAATTTTCATCGTGTTTCGACGATTCCTGAGGAACGGCATTCCAGTGTACAAACTCAAGGACTACAATGACGAAGCCATTACGGGGACATTCTATCAACCGGAACTCCAAAAAGTGGATGTTAGAGACGAGGATACGTTTAAGATTGAAAAGATCCTCAAGACCCGAGGAAGAGGACCAAACAAGCAATATTTTGTGAAATGGCTGCATTGGCCAAAGAAGTTTAATTCTTGGATAAATGCTGATGATATGGCTACATAACGGAGTGCAATTGTTAATTGCTAAACTTGAAATTATATGTATTCAGACTTATGTCGAAAATATATGCTTTTCATGTCTTGCAATAAAATATGAACAAAAACCATGTGATCTTTACTCGTCGAGACCTTCTATTTGATATGTATTTTTTATTTGCACTTGATGAGCCCGTTAGACCCCTGGGCTGAACATTACTCGTCAAGACCCTCAATTTGATAGGTCACAATAAACCCTTTGAGTTACCTTTTGATTTTGCACTTGATGACCCCAGAACACCCCGGGCTGAGCTCTACGCGTTGAGACCTTCCATTTGATATATCACACGATACCCTTTGGGTAATTTTTGATTTTGCACTTAATGACCCCTGACCACCCCCTGGCTAACCCCTCCTCCTCAAGACCTTTCATTTGATATGTCGCATGATACACTTTGAGTAACCTTTTGATTTTGCACTTGATGACCCGGAACGCCCCCGGGCTGAAGTCTACTAGTTGAGAACTTCAATTTGATATGTCAGACGATACCTTTTGAGTAACTTTTTGATTTTGCACTTAATGACCCCGGACCACCCCAGGGATGACCCCTCCTCGTCCAGACCTTCCATTTGATAGGTCGCATCCTACCTTTCGGGACATTTTTTTAAATTTGACCCTTGACCCCCATAAACATAGGTGATTTAAGAATCTGGTTTTCCCGCCTGTAAGGTCACGTGACCAAAATTCAAATGCTGCCTCCTGATTGGTCGAAAGTTTGATGACGTCATTACGCGCGAAATTCAAACCGTGGTCTATATGAGCGCACTCCACTACTACTACCCGGAATTTCTTAACCCAACTTTAAATGTGTAATAAAAATAAGGAAAGTCCTCTAGATGACCAGAAACGCAATGCCTATGTGGCACAGAAAACATGAGTAGCACTAATAAGCTGTAATATTAGGGGTTCGACTTAGTGGCAGTAAAATGTTAGGCTCAGAGGTATTAAGGCACCAGCTTTACCTTCCAGCACCAGGCGCCTTCAGTGAATTCCTTTCGTTTAAAATAAGGAGGTCTACTTATCGACTTGGTGCACTAGGGCAGTGTTTATTGCCATTTTTGACACCAAAACTGTCGAACAGGGCCATATTTCGGCCCTGGGTGTCAGGCACAGCGAAATAACAAAAGCCCTTGTAGGAACACTTGTAGGAGCACCAGCCATTTTCATTTTCTCTAGACCCCACAGTTTCACATAAAACTAGGATGCACCTTGCGTCCTGGTGCCAGGAAACTGTGCCTTTACTTTCCTTGTAGGAAAGTAACAATATGTACTCTCCTATACTAAAACAAGAGTTTTACCTTCCAGCACCAGTCGCTCTCTGTGGATCCCTTTCTATTGTGATACGAAGGAGGTCTACTTGGTGGCTTGGTGATCAAGGGCGGTGTTTTTGCCTTTAACCTTGACAGCTTAGCCTTCGAACAGGATCACAATCGGGCCCTGGGTGTCGGGCTCAACTAAATAACACAAGCCCTTGTAGGAACAACAGCCATTTTCTCTAGACCCCCACAATTTCGCATAAACTAGGATACACTTGGCGACCTTGGTGCCAGGAAACTGTGCCCTGACTTTCCTTTGAGATACCGAAACAAATTAGAAGCGCACACAAGTATCTTTTAAGCGCTTGTCGCGTTTTCTCGCCACTTAAGGTCAATTTATTTATTGGTTTAGATGACACTCTACAATCAAGAAGCCCCCCACGTCTCTATTTGACACCTTACATACCACAAACTTTGTATACATTGTCTTTTTTCGCACAACAGCCTCCAACTATTAGGGGTTCAACCGTGCATAATGTGTCTGATTTACATTTATAGCAATTATAATAGTTTTTGGTACCTGGAATTTCTTAACCCAACTTTAAATGTGTAATAAAAATAAGGAAAGTCCTCTAGATGACCAGAAACGCAATGCCTACGTAGCACAGAAAACATGAGTAGCACTAATAAGCTGTAATATTAGGGGTTCGACTTAGTGGCAGTAAAATGTTAGGCTCGGAGATATGAAGGCACGAGTTTTACCTTCATGCACCAGGCGCCTTCAGTGGATCCCTTTCGTTTGCGATAAGGAGGTCTACTTGTGGACTTAGTGCTCCGGGGCGGTGTTTATTGCCCTTTAGACACCAAAACTGTCGAACAGGACCACAATCGGGCCCTGTGTGTCAGACTCTGCTAAATAACACGAGCCCTTTTAGGAGCACCAATCACTTTCTCTAGACCCTCACAGTTTCTCTTAAACTAGGACACACCCGGCGTCTTGGTGCCAGGAAACTGTGTCTTAACTTTCCTTTGTTGCACCCAAACAAATTAAAGCGCCCACAAGCCTCTTTTAAGTGCTTGTCGCGCTTTCTCGCCACTTTAAAGTTAACGTACGTATGGGATTAGTTAACACCCTACAACCTAGAAGTTTTGCCTACATTAATTGTCCCTTTTTGCTCAAGATCCCCTGCGCCCACATTGGGCGTCTGTAGTTGACACCCTACAACCAAGAAACTTTGTCTACATTGCCTCTTTTCGCACAAGAGCCTCCAACAATAAGGGGCTCAATCGTGCATACGGTGTCGGATTAACATAGTAGTATTAGTGGCAAAAAAATCATAGGTGGTGTGCGTGGATTTTTTCCTAACACGACTTAAAAAGAAGAATGAAATATAAATAAGGGCCCACCCACTTGCCGACAACCATTATGCCTCCGTGCCATCGAAAACACGAGTAGCATCATTAAGCTTTTAAGGAAGGGACTCGATTAAGTGGCAGTAAAATGTCCGGCTCAGCAATATAAAGGCACGAGTTTTACCTTCGTGCACCAGGCGCTCTTGGTGGATGCCTTTCGTATGATTTAGGAAGGAGGTCTACTTGGAAACTGGTTGCTCCAGGACACCAGAACTGTCGAACAGGGCTACAATTGGGCCCTGGATGTTTGATTAAGCTAATTAACACATGTCCTTGTAGGAGCACCAGCCATTTTCCCTAGACCCCACAGTTTCACATAAACTAAGATACACCTGGCGTCCTGGTGCCAGGAAACTGTGCCTTAACTTTCCTTTGTTGCACCGAAACAAATTAAGAGCACCCACAAACCTCATTTACGTGCTTGTCGGGCTTCCTCGCCACTTACGGTTAACCTATGTTTTGGTTTAGTTGATACCCTTTAACCCAGAAGTTTGCCTACTTTTTCCCTTTTTACACTAGACCCACCTCTCCCCCTTTCACCCTGGTCGTCTCTATTTTACACCCTATAACCCAGAAACTTTGTCTACACTGTCTCTTTTTACAGAAGAGGGGCTCACTCGTGCACACTGTGTCGGATGAATATATGTGACAAAAGTCAATAGTTGGGTACCTGGAACTTCTTCTTAACCCGACTTAAAAGTTAAATACTAGTAGAAATAGATAGAGTACACCCTGGTGCCCAGAAGCGTAGTGCCTTCATGTCACGAGTAGCATCGATAAGCTTTAAAAGAAGGGACTCGACTTAGTGGCACCAAAATGCCCGGCATAGCAATACTAGTATTAGAGTACGAGTTTTACCTTCAAGTATCAGGCGCTTTCGGTGGATCCCTTTCGTTTGAGATTAGGAGGTCTACTTGGTGACTTGATGCTCAAGGACGGTGTTTTGTCCTTGATGACAGGTAAACTGTCGAACAGGGCCACAATTGGGCCCTGGATGTTGGGATCAACTAAATAATACAAGCCCTTGTAGTAGCACCAGTCACTTTCTCTAGACCCCACAGTTTCACATAAACTAGGATACACCTGGCGTCCTGATGCCAGGAAACTGTTCCTTAACTTTCCGTTGTAAGAACGATAAAATTAGAAACATCATAAGCCTCATTTAAGTGTTTTAAGCTTTCTCAAACCTTAAGATTTAGCTAATTATGGGTCAAGTTTTTCACAAGTATCATAGTATCATATTATTAAAATGGAGAAAAAGTAAAGAGTGATTTCAGAATATTCAAACGCTTGCTTATTTAACGTCCCATCCGAGATTGCTAATGAGCAGGTGCAAACAAGAGGACGTTGGTACCATCATTGCCTAAAGCCGATGGAGATGGATAGGACAAGTTCCAAGAAAAACAACCAGTCGACAAGAAGAACAGCACTGCACTGGATCCCAGAGGGCAGAACGAGAGGGAGACCAATCAAGGGGAAGGAGAGATGAAAGCCATCCACCAGACCTGGAGATTATTGACAAGGCTGACCCAGGATAGACAAGTGTACATCCGCCGAAACATGGCAGAAAAATTGCCGAGTCGACGTTAAACAATATTCAATCAATAAACTACCCTACACACCACAGGGTGTAAAGTACGATGATAATAATCGACAATTTATTTTACTCATATTAAGACGCCACCTCTAACCCTAACCCAGAGAGCTGCATATTTTATACCTACGAGGGACGTTCAATAAATAACGTCATCAGCTCGATGACATACAACATACAAATCAAATGCCATTAAGGGACTCCGATCCTCAGCCAGGAAGGACAACTCTTTAATCTATAATTTAATTCAAAATGTCTCAAAATGAAGCTTGAAAATTAAATCTTCTCATGCAACAATTTTCATTATATACCTCTCAATGTGCTTCAAGGTTCTTTGAAGTTCTCAGAAAGGTCTAATTGAAATTGAAGTTCATTTTAATCTAACCATAGATACCAATGTTTATTAACATGATATAAAATTAGAAGTGAATTATGGAGCTTTGCAGTGACAGGAGAATCTTTATACAATTGTAAAATGATAGAAGTAAATAAAAGAAATTAAAGTACATTATATGTATAAAAATTGTGGAATTTCTTCAAAAGCCTGGATACCTATGATTTTTATTTTTAAAATGTCTTAATTGATCGAATTTGAATTGGAAAATGCATAGCAGGTGTTTTTATTCGCAATTCTTGAAAATATATAATATTTGCTATTTACTAATTTTCTCTATATAATATGATTAAATTGAAAGAAGAAGTTTGACGAATTATTATGGGTAAAAACATGTTACTTTAAAAATTCAGAGACATTTTTGTGAGCATTTTCGATAAGCCAACGCCCGATTTTCAGAACCTGAGGATCGGAGTACCTTAAGCTTGACTTTCTCTAATTATTGAATCTTTAATGAGTTGATAACAGTTTATGTGACCACTTTTCATCACATAGTTCCATTGTGAGAAGCTGGAAAACAAGGGCTAGTCGAGACACTGCATTTACAATGAATAGTCAAGAATCAGTAGATTAGAGTGAAATAAAACGCTCCATTAAAGCTGCAGTAAAACTTGTTCAGAATCCCAAAGAAATATTCACTGAAATATGTGAAATTTACAGCAACCAATGTCTGTTTTATACACACATGAGCAGGTGCATTTCAATGAAGAAAAATGATATAATGGACATCAAAAATGGGTACCGTCCTTGGCGACAAGGACATACAACAACCGATGTATATTTCAACAAATTATCACTGAGTATGTTTGATTGACTTTAAGACACATAGCAAATTTAATAGACATCATTTTTGGGGTGGTTCACACTGTTTAAAAGAAACGTTTGATAGTACAAAAGTTTAATACTCAATGGTCATCCAATATTTTGAAAAACGAGTGAAAACGACAGCGTGTAGGATTATCTTTTTGCCAATTATTTTAAAAAATAAAAAATTGTACTTATCCATGTTTGTCTGAAATTCAAACAGATAATAAAACTTGAATCCATTTTGCTTTAAACCCTCAAACAAATTTACAATGAGATACACTTGACAAAACAGCAAAGGCCCGAAAAGAGAAAAGAATAGCAAGAGCACAAAAAAGTTTTATATGCTATTTTCTTAGATATTAGTGGTCTTGTTGTTTAAATTCTTATTGGGTGAGTAATTTCAATTCCTGGAAGAGTCTAAAAAGCAAAATATTTGCAAAAAAAGTGAAAGGTTTATGAGAGGAAGGAGCCAGAATGAGGATTCCACCACATTAAATTTCTTCATGACAGCGTCCAAACTCACTGGTCATGAAGAGTAAAGGGGTTCCGGGGATAAAAAGAAAGTTAATGTTTTGTGACACCAACAACATTGGCCAGTACTTTCAACCTTTGATTTGTTTCATTTCCTAAACTTGAAAAAAAAAACATTTCAGAAAGAAAAAAACAAGTACAGGAAATTATAGGATCTGCCATATCCCAGTATACCAAGGGTCATACTCAAAACAACTGGAAATTGAATAAAAATGTTACGGGTATGTGTTTTATTTAAAAGAGAATATTTTAGTTTAATCATTAAGACTAAATCATCGAAAAGCGTTTTTTGTTTCTTTCCGAACATCGACATTATTTATTGAACGTCCCTCGTATATACTCGGCACCTAGGACCATCGAGCGATTTTTCTCGTGCCAATTACTACTGCGACACGGCACCTCGGTTTATAAAATCTCATCCGAAGGACCGGTCTCAACGTCCTGCAACTGAATTAATCTGCACAGTAAGGATCAACTCTTACTCGGCGACTGCAGCTCAAAAAACTAAACGATGCACAACGCGTGCAGAAAAGCTGACAATATCTTGAAATAAGGTTAATAGGATTTCTAAAAACTGCAAAATTTTGAATCATACGTTTTTTTAATTTATATTTCTAAAATAAATTCTATTGAAAATCGTTGTCAAAAGTTCACTTAGAAACCTCCGGGGAGAATTTTAAGGAAGTGTTATTTGACACAAATTATTTATTATTTTATCTTCAATTACCCCTGGCGTGGAATGCAATTAAAAGAATGAAACATAAACTTGAAATGAAAAAGTCACATTAAAAAAAAAATACTTTAAATTTTGATTTTTAAATTCCTTTTGCCTATGCAATCAATGGTATTAAAATGCTAGTTAAAATTCATATTTTTTTTTTTAGAAAATAAACCAAAAAAGGAGCATCTAAAGACACACGCATATGGGAAAATTGTGTTTTAGAATATAAAAATTATTGATAATTGATCATTTTTGTTGCACATTACGCTATTTGCTCGCATATGTGAGTGTTATAAATGAACTTGCCTTGTCCGCCCATCTTCAAGGGTCGGAATTAAGATTTTTCGAAAAGGGGAATCAAACTCATGTCAAAATCGTTATTTTTAACGAACAAAAAAACTATAAACAAACAAATGAAATATATATTCAATTTCCCTTTTGTATGGTGGTGGCACAGGTAGGAACACCCCCTACCCCCGAATATACATCCCGGGTCTCAAGATATTTTTCTTCATTTTCTTTCATAAATTTATCTTCTAGTACACATTTACATTGTATTCCATTTGAAAAATCCAAAAATTAACGTAGAATTAACGTTTTATTTAAAAATCATACCCACGGTATTATAAAAATAGAGTTTATAATACCGTGGGTATGAAATCGATTTTTGGTCTACTAATACATTCCTGCAAAAACTTTTGACTAACATCTTTTTTCTTAACCTAAGAAATTAATTTATCATATGTACTAGGAACACGTGCTTTTGTTTATTATGTGCTAATAAAAGCGACAGTAGCTATTGGTCAGTATTTAAAGGTCGATACCTGTAGAGCAGGTGAACAGGTATTCACTTTAATCACGCTTTTAACTCATTCGAAGGCTTTGCTTTGCGACATTCACACCCACCCACCCACCCACCCTCTTACTTACTTCACCCCTTTACTTGTATTTTGTTTAATAAAGAAAGTAATTGTTTTCATTACAAGAAAATTAAAAGTTTTGTACACAACAGATTAATTGTCAAAGATGGGAAACAATTTGCTTAGTCTCTCTAGATAATTTTATGTAAAATTTGATATAAATGTAAGATTGTTGTGTAATGGTACATATTAGCTACATATAGTCAAAATGTGTTTACAGATAGTTCTAACTTACATTAATTTTGCATAGGTTTTACTTAAACTAGTCGATTAATTGTACATTATAATATATGACACTTACGTAAGTTTGTGAGAATGAGTCCGCCATTCATTTTGTTTACCTCGCAATTGCTGCGGACTTAGGCCTAGAAAAAAATATGTTTGTTTCCGCTTTCCCGACCGACCCTAATTTATAGTGCCGACCCTAAATATTTTTTTAATGCTTGTGTCCCATGATGTGCAAGATTTCAAAAAGGGAATTATAGCCTCCAACTTTGCAAGCTTTTCAAGACAGAAAGAAGTTTGGGTCACCTTTCTATTATAAGTTAAGTCACAGTAATGCTTGAAAACACCATTTCTTTTGTCATTAATGTTACTTCTATACACGTTTTGATTAAAGAAACAAAAAAAAAATTTTCAAAAAAAAATTGCCTACCTATCTACCCTATATTTTTTCAGCCTGAAAGCGGAAACATATTTTTTTCTAGGCCTTACAGGTTTCCATAGTTTTTTCAACATAAATCGATGTTGTTTTTTATCTATGGTTTTTCCTGGGCGGCGAGGGAAGCATAATTGTGTTCATACATGCATTATATTACATTTTTAATCAGTGAAGTGAGAACATATAAAAGCATTGTGTTAAAATGCATTTTGTACTATTATGTGTGATTTAATAGTTATATTTTTGATATATTGTAGAAGGAAGGTAGATAATCGGTACCATTGAAGACTTGAGTTTTGTAAATGTATACGTCTAATAAATACTGGCAAGCAAGCGCTTCCATTCCTATATAGACAAGTGTTCTTGTTTTGATTGTAAATAATTTATGTTCGTTTGAGTGAAACGAATTAGAACATAACTTGCGAGTTTGATCCCTAAGAACTTTTAAGTCATGAATCAATATTCCTTAGATATTGTAGAATTAAAAAAAATGTCCGAGAGTTGTTGGTTTTTATTATCTTTTAATGAAATTATAAATACAATTGTAATATTAAGCAGTTGATCTGACCCAAATAAAGTCACTCTGGACACAAACAGACGGACTGGACCAATTGCTCAAATGGGAAAAAAATACCGGTATATTCAACAGTTCAAGTTCAGATTTTTTTTTTTTTGGAAAGGTACATTCTGTATTTTGGGTATACCTTTTGTCTACTCTTGCATTTTGCGTTCACACAGTTCAGGGGCGTAGCAACAGGGGGGGGGGGGGGGGGGCCTGGTCCCCCACTTTTTTTCCCAACCTTACTTATACTATAGGAAATGTTAATTGAATTACTTATACTATAGGAAATTTTTCTCTGGCTGCCCCCCCCCCCCCACTTTCAAAAACGATGCTACGCCACTGCAGCTGACCTGTTAACGAGGACCGTAATAAACATGATAAAGGTGAAGACAACTCACCTGTGCTGTGGTCTGTGTATGCATATTTATCTTCAAAACAGCCATTCCGATGATTTTTTTTTTCTTTAACTACCACTAATATTATTGATCAATACTTACAGGCTTGTCACATATTTATATCCGGGACAACTGCTACTAGTAAGTCCTTTACATCGCAAAGTTCTGCTCTCATCGAGTCCGCACACCTCGAACGCCATTTTGCTTTCTCCCGGCTTACAAGCATTACAGGATATATTTAGAAACTGATTTTTAAAAGAAGTCCAATCCTCAGCTCCTTAAAACTAGACATTGTGTGATAGAAAAAAAATAATAAAATTACCCTGAATTCTCAAAGTAATGTATACATTTATTTACCCACGGTAATTCTTCATAATCATCTTAAAGTTAATTTCCAGGAAATGATAATACCTAATACGCATTTTCGAAGGGAAAGTTGATCAACTTATACATTTTAAGGAATAAAAAAAAAAAATGTAAATCCGTTTCATGGTTGAATTCGACTTTTCCACTCTGCGAGCAGAGTTTTGATGCTGTTTACGGAGACTAAATAAGATACTTTAGACAAGCATACCATATAATGTCGGACATTATTATCATGTCTTTTGACAAATTCTTTTTTTTTAATCGATTGCATATAGGGACAGCTAGGAATACAACACAATACAACAAATTAAACTTATGATTATTTCCCATGGAATATAATTGAATTATGATCAGTTAAAGACGGGTTGCTATATATGAAATAAAAAAAACAACTTTGTTTTATATATATAGCATTTCTATCCTGCATTATGATTATGGCTCTACAAGTTGTACCGTTCAAGTTCAAGATGCGCATTCGTCTCTCTAAGGAAGCTCTAAACACTATTAAAAACAATTTGGATTCGGAGAAAAATATATCTTATAAAGGTGCCAGCTAGAGACATTCTCTGGAATCCAGGATGTTTCGCGCCGATTCTATTTCGCACTGAGATACCATTCTCTGGTGCCAGCCTTATTTCCACAGGAAAAATGGCAATTCGTGAGCAGAAATTATTGTTGTTTTTTTTTCATATAAGGAAAATAAATGGAGGAAAATGAATTTACTTATGCAAAGGATATTTTAATGTATTACAAATTGTGTAATTATTTATAAATAACTAATTTTTCTATCTTACTTCTAAGGGCAGATTAAGGTTAAACGTCATTAAAAGGGTCTTATGTCTGTGAGTTGTTTGAACAAACATGTGATCTGTAAAAAAAAACCCAACCAAACAAAGCAATACAAAACAAAATTGCAAAAATCTACTACCATAATTCAAAAGTATAATATTATGGGTTCTTTAATAATCGGGTTCGGGAAACCAGCATCAACAAATCCAATATGTCTGCGTCCATGAGAGGCGAAGGACTTTGAACTGTAAACCGTTGTCGTCCCAGTTTGTGACTTCAGAATGAGATAAAAATAGATCCTCCAGATCTATGTCCTGGCTCAGACGGATGAGCGTCAATCGCTCCAACTCCCGCTTACAGGTGAGGCTTTAAAAATGAGTTGTTTTACGTGCAACAGTTGAAAGAATCTTAGAGGCATTTCGAACTGTATGAAGTTACACAATTCGCCACAGAATCTCCAGTTTGATTGTTAGGTTAATACCTATACATCGCATATTTAAAATCCACTTTGTTTTCACACATTTTGTACATTTGTCAATCCTATAATTTTTTTTTCAATGTCTTCAATTCTTGTAATTTTGACAGTTGTGTTTTTACTGTAGCAGTCTAGCTTTCAATCTGTTGGTTCTTGTTCACTTGAGGATCAAACATCCTCAATACAGTGGCGGATTCAGGGGGGTTTGGGGGAAACCCCCCCCCCACCCCCACCCCGCTCATCGATTTTTTTTTAAGTGTCATTTTATCATTTTGTTGCATTGATACAACTCTAATACATACAAACCCATTGTTCTGTACAACTGTGAAATATACATCAACTAAGTAACAGGAAATCACTTTCCACTTTCCACTTGAACGCACACAATACACAGGTAATCAACAGAGAGATCAGGGTAGTCCAATGCATCTACAAGTAAAGTCACAAGGTCATATACATGTACAGTACATGTAGTCAGGTACTAACAAGTCAACAGAAAACTGCATAGTTACGGTGCTGCTCAGTAATACATGTATTCTTGCAAGCATTCTTTTGCTGATAAAATGCATGTTTTTAACTAAGTGAATAAACTAATTTTTTTTCCATTTTAAAAATTAAATAATACAATTTTTCAAAATCAGGTTGGCTTAGCAAACTCCTCTAGTTGTGACAGATTCTTCAGTTTGTGTAATTTTTTCTTCAGTTTGAAATAGCATTAATTGTATTTTTATATTCCAAACCATATTGACAGTATACTCAAGTGAATTGAAAGGCATTAGAAGAATTCAAATTTTTAAAGTGTTTAAAATTGCACATCATTTGCATCTTGGAAGACAGCTTGACATACGACTAATTGAAAGTGTATTTAAAGTGAAGACAACTTGAAGTCAACTACTTGTATTCCTAAAGTTTTCAGATTTAACACTTTTTAAAAGGAAAAGTCTAAAGTCTTGTGGTAAAGTAATTTGGAACATTTTCTTTTTCCAAATTCTTAAAAATTTGTCAATTTTACCGACTTGTTTACAAATGGCACCAATGTACCTTGGACATCACCAATAGCCACCACACAGTGCTGAATAGGACTTTGGTGACCACATTTTCACACTTGTCACCATTATTGATAATATATAATGGAAAATAGTAATTTACACAAGTCATTGAGTTGTTGATGTAAAATTTGTCTCATTATATTTCCATTTCATGCAGTGCACTAGCTGACAACTTGTGATAACTGTCCTTTTCAAATGCATTTCAGATTTGACAATACAAGTTATACAATGGATTTATAATTTGTCAAAATGACTAAAATATTTCCAAACTATGTACATAAAAGAATCATTTTGATGAAGTAGTAAATTTGCGTGTAAAAAATTTGTGTCTTTCTAAAACAATCCTATTATTAACTAAACCCTGAAATTGATTATGGTAATAGAAATATAGTATCTATGAAGCACAATATACACATGAAATGTTATAATCTAAGAAAAAAAAGAACTATTGACTGAGTAGAAATTTTCTAAATTAGAGGCACTGTTTTACTCAAACAAGTGATCTGCTTATTTTTGAGAAAATTTGGTGAATTTAGACGAAATTGTTTGTAATGATGCTTGAAAATGTGAAATGCTTATACATGTAATGACTTTACTTCAGAATCAGAAAATTTTTTTCAAGTCGGATTTTTAAAACAAAGTAACATAAGCTCTGTAGAGCTTTTGACCAACATAAACATTTAATTAATTCTTATTTAAATATACAGGTCCTAAGGAATATTCTGAGAGATGGCCCGCAGAAGAAAGACAGTCTTCTCACCATTCGCCGGTGTTCCAGTCAGACTGAAGGTGGTGCAGAGCGGGTATCTATCGGGGATATATCCATAGCAACCAGACAGCCAGCAAATGTGGAAGTGGTTCCGGTGCGGCATCTACAAGAGAAGCCACCACAGGCAGTCTTGCACCATTTAAAATGGATCATGCAGAAGGATGGCCTTAAACAGGATGTATTTCTGATTGGTAGGCATCTTATCTAATACATGAATGTAAAATTGTCTTTATTCCTGCAGTTGTCTTAAGACACAGCTATTAAGTTATCATTTGTAAAGTTGTTGATTTCATTATTTTATCAATCTATCTATACTCCCTCTCTCTTTTGCTCATTTGAAATGTTTTGAATCTTGAAATATCCTTACAGGTGGACCTGGACCTTTGAGAAGACAGGTGGCCATGATGTACTTGGAACTGACCAGACGGGAAGTGGAGTATGTCTCTCTGTCAAGAGACACAACAGAAACCGACATCAAACAGCGGCGAGAGATTGTGTCAGGTACTGCTTACTACCATGACCAACCAGCTGTTAAAGCCGCCATTCAAGGGAGAGTACTGGTGCTGGAAGGCATTGAAAAGGCTGAGAGAAATGTCTTACCTATATTAAATAATCTTTTGGAAAACCGAGAAATGCAGTTGGACGATGGAAGGTTTTTAATGTCTGCTGAGAGATATGATAAATTGTTGACTGATCATTCTAAAGAAGAGTTAGATGCATTGAAGCTAGTCCGGGTTGATGAAAATTTCAGAGTTATTGCCCTTGGTCACCCTGTTCCGCGTTATCGTGGAAATGCACTAGATCCTCCTTTGCGATCCAGGTTTCAGGCTCGTGATATTAATGCTTTGCCTTTTACAGAGCAACTAGAATGTCTACAAGAGGAGTTTTCAGGAATCCCAACAGAAAAAATCTCACAGATTTTGTCATTTGGGGCTGCTGTAAATTCCCAGGAATCTTCAGCATTGGGCTTGCCAGATTTCCCTATCTCAAACATATCAGGTGCAGTAAAAATGTTAAAGGCAAACTCCAACTTAGATGTCACAGAAGTTATAGACAAACTCTATCCATTTACAGTTATTCTAAACAAAGAAGGGATTGCCTCAGTGAAAAATCTCCTTACAAAATTCAGTTTGAAACACAAAGATAAGTATGTTAATAAAGGTCAAATTACATCAGTTGAAAACAAGAACGATAATCTTGTATCTGTGGAAACTAACACTTTGCGTATTGATGTTATAAGAGGGTGTTTAGAAACTAATGGTAACAGTGAATCGTTTATTCCTACCCCATATCATAACTCTGTTCTGGTTGAGTTAATTGAAGCGCATGCTGCTCAAGATTTCTGTATTATTGGTTCTCGTGGTTGTGGAAAAAGTATTTTGGTAGAAAGGTTTGCTCAGCTTTTAGGGTACGAATTGGAGCCAATAATGTTATATCAGGATATGACGTCACGAGATCTTCTTCAGAAACGAATCACAGAACCAAATGGTGACACCACTTGGATGATGTCTCCGCTGGTAGAAGCGGCCTTAAACGGTCGTCTGGCGGTACTTGACGGTCTTCATCGTATAAACCAAGGGTCTTTTGCAGTTCTCCACCGACTCATTCACGACAGGGAGCTCCAGCTATTTGATGGAACTCGGCTATTGAGAAACGATCGCTATGAACAAATTAAAACTGATAATGAATTAACTGACCAGGATATGAAAGATCGCCAGGTTTATCCCATTCACCCTTCTTTCCGAATCGTTGCCTTGTCCGAACCTCCTGTTCCTGGGAGTGCTTCTCAGCAGTGGATGACACCGGAAATGTTGACCATGTTCCTCTTTCATCATCTGAGACCATTGTCCTTAACGGAAGAAAAGGATGTTGTGACAAAAGTCGTCCTTAAGTGCCCTGATTTAGGAAAACTTTTAAATTTTGTGCACTATCTCCGAAAATCTACCGATCCAGCTTTAGTGTCGATTTCTGCTTCGCTTTCCACGCGTCAATTGATAAGGATTGCCAGACGTTTAGCTAATTTTCCATCCAAAGATCTACATGGCATAATTCAGAAAGCTTGTATGTCAAGTTTTCTTCCCAGGTTACCTCGCGATAGCCTAGAACAGACCATGGAAGCTGCCGACATCAAGGAAATACCGAAACAGGAAGTCGACACAAACAACAATCCCGATCGTCTCATCACGTGTTCAGTGAAAGATGGGACTTTAACTATAGGCGATACATCAGTACCAGTGTTTAACCCAGAAAACAAAACCAAGGTCCCTGATGTGCTCTTCTACGAAAATCCACAGCATTTAGCTGTCATGGAGGATATGTTGAAGGATTTTGTACTGGGTGAGCACCTGTTGTTAGTCGGTAATCAGGGAGTCGGTAAGAACAAGATAGTTGATCGTTTCCTTCACTTGATGAACAGACCTCGAGAGTATATCCAGCTTCACCGAGATACAACGGTCCAGACTCTGACCTTACAACCTACAGTTAAGGACGGCATTATTGTGTTTGAAGATTCGCCTCTTGTGCGGGCAGTCAAAATGGGTCATGTACTTGTAGTAGACGAGGCAGATAAAGCACCTACCCATGTAACCTGCATACTGAAAACACTCATTGAATCCGGTGAAATGCATTTAGCAGACGGGAGAAGAATTGTATCGCACAAATCTGGACATGTATCATTAGACAACACAATCGTAGGACATCCAGATTTTCGGATGATTGTCCTAGCAAATAGGCCTGGGTTCCCTTTTCTTGGAAATGATTTCTTCGGAGCTATGGGAGACATCTTTAGTTGTCATGCGATTCTTAACCCTGATATGGAATCGGAAATGTCGATGTTGCAACAGTACGGCCCTAATGTATCCAAGGCTACATTGGAGAAATTAGTGAATGCCTTTGGGGAACTTCGAAACATGGCAGACCAAGGTTTGATTTCTTACCCGTATTCAACCAGAGAGGTTGTTAACATTGTTAGACACATGGAGAAGTACCCAAATGATGGCCTCAGAACAGTAGTTAAAAACGTGTTTGACTTTGACGCATATAGTAAGGAATTGCAAGAAACGATAATTAAAACCATGCATAAACATGGTGTACCATATGGAATATCCCGAGCAGAAGTCAATCTTGCCAAAAAATTTCCTCTTCCTCCATTTACTAAGGTGGGAACCTGGACAATTCAAAGACCGGAGGCAAAACGGCGGACGGCGATGATGAGTTTGCCTGTTGAGACGAGCGAAATTACCATTAAAGGCCCGGTAGAAGTATTTCCACAGTCTCTTGCTTTGGACAAAAATACTGCCCGCGCGTCGCTTTTTACCGAGCAGGAATCGTACTGGACAATCCCAATGCATGAGACCAATGTAATCAGTGACGTTTCTGTCACTAAGGCCACCAATCAAACGGCAGGTAAATTTGACATCGTCCATATTGTAACAGCTAACCCTATCGGATTATTTTCAGTGAACCCAAAGTTGTCCACCTGCACCGTTATTGATCTCTACGACATGTTCCCATCAACAACAGGGTCCTACCGTCCACGAGTCAGAATCGCCCCTTTGGCAGAACCTCTCGATTCCAATGTGTTTCTTCACGAGGAAGTCACTAACTCTATCCTTGTTGTCAACTTTAATACGGGTGAAGTGTGTAGGCTATCCTCACATGCCCTTCCGGAGATGCCTATTGAAAAAAGAAGATTTCCTGCAACAGTGCAGACACCCAACCCCTACCGGATGTGCCCTAGCACCCTTCCAGATGCAAAAGGAACTATCTTGTTTTACAAGGAGGGGGGAGACAATATTGTGGCTGTAACAGGAAAGTACGCTCACTCTGTAGACGTCCCTCTTGTAATCAGCAGGGCGCATCAGGCTGGCGCAGATCAATGGTTACTAAGCAGTGATAAGGACGAGAAGTTTTTGGTCAAAATGGCAGAAGATAACTCATTTTCTCTGTATCCTATTAACGAAAGTGGTGATAGTGCAGTAGTTAGAGAATTGTCGTCTGTACCACTCAATGATGCCCATTTAAAGCTTGCTCTAAAGAATGATGACACGGGACCAAACAGAACGTGTGTGTTACGGGATTCATACGTTTCCATTATGCAGGGATTTCCAGACTCGGCAGCTGTTGATGTTTATAGTTCTCCAAGAGAGCCATTACCAGAATCTAAATCACAAGCTAAGGAAATAATTAGCACGCCTGCTTTTGGTCTTTTTGGGTCATCTACTGCCAAGCCAGAAGTGAATCCAACAAAACGTTCTCATATCGTCTGTCTTCCGGAATCTGGTCAAATCGTGGAAGGCCTGCCTACATGGAAAGTTCCTGAGTCTGCCCTGTCCAGCTCGGAGAGATCTCGAGATGTGAGCGGGTATCTGGAGGTGATAGACCCAGTGCACCACGTCTTACGTTATATTCCAGTCCCCCCTGCCACCCGCCAGTCACCATACCTGTCTTGGATGTCCCCCATTGCTGACTCGAAGTTATTTGTTGCGCCTATGAGCGAGGACGGCTTGGTAACGGTGGATGTTGGTGGATGCATCCGAACTTGGGAGACGGCGCTGGTAAATCTGGAGCGGTCGTTGAGGGAATGGAAGAACATGATGGGATTTGACGATGGAAAACAGCTTCAGGTATTAAACTGCTGAGTAATTTAGTTAACTCTGAGTATAATTTAGGTTTCTGTAAACTTATGTTAATGCGATATTGTATATGAACTTCAATTCTCAGATAACCAAAGAGCGAGAAAGTGGTCGGAAAGCAGACGGTCCAAAGCACGGGAAAATTGACCCTAAAAATGCACCTCATCATGGTGGAAACACGTGGGCAGGTGGTACTGGTGGTAGTAATACCGCAGGTAATTATGTGAAAAAGTATACCGGTAATGCATGATTTTTTAATATTTAGGATTGCTAAGTGTTACAGGCATTTGTTTCTCATAACAGGTCTAGGTGGAATTGGTGGGCCATATCGATTGGACGCAGGTCACAAAGTTTACCAGGTTCCTCAGCATGAAAAAGACTCCGTGCCAGATCACGTGAGAGAAGCTGCGCGAGATATGGCACGAAAGGCATTCAAAGAGAGGCTTCGAGAAATAAACATGAGTGAATACGACGCTGATGTGTATGAAGGATTCTCTAAGAATGTTAGAAATCAGGTATCATCACTACGGGTTATTCTTGACAGTCTTCAGGCGAAAGGAAAGGAAAGACAATGGCTGAAAAACCAAGCATATGGCGACTTAGATGATTCAAAACTGATCGAGGGCATTACAGGCGAGAAATCTATTTACAAACGAAGAGGTGAAAAAGACCCTGAGTTAGGAACACCCCAGGAGAAACCTAAGAGGATCCGCTTGTTGGTCGATGTCTCGGGAAGTATGTACCGCTTTAATGGATACGACGGACGACTTAACCGCGAAATGGAAGCCACTCTGATGATGATGGAAGCTTTGGAAAAGTATGAAGACAAGTTTAAGTATGATATCTACGGGCATTCTGGCGAGGATCATAAGGTAGTCCTGGTAGACAAGGAGAAGGTACCCACCAATAACAAAGAGCGCCTCATTGTCCTTAAGACCATGCACGCGCACTCCCAGTTCTGCATGAGCGGTGATACGACGCTAATGGCCACAAAACATGCTTCAGACGAACTGGCACAAGAAGAAGCAGACGAACATTTCCTGATCATTCTTAGCGACGCCAATTTTGACAGATACGGAATTTCTCCCAGAAAGTTTGGGGAAATTTTGAAGAAGAACGAGAAAGTAAATGCGTATGTGGTGTTTATTGGTTCCCTGGAGGATCAGGCGAGTCAGCTGATCAGACAACTTCCGACAGGCCACGCCTTCATCTGTCTGGACACCACAAACTTACCACAAATATTACAACAAATATTTACCTCTACAATGTTGTCGGGCAGATAACGAAAGAGTTCAAAGTATCTGTGACCTTCTTATGAATTTTGATTTTTTAAAGTTTATAAAGAGCGCTTTTGTGTAGATAACTTTTG
The DNA here is from genome assembly GCF_032062105.1 of Saccostrea cuccullata. Taxonomy (NCBI): domain Eukaryota; kingdom Metazoa; phylum Mollusca; class Bivalvia; order Ostreida; family Ostreidae; genus Saccostrea; species Saccostrea cuccullata. The sequence continues at coordinate 91,507 of NW_026938483.1, read as the reverse complement.
AATCATGATGTGATAAACAGACATATATTGACAATTATGAAAATACGTCAATTCTATCACAGTTTGTCCAGTTGAAATGTAAGAAAATGTGTACAAATGAATGTTTTTATACATTGTTTTGTTTGAATTGCACATTTTTACATCTTTGTTTGACTGCGATGTGCTGAATTATTTATTACAAGTAAATATAAAGAAATATTACCCTACATCGTTTTGTTTGTTTTTTAACTTCCTCTGGAGCTATTTTAACTCATATCAAGACGCCACCACTTACCGGTTGATGTCTGCAAAAAAACCTCTACTCGACACTAACGAAATTATGCAGTGAAGGATAAATTTCATGCCAGCAGATACTGCGACACGAGGTTTATACGGTCTCATCCAAAGGAATGGTTTCCATGTTTCACCGTGGGATACGAATCCGCGGTGTAAAGATCAACTCCAAATCCGCGATTGTAGAGCAAAAGTTCTAACCACTGCAAAGAATTTTTTGTATATTTTATCGGAAAAGTTTTGAAACTGATTTTTTTCTAATTCGAAAACTTGAATGTAACTGTTGGCCTTTGGTTTTGTTCAGATTATTTGTGTGTGCATGCCTTAGCTTCTTTTGTTTATAGAGAGGTCTTATGTTTGTAGGTTTTATCTGTTGCCCAATTTACTCGGGTTTTCTGAAAACAAAATGTATTTAACTTTTTATGAAGAGAAATGTGCTTGTAGTACTCCGCAAAAAGGTAACAAAATAAACCGTTTCTAGTTTCTAACCATGCTATTTTTGTCACAAATTGTCGGAAGTCTTTTTTAATTGGCATTATATCATAATATGATATTTCTTGAAATCTCCCTTTTTCTTTAAGAAATGTTATAATTATAAACCATAAGAATTTCATTCTCTTTCGAAGTTGAATGCAGATATACCTAAGTACCTATGAGGGGGTGATCATTTGACTCTTAAATACATCAATTCTTATCTTCCAGGGAAGTGGCGTTAATACCATATATACATGTACATGTATCAATATATCTTTCAAAAAATACCACATGACAAATTAAAGGAACATGATATATTAAAATTATGGTAAAATATCTTGGTTGTGTCTTTAGAATAATCCGAACTAATATTAGATACACCCCTTTCTGTTGAACTGTTTAGAAATTACAACTGCTACTGAATTTGTTTTTATCTTTTGAAATTAACGCATGGATCAAAACAAACTTTTAATTCCTATGAGACATTGACGAGAATATTTCGTGTGGATCCGATCTTTGCTTTGAAGGTTAGAAAAATATCATATAGAACTGTATGTTTGGGGGATCTGAAAATTTTTTTCAAGCAAAACAAGAGGTTCGGGGGCCACATCGCTCACCTGAGCAATTGGCCAGGAAAAAGCACGCATCAGATCAGAACTGAAAGGTTACTGAGGTTGGGTTGGGGGAGGGGGCTTGAATTTTAACCCTTCAGGGGGTCATGATTTGAACAAACTAGAATCTACACTACCTGAGGATGATTCCCTATAAATATCACTAAGCATGGCTTTGAAGTACTTAAAAAGAAGATTTTAAAAGGTTTCCCTATATATTCCTATATAAAACTTGTATCGGCCATTTGGCCCCACCCTACCCCCGGGGGTCATGATTTGATCAAACTTGAATCTACACTACCTGGGGATGATTCCACATGAGTTTCATCTTTCCTGGCCCAGTGGTTCTTGAAAGAATATTTTTAAAGATTTTTCCCTATATATTCCTATGTAAAACTTTGATCGGCCATTAATTTTTCTCTAATTCATAATTATCTCCCCTTGGAAAAGGGCGTGGCCCTTCATTTGAACAAACTTGAATCCCATTTACCCAAGGATGCTTTGTAGCAAGTTTGGTTGAAATTGGCCCAGCGGTTCTTGAGAAGAAGATGAAAATGTGAAAAGTTTACGACGACAACGACGACAGACGACGGACAGATTTTGATCAGAAAAGCTCACTTAAGCCTTCGGCTCAGGTGAGCTAAAAAGTAGGATATCCAAAGGTGATAATCCAAATTCCATTTCTTGGAATGGATGCAGGAAGTTTCCAACTTTTTTTTCATTTAATGGATACATCGTATTATTCTAATCTGACGATACTGCGACAAAAAAGGTCTCTATACCTGCTTTTTATCTCATCTGATCAAAAGCTCGTCTGATCTTTTGAAAATCTTCTTCTCAAGAACCACTGGGCCAGGAAAGCTGAAACTCGTGTGGAAGCCTCCCAACGTAGTGTAGATTCGAGTTTGTTCAAATCATGAACCCTGGGGGTAGGGTGGCGCCACAGTGGGGTATCAATGTTTAAAATAGGAATACATTGGAAAAATCTTTTTAAAAGAGTCTTGAAGGATTGTCGCTCCCCAATCATGCCATCTTCCATTTAGAGAGTGCGTCGAGTCGAGCTATGGAAAAGGGGGGGGGGGTTGGAAATGGAATAGGAGGTTAAATTATTTTGAATTTTAATAAATAACAAGAGGCCCATGGGCCACATCGCTCACCTGAGAAGCTTTGACCATTTTGTTCTTTACCAGATTTCCCCCTTCTAATACATATTCCAACCCCACCCTACCCCGCTGATCATAATTTAGACATTTTGAAATCTGTACTCCCCAGAATGCTTCCATGTACACAAAATTTTCAGCTTTTCTGGCCCAGTGGTTCTTGAGAAGAAGATTTTCAAAGATTTTTCCTATATATTTCTATGTAAAACTTTGATTCCCCATTGTGGCCCCGTCCTACCCCCGGGGGTCATGATTTGAACAATTTAGAATCTGCACTACCCCAGGATGCTTCCACATAAGTTTTAGCCTTCGGCTCAGGTGAGCTAAAAAGGTTATATTATGAAGTTTTGTCAATATATGGTTAGTCGATCGATCTTTAATTTGCTATTCTAAATAAATACTTGATTAAAGTACCTAAATAAATAGATTAATGTAAGATTCTTTGGTTCGTATTTTTTTTTTTAACTTATACACTATTAATTGTAACCCATATAGCATGTATAGTACATGTACTTTATTTTATAGATTATTTAAAAACTATTTATAAGATAAATGAAACTGACATAATTTCGAAGAAACATCTTAATTTCCAATCTGAGAGGAAAAAAGTGTAACCGTCCTCGAAGTCCTGTGTGCGAGGAAAGGGGCGTAATTCAGTAAACATATTCGGAACTCTTTTAAAATCGGAGGTTTAAAAAACAAACGAGGATCTAAATATTTGTTGACAGGTATTTTATTTTACCCAATATTCGGGGTTTTCCAGTTAGCATATGGAAGTAAACGTACATTTGCGTATTACTGTTTAACCTTTCACTTTAACCAATGGAAGTTGGTCGCTTGCTTTGTTAAAGAAAGCAGATACGAGGTGTGTTCAAGGAGGGTCTGCTTTCCTTTGATCTTGAGAGTTGAGGTAGAACTACTTTGGTAGGTGTGGTCATTAAAATTTACACTTGGATAAAAAGAGGATGATTTGATTAGCTTAAATTTATTCAACATTGTTTTCGTAAAAAAAGTATGACGTTTTCTTCAAATTTTTCAACTTAATTGTTGTACGCAACGAGTACTAGGTTTGATCAGATTGGTTTTATATGTCTGGTTTGATTAAACTTTAAGGTAGTTGAACAAAATCTGCATGGGTTAAACTAAAGGGATATTTCAAAATCATGGCTAATAGCAAACTGTTTGAAAGTCAGTTTTATGTATGCTCAATGATATATGGTTCTTATTAGTACTGTTTGCTTTAGACCTAATGTGTATGGATTGCATGGGTCAAGAATGTTCTTTTAAAACCAGGTGTTTCCATGTTCTTCATAAAAGTTGTCAATTAAGAAAAAATCTCATGAGGAGATTTATCTTATTTTGTATTTATCCAAAATTTTATGAAATTGTTCAATGTTACATAATATTATGTTTTATAGGGGTTCTCTATGTTTTACTAATAATGAAAAGTGGTGATTGCGGAAATTGAAAAACTCTTTGATGAAACAATCTGAAATTTAATAAAAGGTGATTTAAAGAAACGTTATATTGACCCTGCACACAGCACCAATATAGTGTTTCTCTTTATATTAAATAAGTACTGTAAAATGCGACGATGGTATATAATTAGAAATGGAAAAACATTATGATGAAGCAATTTAATCCACAATTTATCAGGTCTATAAGAGCCTGCAATAACAATATACTTAACAATAGTAAACAATAACGGAGCTTAGAGAAACACTTCTGTTCAGCTTAACAGAAAAAGTAAGTTGGAAGCTGAATATGTTACACCCACTGGCCAGTGTGTGGTCTGTGTACTTTGTGAGGTGGCTGGGCAATTCATGCCTAGCATTTCCAGGACCACTACAATATGTTATTTATGAATTAATGATCCTCTTATGTTTTGTAAATTGTTTATATGATCTGTGAGATTGATCAATGTTCATCATGTTTATTATTTTTTTTAAAATCTTAAATGTATTTTTCTTGTGTTTTACAGTTGATCTATCCCCAGATGTGACACAAGGACTCTTGGTACCTTTATTCAACTGGAGATCTACAAACCATGACAATGGGGGATAGTAATAAGAATCTTTATGCCAAAATGATTGTGGATGTTGTTTTAGGGCCAGTACTGGAGAGGGTAGGGGTTTTACTTGTAAAGTAGATAATGTCTTGATGAATACATGAGGAATGTTTTATTGCAGTTATTTTATCGTAAATCCGTAAAGATACTTTTTTTACACAAAAATCTTATGTGTTTATAATATTTTTCGGCAAATTGGAATCACTCCCAAGTATAGATATCTAGTCTAAGAGTTAAAGTAAAAGTGTACTTGCTGTTCTATAGTTACGGGTATTTCCATTTTAACTTCAATTTGAATACTTTTATATATAGCTTGAAAAGAAAGATGTTTCTGCAGCACAAACACTGAGAGCAGCTTTTACTAAAGTATGTAAACATTTTCTTGATACATTTACTGTAAAATATGCTTATATCAAACATATTTATAATTAACAAATTAATATTTACAAAGAAGTGATTTTTATTCCCCTTGGCTTTAACCTTTAGAATGTATATTGTGAACTTGACAGTTAAATTTTGTTTTTTAACAAAACCAAAATTGTCCATTCCTGGCACTTCTTTATAAGTTGTTCTACTGTATACTTAATTAATTAAATATAAAAAAATTTCGAAAGTATTTAAACACTATTTTTATACATACATACCAATTCCTAAATACAAAAAATTCAATCTCCAACTATTATTTCGAAAAAGAGAAAAAAAAAGATAATTGATAGAGGAGAAAAAAATTACAGCAGCTAGGTTTCTGTTTGATTTACAACTAAAGTGGCACACATATACATATACAACAAAACTCGGTTATATCGAAGTCACTGGGATCCATGAAATTACTTAGCTATATCCGTAATTGGCTATAACCTTTTACGAAATTCATTAAATTCATATAGCTGGGGATCCAAGATGACTTCGCTATATCCGTGAATTCGCAATATCCGTGTTCGTAAATAAACGAGTTTTACTGTAGTAGGAATGGTCAGTGTATGATACACTTCTGTTTATTTGACTCCTGCTTGTTTCAGGTTGATAACACACTACCAGGATTTGCGTATGACTATGTGAAGGGAGTCCTCAAAAAGGCAGAAATTCACGACAAGTTTGACCTTTGTGAGACTTTGTTAAGGCTAGGTGGATCTCAGGATTGTGAGGGTGGGTTATTATTACATTGTACTAGTGTTGTTATGATAGTGGCCAACATATTGAAAAATCATCACTGAAGGCAGCACGTCGGCAACAAAAGAAAATTTTTTAACTGAAATTCTTTTTATTAAAAAAGAAAAATTTTAACATAATTTGGTTTATCTTTTAACATTATCAGAATTGTTTTTAATTACATTGATATCTGAATATTTCATGGTTAATTTTACAAATATTCGCCTTTAAATAGAAGTTCAAATTAATGATCATATAATATATTGTATGCTTCCAATTCAATCAGTAGTACGTTTGGTCCAATTTCGCAACAATAGTTATTAGCCCCTTCACGGTTACTGCAGTGCTGCTCTTCTGCAGGGTAAAATAATGTTTGGTGGAGTTTTTGTTGATAGATAATTAAATGACGTATATTCAACAATTTTACTTTTAAATCATATTTCACCAAACTATGTCATTTTGCCCTGTAAAAGAGCAGTATCGCAGTTATTGCGAAGGGTCTATTGCAGAGAAGGTAAGATTGATCTATGGAATTTCAAGGTGGGTTAGAGAGAATGTTATGTAGTTCTCAGGATTGTACATGTAGGTGAATTAGGCTGCAATGTTACCGGTAATTAAATATATTCACAGTAATTTGGTGACTAAAATGATTTTATAACATTCTAATAATTCTCATTCCTATTATAGTATAATACTTTATCATTTATTTTTCAGAATTACGCATTTCCAGACAAGAGCCCACATTCCAGGAACTAAACAAGTGCGCCATGGCTCTAAAGAAGATCCTCAGCAGAATTCCAGAGCAGATTTATGACAGGAAACAGTTTTTAGAGACAATCAAGTAAAGATATTGACAACTTGTAAAACATATTTAAATGTTCATTAAGTTTAATAAAGCAGGGACACGTTGGACACATTTTATAAGACATCAGAAGGTTTTATAGAATTCCTTATCACACACACATTATTAGTGTGTTTCAGAGAGATATAATTTAAAGATTGATTTGAAATGTCTTGTATTTGACAATTTGAAAAAACTATGAAATTCTGGCATGATTCTTTTACTAGTACTTTCACAAACTAAAATTCAGTTCAAGGAATTAATTTCTGCAACCATTTTTACAGTAAATATATTTCATTGCACATCTACTTTTACATTATACATGTACATTAGTATTTTAAATTCCCTTTTCACTGAAAAAGAATTACTCAAATAGTTAAATATAAGGGACTTCATGTTATGAAATGAAGATGTACCTGCATCATTGGGAGACTTTAAAGTAACACTGCGTATACAACACAAGTCCTTTATTAAAGTCATTAAAATGTTTTAATCTGTAGAGAAATAGCCAGTGCTATAAAGCGCCTGCTGGACGCTGTGAACCGAGTGATAGCGGAGGTTCCTGCCGCAGACAATGGCAGTAAACAGGTGAGTGATCGGCCAGGGCGGATCTTAGCTGTGTGTGATTCTGGGGTTTTATTCAGTACACGTATACTACTGCTAACATTTGAATGGCATCTTTTTATTAAAAATACATTTTTTTAAAAATCCTAGTCTTGATTGATGTATTTATTTATTTAATGCACCATCTCTATTTACTTATTTTGATTTAAACTGCTTGATTAACATGGATAAGATAAAGCTGTTGTTAACATTGATCTTACCCCCCACTGACTTGGTTGTTGTACTCACAACAGAAACTTCTGGTAAGTTGCTCTTCCATTATCCGATGCACCTCCCTCTGTCAGTCTTAGCACTATTTATATCTTCATGTGATCAGAACTATACGCTGCTTTGTTATTATTTCTTTCATGTAAAAACGTAAATCCTAAAACCGGAAAACTTTTACTCAACACATCTTAAGTTAGTGAAGTAGCCTGAGGAAAATGTTATGAGAGTTAATCCAAAAGTAATGTTCCACTTGTAATAAAATCTTTAAAAATGAAATGATATCAACAAAATTTGATGTACTGATATCTCTATTTTAATTTTTTCCTGAAAATTTCAGTCAAAGATATAAAAATCTTACAAATACAACTTACTGTATTGTTTTCCATTGTAGTTTAAAATTATTTAAACTTTGTTCAAACTTCAAATGTCAAATGAGATTTCTAAATTCTTTTTTTTTTTTTTGCATAAATCTTGTGTATCCTCATATCAAAATGAATTTCAAAAGTTTGTTAAGTATTGGATACATATAAATCTGAATGATAGTTAAAATGAATAGAGGTAATAGTATATAAAATTTTAGTGAAAATATTTAATTAATTAATAAAGATTTTATATTAGTTTGAATCAAACTCTGTCCATAAAATGTTACTTTACTGATACATCATAAAGAAGTCAATGTGATGTTTATCTGTACACACCATAAGTATATATTACAGTATTCTAGGGATAATGAGAAAGATGAGAGTTCCCCAAATAATTTTTCAGATATATTCTGATCTTAGGCATCTGGTCTCACAAGGCATACATAATTTTATACATTAAATATTTTAAAGGTTAAGTCAGGTGGTACGTTGTGATTTTGCTTCTTGTAAGTTGATGAAAATGTTATGCTATTCACACTGTTAAAAGAACAAACATAATTATGCATTTCATATATACGTATGGTTTTGGGAAGCAAATTTCAAAGTGCATGAAAATGGGAAATATTATGAAACATGTCAAAGGATAAGGGATGTACTGTGTGTGCCATCTGTATTTTATGGATTCCAGTAATTAATGATAAATAATTTTTTTACACGAATAAGTGTAATAGTAAATCAGATTGAATCATAATTGTTTTACATCAAGTCATATATGCATTGAAATATGTAAATTTAGCTTCGATACATATAATCGTCAGTATATCAATTGCATAAAAAATTGCATTTTATGCTTTACATTGTTTAAAAATACATGTACTCTGCATGTTTAATGAGCCCTATTAACTCTGTAAAGGAGTAAATGAAGCCTCTTGACTTTTCTTCTAGTATACTCTGTAAGTGAATTCTCTATTCATGTCTGCGTATTGCCAGGAAAGTTTTTTTTCTGCTGGCTAAGATAACTATACATCTTGAATGAGTTTATCATAATAGATATTTAGAATTTAATTTTATGAAAACAGATATTTTTTCATTGACTGAACTTTATAATTACTGTACAATATATAGATTTCTCTCCACACATATACCTGTGGCTCAAAGATTTTAAATCAGTATTGGATACAATCTTGAAGTAACACTCAAGCTTCATTGAACAACTTTAACCTATTTTTACATGTGTATATCCTTATTCAACGTCCCTTAAAAATGCTCTATTATGCAGAACCTCTGTGAAATTAATATCAAGGTTTATTTTTAAAAATGGTAGATTAAAACATGTTAAGGACCTTTTATTTTGTGACAGGGTATTAATATAAATTCTGAATAGAAGTATTGATGTTCTAATCAATTTCAATTCTTTTAACCAACCTATGGACACAATGTTTTAGAAGAAAGTATAGTAAAACTAGTTATATATGTGAAAGGGGGGTTCCGCTGATTATGCATATATCAGATGAGTAAAACCACCCATGATATCCTATTTACATCGTTATATGTAAAGTGTTATGATTTAACAATATTATCTTGAACCTTTGAACCTATTTTTAAAATACCAGTATCTTAAAATGGCTAACTTTTCATCCATTAATATTCCTCTTAATGGAAGAAAGTCTATTATCATTTCATTTCAAGTTTATCATTTTAATGTTTCAGATTCTTGAGGACAGGAAAAAAGAGTTTGTTCGCTATTCCAAAAAGTTCAGCAACATGTTGAAAGAATTTTTCCGAGACACAAACCAGTAAGTCAAGACCTTGCATTTCTCTCCCACATTATCTCAGTATTGGGCTGCAGGATAAATGTTACTAAAAATAATTTGTTTTAAACAAATATCAGTTATATCACTTATAAAGTGAACAACAGTATTTGTAAATAAGGACTTGTTTTCCCCTTTGATTATTTTTATCAAACTCAAAGACAGGAGCTATTCTATATGATTTAATGATCTAAGAATTATTTTGTTTTCGTTTTAGGAACCAGAGTGTTTTTATCAGTGCAAACTACCTGATCTACCAAACCAACCTGATTCTTAGAACAGTTCGACAGGAGTGTTGTTAGTTCTTGTGGAAGTAAATGGCAGTACCCTCTCAATTTCATTTTCCACATTCTCCAAAACTTGTTGTGAAGAAAAGGAAAGACATTTTTGAATGTATTTTTTTAGTAAGATTGACGAATGACTTAGAATTGTATTAAAAAATTGAGAGAAAAAGCTGTGTTTCAAAACTGTATATGATTTGCGGAAAAATATTTTTTTTAATTGTGAAGATCATTAAAAAGGTATCAATTATCCTCAAATGTCACTCATGCACCATATTGTTATATTAAGTAATAATGTTTTTGAGGGTCTCATAATATTATATTTGAGTTTCATGAGGTTGTTATGTATGAATTTTATTTCTGCAGTGCAGAACTAAACTGTAAATTTGTAAAAACTAACATAAAGAATATTCAATGCAATTTATTTAGGATTTTATAAAGAAATACATATGGTTAATATTTTGGTTTGGTGTGATTAACATAAATAATGTGTTTGGTGCTAAATTGATTTCATTGAAATGCCATTGATCTGGTATGAAATATTTTTAAAATGTCTAATATTAATAATTTTTTTGTATCCAAACTCTCAGAACATATCATTAAGTTCCAATACTATGAACATTCCAAATGCTTTGACATATTGTTTGCCTTTTCCCCTTTAGTTAAAAAAATGTGTTGAGAAAGCAGTATATCATTTCTCCCTTGTACTCTAGTTTTCCCTGTCAACAAAATCAGAAGTGAGAAATGATTACATGAACAGGTTGTTAAAAGTTTTGGGATTGTGAATTTTAAAACTGTGCTCTGTAGATTTTCCTGAAACTGTGTAACATAAAGATTTATCATCTACTATATCACTGAATATGTCATGTTACAAAAAATTCATATAATCAATGTGTGGTCAGAATCTTAACCGAAAAATTTGAACCAATTATACTTTGTTATCTGCGTTGTTGATTTTCTTTGTATCGCTAAGTTTATTCTTGTAACCCTGTAGTGTCCATGTACTTAATTCCAATTTCTGTATTGTTTTGAGAAAGGAGATGTTGTTAGGTTAATTCGTGTAAGAAATATTTGGGGCAAATAAAAATATTTTACTCAGATTGTGACTTGTTTACTTGGTTCATTATGAAAAGCCAGCCTTATATAGATCAATAGCTTATATACAGGTTAGATAGGTCATAAGCTTATGTACAGCCTTATATACCGGTAGGTCAATATTTGCCACAGCTTCCATTACTTACAGTTGTCTACCACATCTTACTGTCACAACCAACTGTTGACTACCACAGCTTACTGTCACTACCAACTGTTGACTACCACAGCTAACTGTCACTGCCAACTGTTGACTACCACAACTAACTGTCACGACCAACTTATGACTAACACAGCTTACTGTCACTACTAACTGTTGACTACCACAACTAACTGTCACTACCAACTGATGACTAACACAGCTTACTGTCACTACTAACTGTTGACTACCACAACTAACTGTCACTACCAACTGTTGACTTCCACAGCTGTCACTACCAACTGTTGACTACCACAGCTAAATGTCACTACCAACTGTTGACTACCACAGCTGTCACTGTGTTGACTACCACAACTATCAACTGTTGACTAACACAGCTTACTGTCACTACTAACTTTACTACCACAACTGTCACTACCAACTGTTGACTACCACAGCATACTGTCACTACCAACTGTTGACTTCCACAGCTGTCACTACCAACTGTTGACTACCACAGCTGTCACTACCAACTGTTGACTACCATAGCTTACTGTCTCTATCAACTGTTGACTGCCACAGCTTATTGTCACTACCAACTGTTGACTGCCACAGCTGTCACTACCAACTGTTGACTACCACAGCTGTCACTACCAAATGTTGACAGCCACAGCTGTCACTACCAACTGTTGACTACCATAGTTTACTGTCTCTATCAACTGTTGACAGCCACAGCTTATTGTCACTACCAGCTGTTGACTGTTACAGCTTACTGTCACTATCAACTGTTGACAACCACAGTTATCTGTCACTAACTGTTCATATATATATGACTATCATATATTATTGTTGCAACCAACTGTTAACAACAAAAGCTTTTTATCACTACCAATTGTTGACTATCACAGCTTACTTTCACTACCATCTTTGACTACCAGAACTGTCATCACCAACTCTTAACTATCATCACAGCCAACTTTTCACTTCCAAAATGTCCTGTCACAACCATTGACTACCACAGGTTACTGTAACAACCAACCGTTGACTACCACAACTACTAGTAACTGTCATTACCAACTGTTTACTACTACAACCTACAGTCATTCCAAATGCTGACTACCACAACTGATCATCACTACCAACTGCTGACTAACAGTTACTGATCTTCACTAACTACTGTTGACTATGACAGCTTACTTTCACTACCATCTTTGACTACTACAAATTATTGTCACTACCAACTGTTGAATACCACAGCTTACTGTCAATACCAACTGTTGACTACCAAATCTTACTGTGTCAATACCAACTGATGACTACCTCAGCTTACTGTCACTACCAACTGTTGACTACACTGTGTACTGTGTCACTGCCTACTGTTGACTACCACAGCTTACTGTGTCAATACCAACTGTTGACTACCAAATCTTACTGTGTCAATACCAACTGTTGACTACCTCAGCTTACTGTCACTACCAACTGTTGACTACCTCAGCTTACTGTCACTACCAACTGTTGACTACGCTGTGTACTGTGTCACTGCCTACTGTTGACTACCACAACTTACTGTGTCACTACCAACTGTTGACTACCACAGCTTACTGTGACATTATCTTCTGTTGACTACCACAGCTTACTGTCACTACCAACTGTTGACTACCACAGCAAACTGTCACCACCAACTGTTGACTACCACAACTTACTGTCACCACCAACTGTTGTCTGCCACATCTTACTGTCACTATCAACTGTTGACTACCACAGCTTACTGTAACTACCAACTGTTAACTACCTCAACTTACTGTCACTACCAACTGTTGAATATCACAGGCTACTGTCACTCCAACTGTTGACAACCACAATTAACTGTCACTACCAACTATTAACTACCCCAGTTTACTGTCATTACCAACTGTTAACTAACACAGCTTACTGTCATTGCCAGCTGTTGGCTACCACAGCTTACTGTCACTACCAACTCTTGACTGCCACAGCTTATTGTCACTACCAACTGTTGACTACTACAGCTTACTGTCACTACCAACTGATGACTACAACAGATAACAGTCACTTCTAACTCTTGACTGACACAGCTTACTGTCACTTCTAACTGTTGACTGCCACGACTTACTGTCACTACCTACTGTTGACTACCACATTTTACTTTCACTACCAACTGATGACTAACACAGCTTACTGTCACTACCAACTGATGACTTTCAGAACTAACTGTCACTGCCAACTGTTGACTACCACAGCTTACTATCACTACCAACTTTTCACAACCACAACTAACTGTCACTACCAACTGTTGATTACTACAACTTATTGCCACTACCAACTGTTGACTACCACAACTTATTGTCACTATCAACTGTTGACTACCACAGCTTACTGTCACTGTCAACTGTTGACTACCACAACTTATTGTCACTACCAACTGTTGACTACCACAACTTATTGCCACAACCAACTGTTGACTACCACAACTAACTGTAACTACCAACTGTTGACTACTACAACTTATTGCCACTACCAACTGTTGACTACCACAACTTATTGTCACTACCAACTGTTGACTACCACAACTTATTGCCACTACCAACTGTTGACTACCACAACTTATTGTCACTACCAACTGTTGACTACCACAGCTTATTGCCACTACCTACTGTTGACTACCACAGCTTACTGTCACTACCAACAACCACAGTTTACTGTCACCATCAACTGTTGACTACCACAACTAACTGTCACTAGTCACTACCAACTGTTGACTACCACACCTTACAGTCAGTATCAACTGTTGACTACCACAATTAACTGTGACTATCAACTGTTGACTATCACAATTAACTCACTTCCAAAAGGTGACTATCACAGCTCAATTTCAGTACCATGTGTTGACTACCACAACTAGCTGTCACTATCAACTGTTGACTAACACAATTAAATGTCAATACACAAAATACTAACAGTGGATTGCCACAGCTACATGTTAATGACAATACCACAACTTACCGTTACTACCAACTGTTGACTACCATAACTTAGTAGCCATCAGTACCAGCTACAGGTCACTGGCACTACCAACTGTTGGTTGTAATGTCCGTCACTTTAAACTGAATGTTGTTGATGTGAAATCCAGACGTGAACGTGGCTTGAGTCGATGAACTCAACACAATGAGCATGATTTGTAAAAGATGGAGAACTGACCATAAAATGATAAATTCTGTAAATTCATTATGCGGATTTTATGATATTATTGAAACCAAGAACGGAATGAATTGGATATTTCAATTTTGGATTCGTCATCTATATGACTGTTTCAGACACCAGTCTTGCTGAAAATTTATTATACATCGTGTGCAATTTACCAAAGATACAACCCACCAGATGCCATCTATGTACAATCCAACATCATTTTGTAATCTATTGACAAATTCTGATTGCCGTTATCTAAACTTGGTTCCAATGCCTTTATTTTTGTTGGACAAAATTAGAACCAAAAATATCTTTTCTGTGAAAACGAAACAAATAATTATTATTATACAAGTGTTCTCCACCTTAGTCTTTAGCATGCAAGTACACCCAACCCGGTTCTATTTTGGTTTCTTGTGGTTTAAGGCTGATGTATTGTTTCTTGTATAGATAATTTGATTTGTCAAATGTAAACATACACAACGTCTTTCTGTGAAAAAAGGTGCAAGAATTAACGACAATTTAACAGGAACTCGGTAATGCTGATAGATGTAGGAATGTCATCGTTATGCGTTTTCTAATGGGAATCTGGAAATGATACAGTCGCACAAAGCCCACCACTTTTGTCCCAGTTACTTAAATAGAAAGATCAACGGAAAAATAATCCAAGCTCCCTTAACATCAAAACAATGTGAAGGACTTCTATTTTGACTTGTGTTTTCCTATCAGAAAAAAAGATGCGAAAAAAGATACAATACGTTGCTTTCTCTTTGGTGTCTTGTGTATCAAGAATGAAACGGGATAAAAGATATATATGTTTTTGTTTATATGCAAATACGAAAAAAAAATCATTTTGGTCTGCTTAACTTCCAGAAATTTACGCTTAAGCTCAGTCAAGGTACTGATGTTTCATGATCCCGAGACAAGTTTGATTCTCTTCTACATAGGTTAATTCTTTTGAAAGTCCGAATACATCTGATTCATTAATTTACAAATTGATATCATTTTCATGCCAGACTTCATTCCTGCTGTTCCAACACCAAATCAAAAAGGTCAATTTCAGAACTATGTAATTAATCAACTATTTTCAAGCAGTTTTGTAGGTTTCATGCCCTGAAATGGCCTTTTTGTTGTAGAATAACCCTTATATTGTAGAAGTGTCCTTGATCATTAGCGCGCAAGTTCAGCCCGGTTTTGTTTTGGTTTTTTATGGATTAATGCTTGTATAATTAATTTGGTTTTGACAACTTATTGAATTCAGCGAAAAAAAGGTGGCAGAATTAACGACAATTTAACAGGAACTCGGTAATGCTGATAAATGTATATTT
Organism: Saccostrea cuccullata; assembly: GCF_032062105.1. Lineage (NCBI taxonomy): Eukaryota > Metazoa > Mollusca > Bivalvia > Ostreida > Ostreidae > Saccostrea > Saccostrea cuccullata. The sequence goes on along the minus strand of NW_026938483.1, from coordinate 75,886 downwards.
GTAAGACGGTCATCGGTATGTTCCTCCTGATACAAATATGAAAATTCGTCTTTATTATACATGGATTCTGTGACACAGTTACATTCATCCGACCACCACTGTCCCATGAAAAAAGCAAGAGATTCTTCGTAAACAACAAAATAATGTGAAGGACTTTCATTTTGACTTTTATATATCGCCTCATCAGAGAGATCAAAGTCCTCATTGGAATAAACCTTTTCCTAAAACCCATTTAACAAAAACAAATAAATCTAGGTAAAAAAACTTTGCAAAATAAATAATTAACTCTTAAAACAATTTTTCTTTTTCTAACCATATATAGAGACAATATTTTAAACTGAAAAAAAATTGCACCTACGTAACATACATGTATGTATTCCATGAACAATTAAACAACAAAGAGGAGCTGTTGTTGTCATCTGTCCCTGTCATAATACAAAAACAATAAACATTTGATAACGAGGAGTATAAAAAAAATAATATCCAGACTTAAAATGTACACACAGTAGAATGTTAACCAGTGAGCCATTTTTTTTATTTCCAGACTTTAAAATAAATCCACACAGAAGAATGTTCATCAGAAATTCGAATGTAATTTTTTCACATCAGCCTTGTTCACCCATTGATTTTGTGAAGTTTTCAAACTTTTGAATTTCATCTTGTGTGACAGTTTTTCTGTGCGTTTTCAAAGCAGACAGAAAATCATTCAAAGTCACTTCCCGGGGACGAACCTTTAACAGAAAAATCATTTCTGTGATTGATTAAAAATGACAATACTATCCCTCTTGTATACAATGAGTATACATGTATGAATACAGCAAAACTCGTTTAGTACGAACACGGATATTGCGAAATCACGGATATAGCGAAGTCATCTTTAATCCCCAGCTATATAATTTTAATGAATTTCTCATACAGTTATAGCGAATAACGGATAAAGCAAAGTAATTTCATAGGTCCCAGCGACTTCGTTATAACCGAGTTTTGCTGTATATGTTGTATTCTAGAATAAACGTACTGTGTACATAATAATGAATGTTCTATTCTAGAATTAATGTATAGTGTTTAGAGACGTTTTTCTTGCATTGCTGTACTGAATGTCAAGAGATTGATGTTCTGTATTGTATATAGAGAATTTCTGTGATGTATATAGAGATGTTCTGTATTGTATATAGAAACATTCTGTACTGTATATAGAGACGTTCTGTATTGTATATAGCGATGTTCTGTGATGTATATAGAGATGTTCTGTATGGTATATAGAGATATTCTGTGATGTATAGAGCGATGTTCTGTATTGTATATAGAAACGTTCTGTATTGTATATAGAAACGTTCTGTATTGTATATAGAGATGTTCTGTATTGTATATATAGAAACATTTTCTGTACTGTATATAGAGACGTTCTCTATTGTATATAGAGATGTTCTGTTCTGTATAAAGAGACGCTCTGTATTGTATATAGAGACGTTCTGTATTGTATATAGAGACGTTCTGTATTGTATATAGAAACGGTCTGTATTGTATATATATATATTATTATAATAGTAACTTGATCCGAAGGGTTGTATCACGTCGAGTTGACAGGCGTGGATCATCAGATCTAACGAGACGCGAAGCGTCGAGTTTGATCTGATGATCCGCGCCTGTCAACGAGACGTGATACAGCTCTTCGGATCAAGTTACTGTTATAATGATAGATTTATTATATACCCCCTTATAACTAGCTAAATATAGCAAAATAAAAATTTAGAGATCAATTGTATAATATTTATCCATAAAACAAAGCATAATAACAAGGGACTTTTTAACGTGCAAGAAAAATAACGTCATGTTTTTGCGTACTACGTCATCAGTTTCAGAGAGTGGTGATATGGATTCAGAAAACCAAAGTGTGGTGATCCGGAAAATCGGATCAAACTCTGTAAAATTAACAGCAACAAAAACAAGGAAATTGATGGGTATATAATAAAGAGATGTTCTGTATTGTATATAGAAACGTTTTGTATTGTATATAGAGATGTTCTGTGATGTATATAGAGTTGTTCTGTATTGTATATAGAAACGTTTTGTATTGTATATAAAGATGTTCTGTATTGTATATAGAGATGTTCTGTATTGTATATAGAGATGTTCTGTATTTTATATAGAAACGTTCTGTATTGTATATAAAGATGTTCTGTAATGTATATAGAGATGTTCTGTATTGTATATAGAGATGTTCTGTATTTTATATAGAAACGTTCTGTATTGTATATAGAGATGTTCTTTGTTGTATATAGAGATGTTCTGTATTGTATATAGAGATGTTCTGTATTGTATATAGAGATGTTCTGTGATGTATATAGAGATGTTCTGTATTGTATATAGAGATGTTCTGTGATGTATATAGAGATGTTCTGTATTGTATATAGAGATGTTCTGTATTGTATATAGAGATGTTCTGTATTGTATATAGAGATGTTCTTTGTTGTATATAGAGATGTTCTGTATTGTATATAGAGATGTTCTGTATTGTATATAGAAACGTTCTGTATTGTATATAGAGATGTTCTTTGTTGTATAGAGCGATGTTCTGTATTGTATATAGAGATATTCTGTATTGTATATAGAAACGTTCTGTATTGTATATAGAGATGTTCTGTAATGTATATAGAGATGTTCTTTGTTGTATAAAGAGATGTTCTGTATTGTATATAGAGATGTTCTGTATTGTATATAGAGATGTTCTGTATTGTATATAGAGGTGTTCTGTTTTGTATATAGAGATGTCTGTATTATATATAGAGATATTCTGTATTGTATATAGAGACGTTCTGTATTGTATATAGAGATGTTCTGTGATGTATATAGAGATGTTCTCTAGGTATATAGAGATGTTCTGTGATGTATAGAGCGATGTTCGGTATTGTATATAGAGAATTTCTGTATTATAAATAGAGATGTTCTGTATTATATATAGAGATGTTCTGTATTGTATATAGAGACGTTCTGTATTGTATATAGTGATGTTCTGTATTATATATAGAGATGTTCTGTATTGTATATAGAGACGTTCTGTATTGTATACAGAGTTGTTCTGTATTGTATATAGAGATGTTCTGTATTGTATATAGAGATGTTCTGTATTGTATACAGAGTTGTTCTGTTTTGTATATAGAGATGTTCTGTATTGTATATAGAGATGTTCTGTAATGTATATAGAGATGTTCTGTATTGTATATAGTGATGTTCTGTATTGTATATAGAGATGTTCTGTATTGTATATAGAGATGTTCTGTATTGTATATAGAGATGTTATGTATTGTATATAGTGATGTTCTGTATTGTATATAGAGATGTTCTGTATTGTATACAGAGTTGTTCTGTATTGTATATAGAGATGTTCTGTATTGTATATAGAGATGTTCTGTATTGTATATAGAGACTTTCTTTGTTGTATATAGAGACGTTCTGTATTGTATATAGAGATGTTCTGTGATGTATATAGAGATGTTCTCTAGATATATAGAGATGTTCTGTGATGTATATAGAGATGTTCTGTATTGTATATAGAGTTGTTCTGTATTGTATATAGAGATGTTCTGTATTGTATATAGAGACTTTCTTTGTTGTATATAGAGACGTTCTGTATTGTATATAGAGATGTTCTGTGATGTATATAGAGATGTTCTCTAGATATACTGAGAGGAAAAAGAAACGCAGGGTAGCATAATATTAGATAATTATTTAACTACAAAACCGAAAATTATGAAAATTGGTCAGAGTGGTCTTCTTGTCACTGTGCACCGGGATCGGTGTCAAAAATCAGTCAACCGTGAAAACTATTGCGCCGCTAAGGCAAAATGCCAAAATGCGAAAATCACGTGCAGATTATTGATTAATCGATCGTTTTGTCATTTTTTCATACCAATTGATACTCCAGAGATATCCACATCGGTTTTCAGTATAAGAAGTAAATTTTGTTGTTTTGCAGTCATGGTGCGGTTGACTGAAGTTCAAAGGGGTCAGGCCATTGCACTGCTAATGCAAGGTCAAAGGCAACAACAGGTTGCATTGCAGTTTGGGGTTAATCTTTCGACGAAAGAAAGTCTTGTTCGTCATTTGAGAGAGACTGGGAGGGTTGCTGATCGACCGCGACGTCAGGACAGAGTTATTCGTCTCACCCATTTGCGTAATCGTCACGTAACCGCTACTGAAACGGCTAGAAATACAGTTGGCAATCATAATCGCCAAATTCACCCAAAAACTGAGAGAAACCGATTGCGTGAGTTTGGTTTGCGAGCTCGTCGGCCTTATGTTGGTATTCCTCTTACCGTACGTCGAGCGCGTCGTATTGCGTGGGTGGTCGCCCATGGGCCTGGGCAATTTTCCTTGAGGCAATGGAGACGGGTGTTTTTCACAGATGAGTCCCGGTTTACTCTTTTTCGAGCGGACGGTCGACGTCGTGTATACCGACGTCGTGGGGAACGCTTTGCCGATGCGTGCGTCCTTGAGAGGGATAGGTTTGGGGGTGGGTCAGTAATGGTCTGGGGTGGGATTTCCCACGGGGTAAGGTCACCCTTGATTGTGGTAGCTGGAAATTTAACTGGCGTTAGATATAGGGATGAAATTCTCCGCCCGGTTGCTGTTCCGTTTGTGCAACGACACAACTTAATTTTCCAGCAGGATAACGCCCGACCTCATGTAGCCAGAGTGTGCCAAGACTTTTTAGCAAACAATAACATCCAAACACTTGACTGGCCCCCATACAGTCCAGATTTGTCCCCAATAGAACATCTGTGGGATGAACTGGACAGGAGAGTAAGAGGGCGCCCCAATTCTCCTGTTACTCTCGACCAGTTAAAGATTGCCTTACGTGAAGAGTGGGATAATATCCCCATACGAAGGATAAATGGCCTTATGAACTCCATGCACAAGAGAATCAGGGCTGTGACCGGTGCGCGAGGGGGGCATACAAGGTTTTGAGTCTTTCATTTTCACTTTATGGGGGGTACCGTTAAATGGGCTTCCATAACTAATGATTAATCAGAAAAAAATTATTGAAAGTCTGTCAAATTATTGAGCATAGATGTGTTAATATGATTTATAAAGATCATTAGGAAAAAAATAGACGAAACTATATTAAACAACCTCAGAAGTTTACCCTGCGTTTCTTTTTCCTTTCAGTATATATAGAGATGTTCTGTGATGTATATAGAGTTGTTCTGTATTGTATATAGAGATGTTCTGTATTGTATATAGATACTTTCTTTGTTGTATATAAATACTTTCTTTGTTGTATATAGAGACGTTCTGTATTGTATATAGAGACGTTCTGTATTGTATATAGAGATGTTCTATAATGTATATAGAGATGTTCTGTATTGTATATACAGTTGTTCTGTATTGTATATAGAGACTTTCTTTGTTGTATATAGAGACGTTCTGTATTGTATATAGAGATGTTCTGTGATGTATATAGAGATGTTCTGTATTGTACATAGAGTTGTTCTGTATTGTATATAGAGATGTTCTGTATTGTATAGAGAGACTTTCTTTGTTGTATATAGAGACGTTCTGTATTGTATATAGAGATGTTCTGTGATGTATATAGAGATGTTCTGTGATGTATATAGAGATGTTCTGTACTGTATATAGAGATGTTCTGTACTGTATATAGAGATGTTCTGTACTGTATATAGAGATGTTCTGTATTGTATATAGAGACGTTTTGTGTTGTATATAGAGATGTTCTGTATTGTATATAGAGACGTTCTGTGTTGTATATAGAGATGTTCTGTATTGTATATAGAGATGTTCTGTATTGTATATAGAGACTTTCTGTGTTGTATATAGAGATGTTCTGTATTGTATATAGAGATGTTCTGTATTGTATATAGAGACGTTTTGTACTGTATATAGAGATGTTCTGTATTGTATATAGAGATGTTCTGTGATGTATATAGAGACGTTCTGTGTTGTATATAGAGATGTTCTGTATTGTATATAGAGATGTTCTGTATTGTATATAGAGATGTGCTGTATTGTATATAGAGATGTTCTGTATTGTATATAGAGACTTTCTGTGTTGTATATAGAGATGTTCTGTACTGTATATAGTGATGTTCTGTATTGTATATAGAGACGTTTTGTACTGTATATAGAGATGTTCTGTATTGTATATAGAGATGTTCTGTGATGTATATAGAGATGTTCTGTATTGTACATAGAGTTGTTCTGTATTGTATATAGAGATGTTCTGTATTGTATAGAGAGACTTTCTTTGTTGTATATAGAGACGTTCTGTATTGTATATAGAGATGTTCTGTGATGTATATAGAGATGTTCTGTGATGTATATAGAGATGTTCTGTACTGTATATAGAGATGTTCTGTACTGTATATAGAGATGTTCTGTACTGTATATAGAGATGTTCTGTATTGTATATAGAGACGTTTTGTACTGTATATAGAGATGTTCTGTATTGTATATAGAGACGTTCTGTGTTGTATATAGAGATGTTCTGTATTGTATATAGAGATGTTCTATACTGCATATAGCGATGTTCTGTATTGTATATAGAGACGTTCTGTACTGTATATAGAGATGTTCTGTATTGTATATAGAGACGTTCTGTACTGTATATAGAGATGTTCTGTATTGTATATAGAGATGTGCTGTATTGTATATAGAGATGTTCTGTATTGTATATAGAGACTTTCTGTGTTGTATATAGAGATGTTCTGTACTGTATATAGTGATGTTCTGTATTGTATACAGGGCTCGAGCTGTGATTCGCCATTGTCGCCAATTGCGAATTTTTTTCAAAAGTGGCGAAAATGATTTTTTTAGATGTACCATGTACAAAAATTTTGTAGTCCTGGTTAGCTCCTTTGTTTATTCAATGTATACAGATAACTCCCATTGTTTATTTAATTCAGCAGAGGTGTGAAAATTGAAACCTACATGTAGGAAATCACGTCTCGCTTGAACGAACACAGCTGACTAGGTTATTAGCCTGGAGCAATGAAGGGTTACAAAATTGCTTGAAATAACATAACTTTGATTAAACAAGGGGGGATAAAGTGTTATTAGGAGATGAAGTTTGTAAATAAAAAAAAATTATCAACAAAATCTGGATCTATGGAGATCGTTTTTTTAAAACCGAAAGTAGGGAAACATGACGAAAATTGTAAACAATGGCTTCAAATTTTACCTAAATTAATGAAAATTGAAAAATGTGTACATTATACCATAAACTGACAAATAGTGAAAAAGAAATTGGTTTGGAAACAGAATTATCTAAGTAAATTGCATTGAATTATTTACAATTACACGAGCTTGCATATTATACCCTGGAGTGTAGAATCCAAGTTGTTAAAATAAAGTCTTAAGTTTTAAATCTAATTCTCATTACTTTTTAATTACTTCTTTTCCCAATTCATTAATGAAATGATGAAAATATACATTAAAAAAAAATGTCATATATTTTTACTCCCACCTTCCCAGGCAAACAAAAAATATAAACATGAGGACGTTTTCTGTTAAGAGTTGGCTGATATCAATTCAATATCAAATTAATTGTATAATTCCAACTTTATTTTTTTTTTTTAAATGGACACTACCATAAGCTTTAAACATAACAATTTTAAAACAATGTCCGTGATAAACATAATAAAAAAAAAAGGAATAAAATAAAGTGCATTGCATTGTCGAGAAATCAGATGTAATGATGCCTTTCCTTTTGTCGCGATAAGTGGCGAAAAACATTTTCGGTCCAGTGGGAGCCCTGATTGTATATAGAGATGTTCTGTATTGTATATAGAGACATTCTGTGTTGTATATAGAGATGCTCTGTTCTGTATATAGAGATGTTCTGTATTGTATATAGCGATGTTCTGTATTGTATATAGAGATGTTCTGTATTGTATATAGAGATGTTCTGTATTGTATATAGCGATGTTCTGTATTGTGTATAGCGATGTTCTGTGTTGTATATAGTGATGTTCTGTACTGTATAACTGTATTGTATATAGAGATGTTCTGTGTTGTATATAGAGATGTTCTGTACTGTATATAGAGATGTTCTGTATTGTATATAGCGATGTTCTGTGTTGTAAATAGAGATGTTCTTTGTTGTATATACAGATGTTCTGTATTGTATATAGAGAGGTTCTGTGTTGTATATAGAGATGTTCTGTACTGTATATAGAGATGTTCTGTATTGTATATAGCGATGTTCTGTATTGTATATAGAGATGTTTTGTATTGTATATAGAGATATTCTGTATTGTATATAGCGATGTTCTGTATTTTATATAGAGATGTTCCGTATTGTATATAGAGATGTTCTGTGATGTATATAGAGATGTTCTGTACTGTATATAGCGATGTTCTGTATTGTATATAGAGATGTTCTGTACTGTATATAGAGATGTTCTGTACTGTATATAGCGATGTTCTGTATTGTATATAGAGATGTTCTGTATTGTATATAGAGATATTCTGTATTGTATATAGCAATGTTCTGTATTGTATATAGAGATATTCTGTATTGTATATAGAGATGTTCTGTATTGTATATAGAGATATTCTGTATTGTATATAGAGATGTTCTGTATTGTATATAGCGATGTTCTGTATTGTATATAGAGATGTTCTGTGATGTATATAGTGATGTCCTGTATTGTATATACAAACATTCTGTACTGTATATAGTGATGTTCTGTATTGTATATAGAGAAGTTTTGTACTGTATATAGAGATGTTCTGTACTGAATAACTGTATTGAATATAGAGATGTTCTGTACTGTATAAAGAGATGTTGTATATTGTATATAGCAACGTTCTGTATTGTATATACAGATGTTCTGTATTGTATATAGAGATGTTCTGTATTGTATATAGAGATTTTCTATACTGCATATAGCGATGTTCTGTATTGTATATAGAGATGTTCTGTGTTGTATATAGAGATGTTCTGTATTGTATATACAGATATTCTATATGTATATAGAGATGATAATAACCTTGTGAGCTGGAATCTCCACAATCGTCGCCTTCACATCCGCTTCTTCTCCATCTTTACAAGGCACAAACTGGTCATCTACCAAGAAATTCAATAAAATTCATATTAGTCACCCACTTCACTTACCAATTTTCCACTAACACAATAATTATTTGATTTTTATTAGGTATTGAAATTCCTTATGTTGATACTCTTTTTTCAAAAAGTGAGGAGAAATGAACTTCAAATTATTAGTAGTTCTGCATTCAATTAAACACGACACGATAATGAGAGTTATGAGACCTTTCTGTTTCCATTCCTTTGACGTTTGTAGCTCTCTGATTGGACAGAAGAGTGACTCTAAGGTCAGGTTAGCGAGGTCACTTCCGGAGTAACCCTCTGTCTGAGCCCCCAGTACTGACCAATCCTCATCAGACATCACCACCTTGTTGTCTTTAGTGTGGATTTTCATCAAGTCAATTCTAGCCTCTCTAAAAATAAGAGTTTTTTTAAAGGTAGCAGTGTTGGTCTTTTTTTAAAAATGTTCAAAAAAGAAATTTATCTTTTACAAAATTTCTAATTGAACTCTTTCCTTTGACAATTTATTATAATTTTTGTAAAAATTACCCCAAAATACTAGTATTTACATATTAAATTTGTCTAAACCTTAAAATAAGGAGTTTTAAAGTTATTACAAAATATTCAGAAAGGTCTTTAAAACTTTTTACAAAATATCTACAAAATATAAAGAGTTTAAGCACTTGTCTGGGAGAGGTATGAATATCCTTTTCTGGAATCTCCTGAGGAAGGCGGAGTCCAGTTCCCAGGGACAGTTGGTGGCACACAGGAGGAAGATCTGGTCCGAGCTGTCGGCGGTATCCGCCCCCTCCATCTGCTTCAGGAGCTCCGTCTTGATTCGCCTCGTGTACTCCTCCTCCCGGGAACTTCTCTGACGACAGATGCTGTCTATCTCATCAATAAAGACCACCTACATAGGCGTAAAGACACAGGTATCTCACGGAACAAATTAAAAATTGTAGATACTTTTATAAACAATTAAATGTTTATTCCAAGTTTCAATGTTGTGAATTCTCTTCATGTAAAAGACTTACGGATCGTCCGGTCTGTTTAGTCGCATGTTGGAACAGTTCTTTTATTAACCTGTTAAAATTCAGAAAAGCCAATTACCCCGAAATCTTCCGCTGTATTAACTACTCTACCACCTGAGCTTTGTGTTCAGTAATGGATAAAGCTAGGGCATAGGGGTGGGATGAGGAGGGGGTTGCATCACCCTCTGGTTTTTGGAGGTATAATTTTTATGGCCAAAAAAAAATAAACCGACCCCTTGCTGGACCAAAAAAATATTTGTATGTAAAGAAGTTCAGATTATATGGAAGGGGGGATAACTGAGACCCCCCCCCCCACTCCCTCCTGCTACAAGATAGGTTCTACTTCCAGTTCATAAATCCCAGTAATTTAGACTTGAGTATTTAGAAGAGAGAGGATCTTACTTTTCACTTTCGCCGACCCAGCTGGACACGAGATCGGAGCTGGACACGCAGTAGAATGTGGACTTGATCTCAGAGGACACGGCTTGGGCCAGGCGGGACTTCCCCGTCCCCGGGGGTCCATACAGAAGAATTCTCTTCCAGGGTTTGATGCTTCCTGGAGAGAGAGAGAGAGAGAGAAAGAGAGAGAGAGAGAGAGAGAGATTAATTGATGTTCCATTGATTGCGACAAGAATTTCAAAATTGAGTTACAATGCTAGAATTCTTAAACATGTATTTTTTTATCAATCATGCGAATTTCTTAAACCTACAGAGCACCTTAATAGATTACTGCGACTTTCTTTAAAATTACTTATGCAAGATTCAGAAATTAAGAAACATCAGGGACCTATATACTCATCGTCGCAAATCAGAAATCAATTTCTACTTGGTGTGAGAATTACTTTTTCGGAATTACAAGGTTTTCATTCGAATACCTGATGTATATCACGTGGTTCTTTACCGTGTTAGCAAGGCTATATAAGAGGTGAATAGTGGTTTAAATACCAGTTTAGGACGACACGTAGAGCTAAAATTTAAATTTTATCATGATTTATTCAATATATATATACAAATTGATTTTCATATTTTGGCTCATCCAAATTTACTCTCTAAAGAAAGTAATGAATGGATTTAGAGTAGAATCTGGATAAAATATACTATATATAACGTGGCTCATCCAAATTTACTCTCTAAAGCTGGATCAAAAAAAAGGTACGGGTATATAACTCAAAATTACATAGGAAACATAAAATAATTCAGAACTAAAGTAAAATCCGAGATACTGCGTATTTTTCATGCAGAAAATTGATTTATTTCACAATTTTATTTTTAAAAAGTTTATTTATTCCGTTTCGTAATAAACCCTACGTTTTGATTAATAATCTAGACTTTGCCGACGCATCCTACTTTTTCATTACCCTAAAAATGATCCAGAGCTTCTATAAAGAAACAGTGATGTATTACCTGTAAACAGGTGAGGAAACAATAATGGAATTATGATGGCTTCTCTCAGAGCTTCTTTGGCGTCTTTGAGGCCGGCAATATCCTGGAATCTGATGCCGCCCTTCGTGATGATCGTGTCCTCTATAGCACTTCTGCGCCCTCGCTGTTGAGGGTCACCTACTCGTTAGGAAACACGATCTCAGTTTTCATTTCTTTCTCTGATTATATCCGAGTGAATTCCAATTAATCACTGTTTAGACAGCTATAAAATTTGACTTACCTTGCGTAACCTGTATCTTTTTCCCGTTAAGCTGTTCAATTTTTGCTTGTAAGATGTTTATTTGAGTTGCTAGGGTTTCTTCCAACTGAAGCACTATATTCTAGAGATGGAAAAAAAATTCAAGTGTGTGTCAAAATTACACACCAACTTACAGTGCAATTTCTAACGAGTATTAATTTTTCTAAAGGCTTTGTCAACAATTACAAATTCTCTGGGATTTTGATTTTTGTTGTCCGTACCTTGTAGAATTGGTCCCCCTCCTTTTTAATTAGCTGCTGGACCAGAAAACGACATCTTGATATGCACTGGAACATAACCTGGATATCCACGTTAGATGCTTTACGTCCCTCGGCAAGAGTTCTCTCAAGACTAAAATATTATTTGTTGTCATTTTTAGTAATAAATGGGTTTTTTTGTCTTTCATATTTACCATTTTAATAATACTAATGGAAGCAAAATTGTCTAGAACAAGCTAATTCAGAGAATTTGTGTCCCCCGCTTAGGGAAAAAGTAAACCATGCACAGTTCGGGGAGGGGGGGGGGGGGTAAATCCCCTTGACTGAATTTTTAGAATTATTAAATGTATACTGAAGCAAATAAAATATGCCAATATGATATAAAGGTTTGATTGATTATTCTTTGTGTGTAGAAGATCCTTTTTATAAAGAATATTTATCACATGTTATGATGATTTTATGAGTTTGTACAAGCCAGACCTCAGAAATCTTTCATTTCACATGCTGAATACTATCACTTAGTTAAAAAAAAAAAGTTTCGGGAAAAAAATGAATTATCGGGGAATCGAACCCGGGCCCTCTCGTCTATGAAGCGAGAGATATACCATACTATGGACAATTATATATACATATGAAGTCACATACTTGTATATATTCACGTTTGATATATTGTCAATATTTTACACAATGTATGGTGTCTTAATTTAAGCTTTATTAAACAGTTCTGATAGATGTAATAAGAAATATAAAGTCCGCTGGGAACCTGTTTTATACGTAATAACTCTCCTCCATGCCCCTGTGCTAAAAATAGCGACATGTAATACATAAAATACTATTAAAACAAACGGGTCGGGACTCTTTGAGAGGGGTGAGAGAGGTCCTAGGGACTTTTGGTATAAAATTACATTGCAAAAGCTCAAAATACTCTTGAGATATCGCCCGAAAAGAATAGTGTTACACACAAACAGAATGTATACATTTATGACCTTGAACTTTGACCTTTTGACCTCAAAATCAATAGGGGTCTCCCTTAGGCCGCAGGGAGCTGTTATGTAAAATTTCATTGCAAAAGCTCAAAGGGTTCTTGAGATATCTTGCGGAAATGAAAGACTAGTGTTATAACAGACAGAATTTGCGAATTTATGACCTTGACCTTTGACCTTTTGACCTCAAAATTTCATTGCAAAAGCTCAAAGGGTTCTCGAGATATCGTGTGGAAACGAAAGCGTTACAGACAGACAGAAAGACGGACGGACGGACAGACGGACGGACAAACCCAAATTAATATCCCCCACTTTTCAAGCGGGGGACAAAAAGTAGTAAAGTTACTTTTTGAAACCGATACCTTAGAACATCGGTTACTTATTTTACTATGAGTTAATCTTCTAGCAGTTATAAATTTGAATTTATTACGTACACCGGTTGTTATTTAAAAATAATGATAAAATTTATTATTAGTCAAATTCAATTCTTAAAATAATCTTGTAAACAAAATCAAAATAATTTGATAATCAAGTCCACTTCCTTAAAATAATGTAAATGTACTTGTACTTACTTCGATATTATTTCTGAAAAAAAAAAAAAATTCTTAGATGTATTCATTGCACATTAAATCAAAACCCCAGTCTCAAAATTAAATGGTCGTCTTCCTATGAAATGTAAGTATTTTTCGAACAACAGAAAAAATATATTTAAAAAATTTTCAGAATAGTAATAATAGTGTATAATGATCTCTCGTCAACATTTGATTTACTGATTATATTTGCATGTGTCATTGTTTGGAATAAATAAAATATGTGTAGCGTTGACAATAAACAGAGCTCTTGATATCTTTGTAGCATCAACTCATTTGATTACAGCCTGCCTTGCTTTAGAAATAATATCGACTTGGACACTGTTCCATATGCAGCCTTGCAGGTAATATAAATGATATATACAGTATACTGCTACCATAAATTAGGAAACTCCGAGAGTTAAAATCATAACTTTTATCGTAAAGTTTTGTTTATAGATTTCTATTAAACTTATTTTTCTTGTAAACCTCACTGTATTATTTTACAAAAGGTATAATAATATTGAATTTCCACTCAATATCTGGTCATATCTGAGTTCATAGAGTGTACAATCTTTTGGGATATTCTCACTATTCCATGTGTTATTTGCCTATTTCTGCTTTCGTAAATGCACAGGAGGTTCAATAGTCCAAAATATCTTACGTTTTCCAGGCCTTTTTTACGATTTCAACTTGGTATTTTGCATGCCAGGAAAACTTGCATATTATAGAATATCAAAATCGTAAAAACCAGGAAAACGCCAGATATTGCAAAGTTTGCAAACTAGGGAGTCATAAATGCACGGCAGCTAGCCTAAATATCTTGTTTTAAATCTATTGGACTCATTGCTTACCCAAATAGATAGGCGAAAAATCACCCATTTGTATTTTTTTCTTTAGCAATTCAAAGTTTCAAAAATTCCCACGTCGTCTGCAGTTTGGAAAAAAAAATTAAACAGGATATAGCCTTCGCAGGGTGATTGTGGAATCGGTTATAGCCGGAATTCCGGAATTTCGAGGATTTTTTTTTCAAATTAATGAATGCTCTGTATATTACAAATGTCAACAGGCCTTTGTAAGACGTAACACTCGGACTCCTGGGAATTCCAGTTGGGATCAGGTGCCAAGTAATGATAAAATAGACCAATCATCTGCTTTGCTTAGATATAAACATATCCAATAATGCTGCCCATCTCCCACCATATTCTAGCTGATTTGGTAAAAGATATTAACAACGGGGCGGTCTAGTAGCTATGGATTGACATCTTTAGTTCTAAATCAGCATCACTTTCAGTTCTCAATCACAATACATTTACACGTTAATTCTTTTTTTAATTAATGAACGGACACATGAAACATTTTACCATTACGGTATAATCTTACTAAGATCAAATTTATCCCCCCACCCCACCCCAGGCCTGTTGTATTGTATATAAAGAGTTTTAAAAGATATTATACACAGCATATGCGTATATTTAGACTTCCTTAAATTCTAACCATTTTTGTCTACTTAAGCGTGCACGTTAATACCTCTATTTTTTTTTTCAAATTAAGTTGGTAATTCATAGCTACTTTTGGCTTTTTCATCTTCCTGAATTGCAACTTTACAGTTGGAATTGCCAACTTAAAAAATATCACGTGACACAAATAAAATTTAAACTTGAAATTAATCAAATGAAAAATGTCTTTGCTAGCAAAATATAGCAATTGTAAGATCATGGCATTGACAGCTTTAGATATGAGAACACGTGGTTTATTTGTTTACAGTCGGTTTCTTATAAATTCTCTCGTCCACGCGTCCTTAGTGACAGAGAATATTATCAGGCATATAGAACATATCAGATAATCATGGAAGTGACGGTCAAGAACATCCTCATCACTTTGACGCTTTCTATCATTGTGTTGGTCACCATCGTGGGAAACTTTTTGGTCATGCTGTCCTTTGCATTAGATTCCAGACTTAGACAGCCTTTTAATTACTTTATTGTTAACCTTGCGGTCACGGACTTTTTGGTGGCCCTCTTCGCCATGTCGTTTTATACGATAGACACCCTCCTGGGGTACTGGCCGTTTGGGACCATTATCTGCGGGTTCTGGATCTATGTTGACTATGCTATGACTTTTGCCAGTGTTTTTACAATCGTGGCCATCTCATTAGATCGCTTTTGGTCTGTCACATGGGCGATGCAGTACAAGCAAATTAACGGGAAGAGAAAGAACATCATTATCTTGACCATTGTGTGGTAAGTCATTTTTTTTATTTTTCCGATCATGACAAGGAGTACACGGTGGGTGTGACAGGTCGACAGGGGATGCTCACTCCTCCATGGCTCCTGACCCTATAGACGTCCTCTGATGTTTTTGGAGGTTCGTATGTTGCTTTGCTCTTATTTTGTGTTTTGCTTATATCAAACTAATCTAGTAAAACTAGTCTCTAATCTGAAAAACCAATTGTTACACAAAAATTTGCTGGATTAAATATGCTTTAAAGATATTTTTAACTTCTAATTTACTGAAATTTTTTAAGTTTTTGTTGAACTGGCCAAAGTTTTCCATAGGCGACGACGTTTTTGGAATAAACTTCTAGAATACCGCCCCACTTTTCTCAGAATAGTGAGGGACAACAGATCTTCATGTGTCTGAAGGTTGAATAGAGAAGGGCTTTATATCGTGTACATGTTATATGATCATTTCTATAGAATAATTTAAAACTTCGTCATTAAATACTTTTTATTCCTTGAATAACCATTGTAATTTTTCACACTTCCAGGGTTTGTGTCTTCATCATTTGGACACCACCCTTTATCGGTGACCGTCTAAAGCATCAAGAGGTCAACAAGTGCATCTGGGAGCCCTCCGACAACCGCGAATTCATCATCGTCGTCGATATCATCGGCCACTACATCCCCTGTCTGCTGATCGTCGTCGCTTACCTGAAAGTTTACCTGGTGATGAAGAATCGGTCTAAAAAAGTAGGTCACAGAGGCAGCGGGCCAACCACTATCAACGTCAAACCAAGCACTCACTTAATGGTTGATTGCACAACAAGAGACCGATCTTTATTAACCGAGCCCACGCTGTCCATTATCTCGACCACGCCCCCGCCATCCAGTTGGGCTTCGTCCACGTCATCAGATAAAGCGGTAACGGTTAAATCCAGTAACCATGGTAACAGAGAGCACAGGATTTTCCGAACTTTGACCTACGTGATAACTAGTTACCTGATTTGCTGGTTCCCGTTCTACGTGGCATGGGATATTTACGCCTGGGAACCCGCTCTGGTCCCTGATTGGCTGTACACCTTTTTCTTTTGGATGACCTACATTAATTCTACCCTAAATCCTGTTCTTTATGCCTACTCAAATAAGGACTTTCTAAGGGCTTTCAAAACTGTCATAAAATGTTCGTCTAAACACAACAAATATTGAAATAGGATTTCACTAATTTAATTACCTTTTTTAGTATAATCATTTTCTTACAATATTATTGGTCAGCTATTCAGGGACAATATGATAATCTATTTTATAAGATATATTCATATGTTGTCTCTTTCGTATAATAGAATATAACATCATTGTGAATGTTTAAGAAAGTGATATGATCTGCAATTTTGCATATATATTGTACCAGATGTATCAGAATTTATTTAAAAAAAACAATAGAAAACACTTTCTGTAGCCTTCGACTCGACATTTAGATATAACGACGCCATACTTTCAATCAATAGTAATTACTTCCATTCATATGTCGATTCGATATGTAATAAGACAAACCGCAGAGAGGAACAAATCTGTTTCATTGGAAAAAAGTAGATTTTGGTATTCAACAACAAAAACTTTATGGCTGCAATTGTTCTATCGTCAACTTCCTTTACTTGTGTAACAATTTGTACACTTATATCACATACATATGGGGATTAGGCCTTGATTCGATACACAAGACATGTTCTACGTACAATTTTTAAATCAAAGCAAGCTATTGACAAACAAGTTGATGAAACAAGGATGTCAACAGTCTCGTTTAAAGTCATCATTTTGCAATTGATCTATCATTAAAGCATAAACGATTTTCCTTTAAAAATAATGAATGTTCACATCGTTTTCCTTTAGTATACGGTTAGGGCATTTAACGATAGCCAAACTCCAGATACTTTCCAACGAGATCTGACTATTAATTTTTCTAAATTATCATAACATTGGTCATATTTATCTTTTAGCTATAAGTTTTCCTTAAATAGACATGATAGAAATAAGCCTATATGCAAAACGGAGATTAGACCTAGCTTTTAAAATTGTTTGGTTTGCCTTCTTCTAACCGACTGACTATTAATAGTCCGACTCAAAACTTGTTTTCGACATTCCAGAACACGGTATCATTTTTATTCCTCTAAACCTGTGGACAAAAATAATATTCTGGGAAAAAAATTCCCTAATACCTACCGACCCAATAATTATAATTTTACCGAGTTGGGAGGGGGCAAGCAAACATTTTTTTAAAGATGGCCTTATCACTGTATTTTTATTCAACATAATGTTAAATCTTTGAATTTACTTTGCATTTTGTGTCTTTGTTTCGAACATGTTTCCATTACATGACAAAATAAAATAATTTATGTCTTAGACTTTTCAGCAATTTCCGGCTTTTGCGTGCTCTCATCAACCGTCCAACTCTCCGTTACATTGAACTCTTTCACATGGTATTAACAACCAGTCGGTAGGATTAAATTCCTCTGGTGGATTTGATTTCATGTAAATTTCTTTCTGTATGAAGATAATCACATCTAAAAATTATGTATACTGTTTGAAATGACACCATCTTCTTGAATAATTCTTGTATTAAATAGCAAATTTAATACAATTATTGAAAAGCTATACGTTTTTTATTTTTAATTTCAAATTCATCACTTTTAATTAGCATTAAAAACTCTTGCTCCCCCGCTACAATGAATTTCTTTCACAAGCTTAAGGCTACAAGTCCACTGTGCTAAAACACATTCCGGAAACAGAGTTCCACGGTTTCAAGAAAGCATTCCACATGGGAAAAAGTCATAAATAACATAATCCCTATCTCCCTCAATCCCATCACACGGCAAAACATCAGAGGATAAGTACCATTGAACTTGCAACACTGACTCTGTGCAATTAATAAGCATTACGTTCAGAGATCACACGACTAAGACACTTTGAAATCTTTTTAGAATTTATTGATTCATGAAAACATGAATATATCTAAGTGACACTGCGATATGAGGATTTCAGATGCTACTAAATACAGGGAAGTCCTGAGATCAACAAAAAACATCAGATCTAACACACAGACAACAGACAAAGCTTAAACACAGCAGATACAGCGGCGGGTAGCTGTACCAAAGCAGACAGTGGACAATTCAGATGGACAATTAACATAATGATACAGATACTCGAACAGAATAACATATAGCACCTAAAAGGAAAGTCAATTACCCCCCCCCCCCCCCCTTCCCGGTGAAAAAAAAAACCCTATAGGCTTACTTCACTAATGTTTAAAGAAAGAAATTGAATCTCTAAATTTCCAACTGTTTCCTGTCAACTATAAAAATATGGTTAAGGCAATGCAAAGAAAAAACAACATTTCTTATCAAAGGAAAACTGTCAGTTTTGTAAGTTTTTCTGTAGGTTTTTATATTTAAAAAATTCCCATATATTTGGTGAGTCTGTACCACAAGACTGTAATTACATCTGATCATGTACATTTCATTGTAAATCTGAAAAGCTAACAATATTATAATATAAAAATATATACTCTCTATCATACATAGAAAAGATCAGTTTTCTGCTTTACCTCTTCTGACACAAAATTTACTCCTCTATAATTAGAGTTATTTCCCTTGTCCCCCTCAACTATTTCTGCTCTTTTTTGCTGAAAAAGGAACTTATTTTAAAATGGCTAATAAGACAAATAACTAATTATAACTTGCACTTATATGACAAGTATATGAAAAAAAATTGCATGTAATGCCTCTAAAACTAGAAAATGCATTGCTATCGACCAGAATTTTTCGGAGTAGCAAATGGTGATAAACAAATAACAATGAAAAGCTTTGCCCTTCAGTCTCAGAATGATGTAAAAAATACACAACTTGTAACAAGCTCTATATGATCTTAAATTTACAAAAAGAATGAATGATACATGGTCTACTATTTATATAAGTAAAAAAAAATTGTATTTACATATATGTTACATAATTTACAATATATATGTAAGTAGTATAAATGTTGAGCACCTCTTCTATATGCAAAAAAAATTTAGTGCAAAATACATCGTACAAAATACACACTAAAACATGATCTACGTGAAATACATGTAGAAGTCAATGCCTTGGTAAAGCTTGTTTGTACATGATCCATTTTGGAACAAAGTTAACATAATCCCCCCCCCCCCCATTTTTATATACATAAATGTGTGTGAATCAGGATCATTCCTTGTATAGAAAGTTCCTGGTCAATTTCAATAAACAAAGTAAACTAAGGTCTAAGTTACACTTAAATAACAATGTTGTAAACAATACAAATTATCAAAACACACAATGAACTTTTAAAAAGTGACGAGATGCAATTCAAAATGGGAGATTTTTTTTTTTCATAAAATCAGTAACACTTGTAAATAAAGTCAACAATAATATCTTAAAAGTAGAACAAATACTGTTTACATAATATATAAACAGCTACTGGCAAAATAGGAAAATAACATATTTTCAACCTAAACATGATTGCACATGTACACAATTTGGAACTGAAACTACCAGTATTTGGAGATGGGGGAAATCATCTCATCAAATCCTTACACAAAGCACTGCAAAATTAAGTACATTATATATTTGTACAAAATTTTTTTTTAAAAAATGCAATCACAACCCTATAGGCAGTTATAAAAGATGACTCTAAATGTATGATTTAATGACTGCAACAGAAAGAGAGGGCACACATGTACATTCCTTCTGTCAATCAGCTGATTAAATGCAATACAAGTGTATATGTACAAGAAGGATTGCACAGCTTAATTTTCTTCAATTCTTTCCTCTTCATACTGGAAACGAGCTCAAATGTGAATACATGATAACACTGTTAACCACCAATCAAAGCTGCTATAGACCAGTTTGACTTTGTCTATAGGGGACTTTATACTGCAGCAAACTGTAACCTCTTCATTGGGATGTCCTTCTTGGTAGTAGGAGCGTCTATTGAGTACGTACTATTTGAATACTGTAGCAGCAGCTTCTGATTGGTTAAGCTGGTTCTCCATGACGATCACCAGGAAGACAGGTCATGTGACACAAGAAAATCAGCTTCCTATGCCTTAAAACACCTATAAACAAAAACAACATTCATTACAAATCTCTGTAAGTACAGAATACCTTAATAGCTTACACTTTTCTATCTACATATCAATCTCATTTCATTTAGTTTCAAACAAAACAGATATGTGTTTTATCTCAATTTATGATGATTTTGTTCAAAAAATGGCAAAAACGTAAAAACATTCTCTGTCAGATTTGTTTTTCATAAAAGAAATAGGAGAGATTCTTTATTTGTTTTCTTGACTCACAATTATGAATGGTAGCAACCATCTATCGAACAAAGCAATAAATGGCAAAATGATTGAAGTACTATTCAAGATGAGACAGTCTGCCTTTCCAAACCAAACTATAAATAACTGTTCAATTACTGTCACTTGCAATACATTTTCCTGTAAACATAGAGTCCTGACTTACTTGACAATGTCAGCAATGTCTGACACCCCCTCCTCCTCCTGGTCACCTTGGAAACCTGACCCGTATTCCTGCTCCATCTGTGGTGGGTCCGCTTTGCTTTCCTCAGCATTAGAACCTCCCTCCTCCATATTTTCAGAGAATGAAGACATCCCAGATTTTTGGTTTTTCTCTAACAGATTGTCTATCATAAAACCCCGTCCTCCTCCCAAGGGTTGGGCCACTTGACTGGGGTGCATGATTGGGTTCTGATGAGGTGAGCTCATCATAGGTGGGTTCATGCCTGGAAACCCAGGATCCTGTAGAGAAGAGTGTACCGACGCTGGGTGTCCATTGATACCAAAGTGCTCCCTGTTATAATGATACCCTGGATAGGGCATTGGTGCTCTCACTGGGTGCCCTTGTGACATCATCATGCCTCTAGGGTCCATCATTCTAGGAGGCATCATGCCTGGATGAATTGGTCTTTGACCCATCTCGCTGAACTGTGGTGGCATAGGAGGCTGACCCATCTGGCCAGAAGTGGGAACCATCAGCCGTGAGCCCATATCTGAAGCATGTGGTCTATGACCAATTTCTGGAGCATGTGGTCTATGACCAATTTCTGGAGCATGTGGTCTATGACCAATTTCTGGAGCATGTGGTCTATGACCAATTTCTGGAGCATGTGGTCTATGACCAATTTCTGGAGCATGCGGTCTATGACCAATTTCTGGACCAGGTGGTCTTTGACCCATTAAACCCATTGGTGGTGGCCTATGACTAGTTGACCTGTTACTAACTTCAGTTTCTCCTGCCTGTTTGCTGCTGCCTTCACTTGTTGGGGTTTTTTGTACTACTACATTACTGGCTGGGCTTGGATTGGTCTCATCCACAGGCCCTTTATCACTGTCTATTGAATTTTTACGTTTTTCACTATCTTTTACTCTTTGACTTGCTTCAGTCGATGATGTATTTGAATCAGGAGGTCTGCTACCAAAATCACTTGGGGGAACATGGCTGACTGGAGGTCTCTGACTTGCTTCATTTCTATGAACATATGGTGGGGGCTTTGACCTATTTTCATTTCCAGGCATCATGGGTCTATGTACCCCCTCTGGACCACCAGGTGGCATCATTGGTCTCTGCAGACCTTCTGGAACACCCGCTGGATGCATCTGTCTCTGATCCATTTCTCCTGTGTGTGAGGCAGGGAAGGGAAGTTTTGGAGGGTCTACTTGGGGAGAAGACCCTGGAGATTTGGAAGAATCATCATTTTCTATTGGAGCATCCTTTTTCTTTTTTGTTTTGCTGCCTTTAGGTCTGCCTCGCTTAGATTTTGTCTTTGGAGTTTCAGCTGATGGTGGTGCTGTGCCTTGATTAGGGCTGTTGAAGGAGGGAGTTTGCCCTGGATAGGCAGGTGGCATTCCCCCCTGACCTGGCATATTGAATCCCATGCCTTGAGAACCAGAATGTGGCATGTTATGCATGGGCAAGTTTGGAGGCATATGCTGTCCTTGAGTATTTGGCAGCATACCAGTGTTTGGAGTTGCAGTAGTTGGGGGCATACCATGAGGCTTTTGCTGTGTTTGTGGCATATTATGTCTTGGCATTCCCATATTCATGGAATTTGGAGGGACACCTTGTCTAGGCATTTGCTGTGGTTGACTCTGATATCCAGGTGCAACCATTTGTCCAAGTGATGTCAAAGGGCCACCTGGTGAAGAAGTTACAGGTTCCATTTGTCCTGGGCCTTCCATCCTAGACTGCATAGGACCATGCATTCTCATTTGGTTTTGAAAGTTTGTAGCTTGGGATCCTGGTGGAACATTTCCAATGTTGGGTCCATACTGTGGATACGAGTTTGAGCTATTCATCATCCTTGGATGTGGTCCTCTGAAATCCATGGGCATTCTGTTAGGATTCATCCTTAAATCAAAAGGCATCTGAGTGGCCTGGGACGATGGAACAGGAGGGGAACCTATAGGGAAGCGCTGAGGGTCACCAGAACGAAGTCCCATCTGATTGGAGGGGTAGGGCATGCATTGATTCATCTGATTGTGGGGAGGGGCTTGATTGTGGGAAGGACTGGTCATCTGATGTGGTGGACTGACCATTCGGTTCTGGAATGGAGGGGGACTTGACATCCCCTGGGATGGACTTGATATGTGTCGCTGATTGTGGATATGTGGATGACTGGGGGGATTGCTGGGTACATGAGGGGGGCTTTTCAGTGGACCAGGCTGAGGATGAAAACTAGGTCGTTCCATTCCTGGGAAAGGTGGTCTTTGGTTTGGAAACTGCTGTCCAGGCGGTTGAAAGCCAACATTCTGTTGGACTTGAGGTATATTTGGAAAGTTTGGAAACATGTTTTCCTGCTGAGGAGGCATATTTGGAGGAATGCCTTGATCCTCAAATCTCCTATTCACAGGGGCACTTGAATGTTCACTAGTGACTGTAAGAGGAACATTTGGATGAGATAGTGGTGTTTCTTGAGATTTCATCACACCTGCATTTTCAGTTTGTTCATTGTTATTAGATGTATTATTTACAACAGAACTGTCAACAGACGTTTCATCAATTTTTTCCTCCACCTTGTCCTTTGGTTTTGCATCCTCATTTTTATCATTGGCTTCACTCTTATCCTCTTTGCTTTCCTTTTCCTCGGGTTCGTATTCATCCGTTCCTGAGGATTCGTCTCGGATGACGTTCTTCTTCTTCTTCACGACCTCCTCATTCTCACTCTCTGATCCCGTCTCATCACTAACATCACTCTCACTGCTAGAAATCTTCTTCTTCTTTTTGCTGCTTTTCCCTCCATCTTCACTCTCAGTTTCAGACAACATAAGTGATTTGAAGTCAATTTTCTTCACATTCCTTCGTGACCTTCTCTGGTGGTCATCCTCAGAATCACTTTCACTTTCTTCTACTTTCTTTTTTGCCTTTTTCTTTGAGGGTTTGAATTTCTTTTTTGTACGAGATTCATCACTTTCCTCCTCGGTCTCTGAATTACTTTCAATCTTCTTCTTTTTTGTGATGTCGTTCTTCTGTTTGCCCTTTTTGTTTTTGGTGTCGCTGTCCTCGGAACACAGATCTTCGCTGTCGAAGCTCTCCTCCGTCTCCTCCTCTGTTTCCTCTTCCTCCTCACTGGACGGGTCTCTATAGGTCGCCCTCTTCCTCACTGACCTCCGGGCCGTCCTCCTGTTGTCCTCACTGTCCTCATCCTCATCAACAACTATAAATAGAAATGTCAGGTTTGATAGCATTAAATAGATTTATCAAGTATCAATGCTTTAAAGTAAACAGAGGTTTGATTTCATTTGAAAAGATTTATCAAGTATCAATGCTTTAGAGAATAAGTATTAGGACTACTACTAATTCACTTAGACGTATCCACAGTATTCAAATATCAATGTTTGAGATACCAAATTTTAACTGTATAGCCTTGGTTCTGGGTCATGATGTACTCTCTAATAATTACATGTAAATGGCAGGAAATTTACTTTAAAACTGTAAGTATGATGCCAACCCTGACACCAAAGCCAAGGCTTCAGGGGTAAGGAGTGGGTGGGGGGAAATAGCATTATCTCATATTGACTTCATTGAGCTGAGTTAAAAACAAATGAAAGATCTCTTACCAAAGTCTTTGAAGATGGAGTGTCGTCCTCGTTTGCGTGAGCTCCTCCTGGTGGGTTTCCCGTACCTGGATGACCTTCGACATGACCTCCAGCCCTCTCCGTCCTCGCTGTAGTCTGACACCTCATCCTCATCATCCTCACTGTCCTCCTGCTCCTCCTCAGGGACCTCAGACACGGTCTCACTGTCAAATAGAAAGTAGGGAGTTATATCCACTGTCAAACAGAAAGTAGGGAATTATCTCAGACACAGTCTCACTGTCAAACAGAAAGTAGACAATTATCTCAGACAAGGTCTCACTGTCAAACAGAAAGTAAGGGGTTATAACTTCAGACACGGTCTCACTGTCAAACAGAAAGTAAGGGGCTATAACCTCAGACACAGTCTCACTGTCAAACAGAAAGTAAGGGGTTATAACTTCAGACACGGTCTCACTGTCAAACAGAAAGTAGGGAACTACCTCAGACACGGTCTCACTGTCAAACAGAAAGTAAGGGGTTATAACCTCAGACACGGTCTCACTGTCAAACAGAAAGTATGGGGTTATAACTTCAGACACGGTCTTACTGTCAAACAGAAAGTAGGGAACTATCTCAGACACAGTCTCACTGTCAAACAGAAAGTAGGGAACTATCTCAGACACAGTCTTACTGTCAAACAGAAAGTAGGGAGTTATCTCAGACACAGTCTCACTATCAAACAGAAAGTAGGCAATCATAACTTCCAACAACCCTAAGATGAAATTTGTCAAACATTTCAGATAAGAATCAAATGAAAGACAATGGGTGTTTCCCTTTGTTTATGATAAGGATAAGCATAACACTAATGCAAGCTGATTGACCAATTTCAAGTAATACTTGTATCTGTGTGGATTTTAAAGTCAGCTGTAGACTGTTATTTTTTCTAATCAGTACTTTTTGAAGGAGAGCAGAGGTACTGGTACCTAGTTCATGGGTACTTCCAGGTGAGTACAATTTTGTTATTCTGTTGATTTATTTCAAAAAATGATAAAGATCAAACTTTGACACAGAATTTCATCAGACAGGTCTTACTCTGAGAGATGGAACTCTTCACTTTCATCTCCCTCGTCATTGTCATCGTCGCTGTCCAGTGTCGTCAGTCGTCGGGCTCGCTTTTTCCTGCTGACCACTGGTGGTGGCTTGTCAGATTTCTCTTCATCGGAGGGTACGTATTCACGACCCTCAGCTTCGTAAATATTGGCCATGTCCTTACCTCGACTGCGACCTGGAAAAAGAACAAATCCTTTGTCAGAAAGGAAATTCACAAATCTCTTGTGTGGTTTGCTTGTCTGCAGTTGCAAAAATAATGCAACTTTGTAATGTGCTGAATGGCATTGCAAATTACACCTGAAATTGCAAATATATGAACATACATGTAAACAGTTCATTTTTTATATTACACTTATTCTAAAAATGTACTTTTTACATACAATTCTGACTACACTAATCCACCAGCCATAGTTTCTTGACTCCCCTATAAGACCCATCATAGTTATGTGTCTTGACTACCATCGTTATACTTATGTTTCTGGACTCCCCTATATTACCCACCGTAGTTATGTTTCTTGTACTCTTTAACCTCCTCCACCTCCTGTTTAATGGCCTTGTCAATCAGATCATCAAAGTCCTCAAACTTGTAGCTGATGGTGTTCCGCTGTCTACACGAGCGTTTGATGTATTTACTTTTGCGGGGTTTGGGGTTAAAACTGTCGCGGCTTTCCTCCTCACTCTCGTATTCCTCCTCTGGGGCTATATTCTCCTTCCTCTCCTTGTACTCCTAAAAACAGTTCATTAAAATTATAAACAAAGGAAAGAACTGGTAAAAATCAGGGGCTTCATTAAGGTAAACCTACATTGATAAGGGGGATAACTCTCAATGGATTAATATCTTTTTTTTCATTTATATAATATTTTAAACGTTTCGGCACAATTTGTGCCCAAAAGGTATAAACAAATCTATGCTTAAACTGTGTGCATTACCTCTGGAAAATCATGTGTTAAGTTTTACTTGTTAACATTTGGATGATGAACCTAAAGTTGAGGTACAGATATAAACCATTACTGAATAAAACAGAACAAAACAGGACTTACCTCTTTCAGAATGTTGTCTAAACTAATTCCAACATATGCTAGCCTCTGTTTTCTGGAAAATAAATTTTTTTACAGCTTTATAAATAACAGCTTAGATTATTATTCTCCATTGACAATCTCCATAAGATAAACAAAAATGCTACTAATTTGTATACTTTATGACATTTTGGACAGTTTTTACAATTAACATGTGAATGAGAGTATATCAAAATGTGTATTTAATTCTCAGTTTGTCCCTCATCATGTCAAAATTATTGACACAAGAGTTAATAAATGAAAAAAGAAGATTAATAGACAAGTTAAATTCATTTTTTTTCTGCTCTTCTCATCAAGAATATTATAAAAAAAAATTCAAATGGCAGAGATACTTATGCATCTGAATTTCCTTCAGGTTTACCTTTTAATAATTCTCTCATGCTTCTTTAGATTGGTATCTAAGTCTTTAAGATTTTCTTGTAACCGAGTGACCAGAGATTTCTGAAATGTATTCAATGATCAACTACATGTACTATGTGTTCATCTCAATAAGCAACTGTTACGATATGTCCATGACTCTGAATTCTTTTTTTTAGAATTATTTCTGAGGTATATATACAATATTTATATGACATTTACTATGGAAACAACACTTGGAAACTTTTCGTTATTAACAATTTAAGGTTCGAGACTCACATGTTCACAGGGCGGGCAGTACCAATCTCCGTCCGGAATAATCATAAGTGGTGGTCGGAGACAAGCGGTGTGGAAGGCTGCATCACATTTATCACACAATAATAACTGAAACAGAGTTAATTATCAGTGGTGATCTAAGACAGGCACACAGTAAAAATGAAACAGAAATCTAATTTTCTGTGGAGGTTTAAAACAGGCAGTGTAGAAAGCCACGGTATAATGATCAACGAAACACATAATTAACACATACTGAATCTTAAAGAAAATTTAGTATATGCTATTGCTATGTTACTATTTTCGTAGCTTGCTTGTGTTGACTATATTTATAATACAAAAGGTAAATGTTTTACCCATTCTGGCTGATGAGTTTTCTGACATTTACAGCACGGTGTATCATTAGGAATATCTTCTTCTGCTTCGTCTTCTTCTAACTGACCTACAAACAGAAAGGGGACATTTCTGTAAAGGTTTTGATTTTTAAAAAAATTTAAGGAAGGAACAGACATCTTTGGCATCATGAATGCCAAGACATCAAAAAGAATTTCTATATTCCTGTCATCTTTGAGAAAAAAAAATCTTAATGTACCAACTGCTTTGAAAAAAATTTCTGGAGTTCTGCCATAGCACTTAAAAACTTCATACCTGTAGATTCTAACTTACGTTTACGGGCTTCTTGTCTTTGTGCATTGCGTCCTTTGGTTGGAGTAAATTCGTCGTCCGTAGTTTCCTGTTCTGAGCCGATCTCAAACTCGCTGTCCACATTGTCCTCCTCGAAGCTCGAGGGCTCAGGTGTTGGCTCCTTTCTCTGTCTCATGTTCCTCACGCGAGCACTCCTCCTCCTCCCCTGGTCGTCCTCGTCGCTAGGAACAGCTTCCTCAGACTTCGGTTTTGGTTTGTTTTTAGCATTTTTCGTATTTTTGAGTGGGACATCTTCATCACTAGAGTCCGGTTCTTGTTTCTTTGTCTTTTTGGTGGGTGGTTTTGATTTCTTGGAGTTTTTCTTTGGTGCTGGGCTCCCTTCCTCCTCACTATCACTCCCTTTCTCCATATTATTTTTTCGTTTAGACTTTGTTTTCTTTGGACTCTCATCCTCTTCTTCACTGGAAATTTTCTTCTTCTGTAAACATATTATCGATTAGTTAGCACCATTAAACAACTATATAGTTCTTGGACAGAATTAGATCTTAATTTTATTTTACTGATTTTGCAATTGTAAAGAAATTGCTGTCATACTGATTTTAGCTTTGAAATAAATTCAATTCATATATAAAAAGTATTGCAAGTATTTGAAAGGAGATATAAGGTATCAGCTAACAACACTGATCTAGAAATTTGAAACTCTGTTACTATAATAATTATTACGTGTAATGGGCTAAGAAATGTTCAAGAGAACCTACAAATGGAATGTAATTTCTTTGATTACCTTGACAGGTCTGTTACTTTTCCTGGAGGGTACATTGGGGGATGACTCGGGGCGTTTTCTGTTGGAGTCCCCATTCTTGGCCCCTATTTTACTCAGTGGTACATCATCGCTGTCAGAAGAGGAGTCCACTTTCTTTGGAGTCCTGCGTTTTCCCCGTGGAATGATTTTCTTGCCATCCTTGGCTTTTTTGGAGTTGGGTTCTACGGGGGAATCTTCAGCTGATTCTTCGTACTCTATCCCTCTCTTACGGCCCCCTTTAAGGTTTGGTTTCTTTGTTTTCTCTTTCAGTTTCAGAGCATTAGAATCATTCTCAGAATGCGCTTCTTTTGATTCCTTAGTAGATTCTTCTGTTTTCTCAGCTGATTTATTTTCACTGTCATCATCATTTTTCTCCTTTTTCTTCTCTGTAGAATCCTCAGACTTATCTGTTGTATGGTCAGGTTTCTCTGCAGACTGCTGTGACTTATTGGATGTAATATCAGACTTATCTGTTGTATGGTCAGGTTTCTCTGTGGAAACCTCAGACTTATTGGATGTTACGTCAGACTTATCTGTTGTATGGTCAGGTTTCTCTGCAGACTGCTGTGACTTACTGGATGTAATATCAGACTTATCTGTTGTATGGTCAGGTTTCTCTGTTGAAACCTCAGACTTATTGGATGTAAGGTCAGGCTTCTCTGATGTTTGATCATGTTTACCTTTGCCTGCCTCCTCTGATGTAACCTCTATGTTGCTTTCTCTCTTATTGGCATCTACTGTTCCAGCTTCTCCATTTTCTGTACTTTCCTGTGTTTCTCTCTCTGTAATTTCTGCAGAGACATCACTCTGTGTATTTTCTTTGGTTTCCTTATTTTCGGTTTTCTGTGTTTCTTTACTTTCTGAGTTTGGAGATTCTACCTCACCATCACCAGACAACTTTGTAGCTGGACTTTTCTCAGGGATATTCCCTGATTTATCCTCCTTCCCTGAATCTTTCAAATCTTTATTGTCCTTTAACTTCACTTTTTCTTCTTCTTTGTGGCTTTCCTCTTCAGGTGCTTTTTCTTTACTCTCATTATAAGTGTCATTCACATTTTTTTCAGGACTTAACTTTAATTCACTATCATCTTTTTTCAGAATATCTTCTTTTTCAGTATCAATTTCTGTCTTATTTTCAGTGACAGTACTACTTTTACTGTGATTGTTTGCTTCATTAGGTTCAATATTGTTAGAATTTCGATCTTCAGGATCACCCTTTTCTTTTACAGAATCACACTTGACAGTTTTATCAGCCTCAGTTGTCTTATTATCAGTGCATTCTACCGTATCAGTCCCAGTTAACCTTTCCTGTTCCCTGTTCTCCCCACCCACTGCTTTATCATTACTACTCACTGAGACATTGCTACCTGATGTGTCAGTTTCCCTGGTCTCTTTCACTGAGGTCGCTACCTCTGATTGCTCTCCCTTTTTCATTCCATCTGTTTTACTATTTTCTGGTTCAGTATCTTTAACTCCTGAAGCACTAGTCTCCAAAGGTTCATCACCTGAAGCACTAGCCTCTACAGATTTCTCAGTTTTAGTTTCTCCTGTCTCTCCCCCCTTGCTGTGGTCGTCTTCATCAGGTGCCCCCTCCTTTCCCTTGTGTGAGGTATCTGCCAATTCATTTTCCTTTGGGATTTCTGCTTCTTCTGCTTTACTCATTGTACATGCATCCACATCTGTGGATTCTTCCTTTTTAATTTCTGCCTCTTCCACTCTATCTTGCATGTCTATCTTTGTGGGCCTTTCTTCCTTAATATCTGTTTTTTCCAGTTTCACTGTCACAGTGTCTTCATTATTACCCCCCTTTTCCTCTTTTCCTCCCTGTTCTTCAGGGATCTCACTTTTAACACTAATTTCTTTATCTTTAATTTTCTCCTCTTTAGTAGAAGATTCTTCAACCTTTACAGAATTCTCTAATTTCACTTCTTGATGAGGTTCTTCTTTCATCTTGACATTCTTTTCCTCCTGTACAGAATCTTCACTTTTGACCTCTACTTTCACTTTCTGTTTTGGGTCCTTACTTTCACATTTTACTGCGTCAACATTTTTCTTTTCCTCTGTGTTATCATCCTTTTCTTCCGTTGCTCCGTCTACTTCGTCCATCTTATCTGGTTCCTTCTTCACGGTGGATGAACCGTTCACCTCCTCCTCAGCTGAATCCACCTTCTCTTCTTTCTTGACTGCACCATTTGTGTTCTCTGTCAATGATACTGTTTAATGTAAAAATTGGATCATATTCATAAGTATTCATGAACGTACAACTTTATCAAAAAGAGATTTACATAGCGATCAGGTTCATTAGTATACAAGTATGTACATGCATAACCCTATCAAATATTGACGCTGATTGCCATAAACTTATTTTTATCAAATATAATAGGTATCTGAAAATAAAATCACACACTATTCTATTATCTGCAGTACATGAACAGAAATATTCTTAATTTTCAATCTTCTTTTGCCTTATGGCCTTTTTCTCCCCAGGACATTAGCTGGTCGACTGTCGTACCCAGAACAATACCTGGTTGACTGTCGTACCCTGACTTACCAGCCTCGGACTCGCTGTCCTCCTTGACCTCATTACCAGCGATCTGATCCTCCAGCGAGTCAATCAACTCAGCCAGGTCATTCCTGTTCCTTATAAACAAAACAGATAATCCATAATCCCCTCATCTTAATGCAAAAAGGAAAATGAAATGCAGGTAATTATTTTCTGCTTGGGTGAGTTTTAATATGTTCCTTGAGCAGTGTTCCAGCTAGAGGGAAATGGAGAGGCACCGCGCCTCGCCCTCAAA
Source organism: Saccostrea cuccullata (assembly GCF_032062105.1). Classification (NCBI taxonomy): domain Eukaryota; kingdom Metazoa; phylum Mollusca; class Bivalvia; order Ostreida; family Ostreidae; genus Saccostrea; species Saccostrea cuccullata. The sequence continues at coordinate 43,953 of NW_026938483.1, read as the reverse complement.
TCAGTGCACCCCTGTGCCCCTAGCAGGCGTCCCTATGTCCCTTGTTTGTGTCCTGTATCATTCTGACTGTCCTTTTCACTCATTAAAATAATTAATGTGTGCCAAAGCAGAATACCTGAGGCCTATCAACAATTCACACCTCCTGCCATAAACGATTACGTAATGAACTCGCATTACAGTACCTGTATACTGTACAGGTCCCAACATTCAATTGGGTGCGTATCATTACCGTTATATTTTAAAAATTTTCATTACCGCTACATGGTCATTACTGCTACAAAAAACGTTACATTACCCCTACATATAAAAGTTTACATTATTTAAAGTACGACATATACATGCAAAAGACAAGTTCCCTTGCTCAGCACGGGAAGTTGAAAGTAGAACTTTGAGCAGAATGTTTTTTAATTAGTTTTTTTATTTAAAATCTATCTAATTTCATAAAACACTAATAAAAAATTTAATCAAGCATATATAAAATCCTACATTCACGTGCCCCTCCAAAATATGTAGAAAGAGACGTATATCTCATACAACAAATCATGGACTAGCTATTAATATTCAAATATTTGAAGCAATACATGATTGAAAATGATGGAAGAAAAGTAACACTTATCCTAAGATGATCTTTAACTCTTTACCCCTTAATGCCACGATTTGACGCACTGGCCATATCCTTAGAGTGTTTGCCTGGCTGCCCCTTAGAGCGTTTTAGAAGAATTGGAGTGCAGTTTAAAACTGAACTATTAAGGGTCAAAATATTTCATTTATACTACCGGTATGTATTATATATCATTGTATTCGTAATAAATTAAATTTTTCAAATCTTTTTACATAATTTAGATCGGAATTTTCTGTTAAAAAATAATTCAGGTAAAAGCAGGTGTAAATAGAAAAATAGATATTTTCAACATGTAAAACGGCTTTAATAAGCCAAAATTGCCTGTATAAATAAAGAATATGTGTGATGATATAATTGATGGTTAAATTATTATTTATTATCAATTTTATAAGTTTAATTACTCAGAAATCAATAAATTGTAGTGCTTCTTCAATGTCAATCTGATTATCTCGCCGACAAATTTTCAGACTTGCATCCTAAAACTTGATTTCTGAACGTTTTTGGATACTTTAATGATCCAATTCTATTAAAATAATTATTTTCTACACCTTTACATTTATAAATATGTGTAAAATGGAAGGTATCTTCTGAATTTGTGAGAAGCAGGTAACGAAATCGGCACTGCGCGGTCCCGAACTTCACAGAATTTTCATAACTTATGTTGGAGTATATTACACATATAGATCATTATAATTTTCAAACCTTTCAAGAAATAGGTAGTTTATAGCTCGAATTTCATGTAATGCTTTACTGGATAAGAAAATATTGCGTATTTACTGAGTTATATGCTCAAAAAACATCGTATGTAACAGTCCGCCATTTTGAATTTTGGTGGGACTTTCCAAGATTCTATTGTTTGTTTACACAGGTAAATCACGTGATTTCTAACTGTAGTATGATGCAATCATCTATTGTTAACCTGCAGGTGGCCACCTGTGCTCTGATATTTTGTAAACAAGCGGTAATTTCAAGTCAATTCAACAATGAAATACAGGTGCGTCAAAAGTCATCATTAAGGGTTGGGGGCTAGGCGTCAAAAGTCGTCATTAAGGGGTAAAGGAGGGAAAGGTCTAAGGGGAAAAGAGTTAATTGAAATTATAATTCTTAAATGTTTAAATTACTTAGCTAATAAATATACTTTTAAATGAGTTTATCAGTATGTGTTTATGTAATTATCTTTCAAATCAATAAGGTTAAATTAATGATATTTGAAGTAATTCATTTTTATAACGGTGAAGTGATGAGATATGCCTATGTAACAAAAGCTCGCGACAAATTAACGGCAAGTCGCAAAAAAGTGCCTTTCTCTTGCACCCCTCCATTTTCAGATCCTAGCTGGAACACTGTTGAGTTTGTCAGATGATACATGTGTCAATAAGTGCTGTGATGCACATGTTGGTATATATACATGTACATGCTAAAAAATGCTGAAAATAATTAATGTTGAAGTGAATGGCTTTCCTATGTGATGTCTCTTGGTATCATTCAAGTATGATAAATCTGTAATCAGACAAATGAAGTGAGGGAGATTATAAGTTAATTAAAGTTATATTACTTCTGTAATGCCTGAAAATATGTTAATCACAGATGTATTTATGACATATGGGCTATTTTTCATAGCTTACTTATTGACCCTATGGTTTTATTTTTATGATATGTCTGTTATTTTTCATTTCTTACTTGCAAACAACTTCCCAGGTTTCTGCGTCAATGTCATCCTGATCTTCTCTGTACACGCGGACATTGAACTCCTTATCCTGCGTAAACAAACAACCATAAAGAGGGTTATATACCAATACATGATCCACTTTAGTTCAATACAAAATTTCAAAGTTTAGAGAGTAAATCATGAAATTTTAGAATCAATTCACTGTCAAAAGTAGTTTAAATCCCAAACTTTTTTTTCTATTTAAAGGAAGTCATATAAAACACCAAAAGAATTATTATGATCAGGTAGATTTTCTTAAAGCTTTTCAGCAATTGCTTAGGAAGTCCATCTTACTTTCACTATATTACAAAAATATCCTAGACAGATTGTAGACTTGGCTTTTTTCTAAGAATGCTCGTTACTTACAATGAGATACCAGTAGGCTAATCCATTTCTATCTCGACCAAGTGGCTCAAACCTCATATCCTCAGCAGGCTTGGCATTTATCTGTTCTTTAAACTTTGAGTTGAAGTCAAACTGCTTCTCAAGGAGGTTCTAAATTAAATTAATCATCTGTTAGCCATTTACAATGAATCTTCATTTTAATTTCTTAAATATCATACAAAAATTACGTGTTTATCAATTCCATATTGGAAAGTTACTATATCAATACAAAATCACCAGTCTCTTATAAATTACCTCTATTGAATAATCTCTTTATCTGCAGAATTAATCTTTATTAGTACAGTAAACATACCTTTAAGATTGTTAGTTTCGTTGCTATTTTGCAATGCTTGTATCCAAATCTCTCTACCTCCCAGGCATCAACACTGGAGTAGGTGTGTATGAACTAAACAAAGGAATAAAAAGAATCCATAAATCATAAAGTATACAATAGCTGGAAATTTATACCAAGTATTTTAAGATAATATATCTGGTTCAAGGCATATACTAAGTGCATTTCGAATTATGTGTCAATGGTTATATGAAGTGAATTGTAATAGATCTTTAGTATGTTACATGATGATAATTTTTAAATAAATAGAGCCATGGAGATTGGGGAAGCATGACACTCGTTTGCTTGCTTGCTATTGATAAGGAATACAGTAAAACTCGGTTATAACAAAGTCACTGGGACCTATGAAATCACTTCGCTATATCCGTGATAATTCGTTACATCTTTTTAAGAAATTCGTTCAATTTATATAGCTGGGGATCAAAGATAACTTCACTATATCCGTGAATTTGCAATAGCCATGTTTGTATGAAATTACTTTGCTATATCCATAATTTATTATATCCGTTTAAGAAATTTGTTCAATCTATATAGCTGGGGATCAAAGATAACTTGCTATATCCATGAATTCACAATATCCGTGTTAGTACTAAACAAGTTTTACTGTATATATAAATGTCAAAATGGATCTTTCCATGAGCATATACCTAATACGACATTATAATGAATGTTCTACCTTAATGACATATCGCTCCCATTTGTCAGTCGACACTGAACTTTTCCCCATTCTTCTTAGAAGTTTCACATGCAAATCGACTAAAAATGAGGGTACTGCAAAACAAATTCAGTTTAAATATTGAATTATGGATAATCATAATTTTGTTCTAAATAAAAATGTATTTGTTCAATCAAGAAATATAAAGTTTATGTGTTCAAAACGAATGGTATATATGCATAAAGTTCTGATTAAGTTCAATATTTATTCATTATATGCTCTTTGTTTTCATGATTTCTCTCAAATGCTTGAAGAAAAGCGTAACTGGTAAAAGTGTTACATTTGAACAGCAAACTACGAAAACGAAAGAGTCAAATTCGTTAATGCAATAATGATTTGAATTGATAGGCAGTGCAGTAATTACAAAAGATAAACAAAGATATTTTGTTGTTCATGATGTAAACAATACAAAAAAATTAATTTCCAACGGACCATGCTTCGTGTCTTCCAGCCATGTTTGGAGATCTGTGTAAGATATATCACCAAGACCTATTATTTCACCAAAGCGGTCCAAAAAATTGCATATTACTGCAAAGTTTGGATCATTAAGGCAATCATTTTCTGACGCCGTCGCCATCTTGATCGATATGCTAATAATTTTACTCGGAAAATCTCTAACTCATTGATTCTGGAATGAAAACTCCAAAGAAGCTCGAAAGTGTAATTGAGAATTTCGATCCCGATGAATTTAATCTTTTTCTTCGAAACGTATGGAAATCAAATGTATATCCCCGTGGCTTATATCAACAAATCACTCCACTTTGAAAACGATTATTTTTCATATTCTAACATTTTTATAATAACGTAAAGAAAAGATTAAAAGGCATAATTTTATGATGTTTATACATTTTCTTAACTCGGAATCGAAGTTCAAAATTAATTTCTCAGAAACTTGAATTTCCTCAGGACTTTTAAACAGATTAATTATTCATTGGTAAATGTAAAACAGAGAAAAACGAAGTCTATAGTTATTGACCTTCGTGCAATTATATATTTTCAAAGAAATGGAGTTGATTTCTTTTTCAAAATGAGGTTGTTCTATTTTCAGAGATATGTAAAGCTTTCTGCGTTTCACCATTACTGATTAGAGAGTAAATTGTTTCAAAGTTATTGTGAAACCAAGAGCCCACCAGTTACAACGAAGCCACCAAGAAAGAGAATCAAAGGAATACAGGCTTCTCTCTATACATTAAATCTTAATAATGGAAACAATTCAGGAGAAACCTGGTAAGTGAAGTTAATTATCTTTTCCCATTACTATCGTAGGATACATCATTTCATGCATGTAGCCTCTTTAGTTGAAGTAGTGTATGAGATATGCAGAATTTATAGTATTTTGTTGGCTCCTTCTTTTATTTAAACGTTAAAAAAATGAAAATCTAAGCAAATAAATGTCACAGGGTGACAAACCCTTGTTATGCCCCTATAACTGTATAATCAGAGATTTGGATGCACATCGTTCTGTCTGTACATTTATTTATTTTTTTTTTTTTCAAAATTTGTTCATAGTCATAATTTTATTAGTACAAATTAGATCATGTAAATGGTAAACAACTTAAGAAAAAAATTCATTATTTCATTTCATTTATTGATCATTCTTTCATACTCATTATTATCAATTTGTAGTGTTGTATTCTTGTTTGGATTGTGTTCTGTTGTCATGTGATTGATCTTTTGTCATATGATTGTTCTGATTAGATTGTGTTCTGTTGTCATGTGATTGTTCTGTTTGGATTGTGTTCTGTTGTCATGTGATTGTTCTGTTTGGGTTGTGTTCTGCTGTCATGTGATTGTTCTGTTTGGGTTGTGTTCTGTTGTCATGTGATTGTTCTGTATGGATTGTGTCCTCTTGTCATATGATTGTTCTGTATGGATTGTGTCCTGTTGTCATGTGATTGTTCTGTTTGGATTGTGTTCAGTTGTCATGTGATTGTTCTGTATGGATTGTGTCCTGTTGTCATGTGATTGTTCTGTTTGGATTGTGTTCTGTTGTCATGTGATTGTTCTGTATGGATTGTGTCCTGTTGTCATGTGATTGTTCTGTTTGTATTGTGTTCTGTGGTCATGTGATTGTTCTGTTTAGATTGTGTCCTGTTGTCATGTGATAATTCTATATGGATTGTGTTCTGGTGTCATGTGATTATTCTGTTTGGATTGTGTTCTGGTGTCATGTGATTGTTCTGTTTGTATTGTGTTCTGGTGTCATGTGATTGTTCTGTTTGGATTGTGTTCTGGTGTCATGTGATTGTTCTGTATGGATTGTGTTCTGATGTCATTTGATTATTCTGTTTGTATTGTGTTCTGGTGTCATGTGATTGTTCTGTATGGATTGTGTTCTGTTGTCATGTGATTGTTCTGTATGGATTGTGTTCTGTTGTTATGTGATTGTTCTGTTTGGCTTGTGTTCTGTTGTCATGTGATTGTTCTGTATGGATTGTGTCCTGTTGTCATGTGATTGTTTTGTTTGTATTGTGCTCTGATGTCATGTGATTGTTCTGTTTAGATTGTGTCCTGTTGTCATGTGATTGTTCTGTATGGATTGTGCTCTGGTGTCATTTGATTGTTCTGTTTGGATTGTGTTCCTATGTCATGTGATTGTTCTGTTTGTATTGTGTTCTGGTGTCTATTATTTGCACAAGAAATATGTAGTTCAACTACTATGAAATCACTGATTATTGTGGGGGTTAAATATAGATGTTTCCAAGGTATTGAGAAACCCATAAATTTATGACCCCTTGAAAATATGTGATTTTACAGTAAGTTTTTGTAAACCCTAGCAAAATCCGTAGTCACACTTAAATGAAGTTGCTGCTTTTAGTGAAAAAAGACATGAAACAATTCTGAATTTGTTTTTATAATTCAAAATATATCTTGTGCAAAATAACCATACCTTGGCAAAAGTTACAATATGCATTTTATCTTTTCACCTTGACCTACTTAATTGCAAGCACACTTGTTTGAGATACATTTCAGACATGCTGGATATTTTTTTCTGGTCTTGAAAATTGCATATTTTAGTCCATGCTTGCATAACATGCAAAAAAAAAGAATATACACAAATAGTTCTTGAGTAAAACACTATCTAAATGTCACATAATTCACATGAATTCACTTTTGATTTAATTACTGGTATATTTACTACCAGGTACTCTAAAGATGGGGACTTCCATATATAGGAACAATTAATGTTCACATGTCATTTGTGATACACATGTTGTATGTTGTTAGAATTGCTATACTTTTTGATAATGTTTACATGTACAGTTGAATTTTGTCATTTTGAACAGTAATGTCTTATCAGTATAATACCAGAGATAATCAGGGATGTTTTGAAGTGATTTGGAAGTCACAACCATTGTTTCTCTAATATGATTTTTAACCTTAACATCTTGAATCCTCAGGTATCTCAAAGTTTAATCTTGGTCTATGAACAAGCTTTGACTGTATATAATATACATGATATACATATTTTATTTAACACTGTATTAAATCTGATTTCCAGCTTCCAACTGCAAAGACCATGGGAAAGACCATGTCCATTTTGAGGCAGAACAGCTGAAGGACCATAATCTGGAGATTCACGTGAAGCAGAGTGAGGGTAAGGCGGACGTCCACCTGGGATTTCTACAGGTCCACCATCACTACGTGGTCTGTTTCTGTGTCAGTGATAGTCTGGGAGAGGAGGTTGATTATGATAAAAGGGAAAACCTCCATGTCGAAATCCAGAAAGTCACTCCTACAGAAGATGGTAGGGGCAGTTTTGTTTTTTTTTTCCACAAAGTTTTGATTATAAGGATAAACATGTACTACATATGCTTATATGTTGAATATCTTATGTGGCTTATCAGTAGTTTTCATATTGTCTCCCTTTTATTAGGGAATGAGAATTACATAATGTACATGTATTTTTATCATTTACGAATTTGTTGCTCTGCATTTTTGGTCAATGATCATTTTTAGAAAATTGTATGATTTTATGCTCCTCTTTGAAGAAGATGTAAAGGGTGGATAAATGTTTCAAGTACATCTCTTGTTTATTTTTCACATAATACACTTGTAGGTAAGGGACATGAGCTGGTGCTGCATTTTAATGCTCATCGTGAGAAACTGCTGACAGAAATGATAAATATATACAGCAAAGACCAACAGACAAGACTCAAGATTGTTATACATGCCAGAGTTCTAGGTAATATAAAACAAAATGATAAATATATACAGCAAAGACCAACAGACAAGACTCAAGATTGTTATACATGCCAGAGTTCTAGGTAATATAACACATAATGATAGATATATACCACAAAGACCGAAAGAAGAGAATAAAGTTTGCTATACAAACTAAAGAGTTCTAGGTGATTTAAAGTCAAAAATGATAAATACAGGCAATAGACAGCAAAGACCAACAGAAGAAATTAAAAATTGTAACAAGCCAGATTGTAAGGAATTAAACACGCGATGATAAATATATTTTGTATTATTTGTTATGTCCTCATTACAATGTATGAGTGCCAGTTAATTATTAATGCTTATGGTTTTTTCGTTAAAGGTAAAGGAAAAGGGACTCCAGCATTGAAGAATGGAATCAAGTGTTACAAGGTAGATACTGACGAGGATTCAGACGCACACAGTGATTGGCAGGGATTCTAAGCGATGGACTGATGTCAGAGAGAGGGACAGGCCCAGTGTAGTATTACTATTAATAGAACGATTCTCAGAATTAGGTCGCTCGCTAACAGTTTACAGCATTTTGTATAGAATTCTAGATGGAGATTACAAATGTAGTTAGTATTTGACAATTCATATTTTGATGATAAATTAGCTGATGATTAATATATTATTAATTTTTTTTTTATTAAGAATTTTTTATTGTTGAATTGTAGATGATATTTTTCACTTTTTTACAGTATTTAATCCAACAGAACATTGGTTGTCCTATATTGTGTCCAATACAGTAGTCAGATAGAAAACTGGGCCCAACTCAATGTGAAATCTGCTCGCTATGATTTCATTCAATAGGTCTTCCAAAAAAACTTCTGTTTGCCCACCTGCTTTTATTTATAGTAAAATCTCTCAGACCTAACAAAAAGTGCCTATAAGATTCCAGACTAAATACATTGTATGTACCGGTATAAATCTGAATTATATGTAATTCAGTAATGTAATTGCGAGACCAGAATTTTTACTCCTGCAGATAGTTTGTAAACAACCAAGCAGCTATTGTCATATTGGGAAAGCTAAGAACCCATATATACATTATGTATGTATGATGAAAAGGAAAAAAATAGAACATAACTTTTATATAGACTTTTTAAAGCATTTTAAAAAAAATACCAGATACATGTATGTACATGCAGTGAAGCAAAAAAAAGTAGTCAATATGCAAATGTTAATAGACATTATATTACATTTATTTCAGAACACTGTTGAACATATATTGCTCGCCTGATAATATGGTAAAGTAGTGTCAACTTTGAGTTACTGTAAGTTTCTGAAGTCAAATTATCTTTATGAAAATATCTTTACTTGACAATGTATATTTGGAGTTTTTATCCATTTTAAAATGAAAAAAATTACATGTACATGTATTTTGGACATATGTTTTTTCTGTCCTCACCAATATTTGTTACTTAGCGATATATGTTTTATTGATTTACCAATTTAAGTTATGCAGACAAAAAATGATCCTGGTACATGCAGTATTTAACCATTTGATGCAGTCTTTAAAGTTGTTCTCATTTTATGGTTTACAATATACTCTTTTGCTTAGATGTTCACTAATTCTTGAAATCAGCTTTTAATAATGTTTTTTGAGCAACTGCTAAAATTCTCAGCCTCATCTGAAAATGATTTCAACTTCTGTTACTAAATAGATGTACATGTACATAGGGTTCCTGTCAATGGTCTCTTGCAGGAAGGACACTGGATGATCTATACCTATACACTGCTGGATAAAAACTGTTTTTAAGATTTTATACCGTCTGAAAAGAAATGTTCATTATGCATGCAAAGTTTCTGTATTTTTTTTCTTTTTATAAACAAGTACATGTACGTTGATCTGTTTTTCAAATATAGGATCGAGGTATCAACTGAAATAAAACAGATACTATTTAGTTAAGTTATACATACTGACTATACATACAGACTAAATGTGTATTCCTGTAATTTATTTTGAGCTCATACTACCTAGCTTTCAATGTGTTGTACCAGTACATGTGATGATTGCATAATACAAAGATCTTAATTATACAGAGTGTGTATATTTCCAATTGTTTAAATTGTATATCTGCCAGGGTTAAGTTTAATGGTAGATACAATTGTAGAATGTCGTGTCAGTTTTATAGTAAAAACTGAATATTAAATACCTGAGTGTATTAAGTTTGGGGTTGGTGAATGGCTGTGTACCTACACTGTATAACCTGCCAGTTTTTAGATTTATGTTTTTTGTTTGTTTTCATTATTGATTATGCTTGTTTTGTAAATTTTTTCTTATTTTTAGCAGCAAATATATTTTGATATTAATTTACAATGTTTTCCAGTGAATTCCAATTTAGTTTAGCACAGTTTAAGTTCTCTAACAATCTGTTGTACTTGTAAATTGATTTCCCCTTTTCCTTATGACTGCTGTATATTTCTTTCTAATCAGTGTTTTAGGTAGGTCTTTAGTTGGCTTCTATTCAGTTTATAATTTAGAGGACTAATATCTCGTTGACAGTGCTTATATTTAATTATAATCCCAAGGAGTTTACTTATTTAGATGATAGAATCCTGTAAAGTATTTTAAACTCGGTCAATGGATAAAATCCCCAATAATAATATTTCCGAGTATAAATTATTTATTAAATGCAAATCTTGCTATGTTTCCTCAAATACATTTATAATATTCATTTTTTGATAGATTGATGAAAAGTATCATTTTGAAAAGGCATATCTTATTCAGAACCATTAAGGCGGTTAGCAGCTATCATATGCAGATATGGGTGTATTGCCTTGAATACAATATCAAAAGACCTCCTGATTTAGAATCAAAACCTAAATTAATTTTTAAAAAAATGTTTGAAAATTGTGAATGAGACATCTGAATTTTACAACCATTATCTTGATAATGTGTCCATTTTAATATTTTTTCTTTTGGTTACACAATATATGTTAGTCTCAGACTGGGATAGATAGGGACTTTATGTAAAAAAAAAAAAAACAACTCAAGGAAATAATGAAGGTGTGATTAGAAATACAATATTCTTAATCCCATTCCAGTATTTAGTCTATTTAAACAAATGGAGGTCTATAATATGCATATTTTATTTATATAATTATTATATATATACTGTTTTGTAAAGCGAGGGGTATGGGAATGTTTTGTGTTGATATATAAATATACATACATTGTTTGGCGAAACGTTTAGTCTGTTTATCTAGAAGTGATTAAAATTGTATGCAAGACAAGCGTTAAAGTGTTATGAACACAAACAGGTACATATGTGTAGTTTTACTGTTTATAATGTGGTTGACTGACAGAATCAATCACCAGTGGCTCAGTTGGACTAGAGCACCTGACTCAAGATTTAGTGGGTCTGGGTTCAAATACTGGTCTGGTTCATCACCTTCTTTTTCCTTTCATTTGGTGCCATACCATGCACTAAAAGACCCTGCCAGTGGGTTAGTGTCTGAAGGAAGGAATGTTGTCGGACAGATTTGATCACCCATATAGTCTGATAGTTTAATTGGAAGAACACATGACTGGATGAATATTCCGAGGGCCTTGATTCTGGTCTATCACATTTTACTCCCTTTCTGTTACTGTTACAACTCCTTTACTGCAAATTTAAAAGAATTATGGTATGTTCCATGGTGGTTGGAATGCAATATTGCACAGGGTATTGTAACTCTCTTGTCCATGTGTACATGTCCTTTTATGTCTGTCCATTATACACAAGATCTAGATAGAAAATAAAATTGAATCTATAATAAAATTGCTTTTAAAATTGCAAGTTAATTACTTCAAGATCAAGGAACTGAGGTCAAATAAGTAGGTGAAACTTCTAGGTCAAGGTCATAAAGTCACAAAGATAGTAAAGTTGTAAATTGAAAATCCCTGCATGATAGTACATTTGGAAAAAAACACCTTATGTAAGGTAATGCACAAGTTTTAACCACCCAATCTTCTCGTTAAAAAAAAATGGTCATGCAATTTTAAGCATTTTTGATAATTATGCCAAACATCAAATCACAGGTCAAAGTACATAGTACATTTGAAAAAAAGTCAATGTCTTATTTACACATCTGTTCATTTTATATGAAAAAGAAGGTCAAACATCATTTTCAAGGTCACATTATGCAAAATGTAAATTTATTTGAAAATGTCTCTTTTTCACAAGTTATATACATGTGAAATATAAAATCCATATTTTTTTCTCATTCAAAAGTTATGACCAAGTATATTAAAATTTTTGAATAGTAAGTAAAAAAAATAAGGTCAAGGTCATGGGGTCAAGTAAAAACATGTTTGGTAAGGTCACAGGAAATGTGAAGGTCCTGTCTCTTCTCAGTCAAAAGTTATGACCAAGATTAAATATTTTGTGACAGACAGACTGAGAGACCAGTGGCCTTGTGCAATTTAAGCAGGGGAAAAAATATGGTTCATTGTTGGTTTTATTATAGAATTAATTTCTTAGTAGTGAACTCTTTTGATACTTGTAATGAAATGAATATTCTACCTTCTACTATTGCCTGCATGTCTGTAAACAAATGTAATTTGTGCTTTTCAAAGAATTCTGCCACCCTCCATCCCTCTTACCAGAAGAGAGAAAACTTTGTGCCTAATTATAATCGGGATCGAATTGAGTGGCAAATTCAATCGGAATCGAAGTACATTTCAAAATCAAAACAAAATGCAGAATGAGGGAAATGAAAGTTTTCATCAATCATTTTAGACAGAAATTTAGTGGATATATCGTACTTTTCTCACTGCTTGTACGACTGATCCAGTCAGATGCCATGAACTTGGGATCAAATTTTGAGAGGAACAATGTTTATTTAGTCTTAATTAATTTTTGATTTGATTCTAATTTTTTTTAATGTCTTAGTGTTTGCACTATAGTTAATTAGATGACTGATTACTTTTGACACGATAATTTCGACAACATCAAGTCAATTTGTAGGCATTACACTTGACTCCGGGCTCATCCAGCACAAATGGGAGAAACTCAACTTAAGGTAAAGTACTGTACAACGTCTCCTAAACAAATCAAATTTTCAGGTGACTTTAGATAGGTGGCTTTATTTTGCAAAAAAGTGGAAGTATCCTTTCCACAGGATCTTGAAGACAGACATTGCACCCCCTCCCCAAATAGAAACCAGAGCTTAAACTGATAATTAAAAGATTCTAAACCCACTGACCCACTCTATGTACATATGCGGTAACGGGTTCATTTGCCTGATCTACACTGTTAAATAGGAAAATCATAAGACAGCGGGAGTCCGTTCGTCGCAGGTTTTAACCAATCATTGACAAGGTCAAAGAGGTTGATCTATATAAAGAAGAACTAACATGTAATGTGAATTTTTCGTTCAATATCAATTAATCGCCCGAACAAAATGAAAGATTAGTAGAACTATATCAAGAAAAAGTAGATTTATTAAAACACAAATATGACTATCAAACTATCAAACTATCATCATTCTCCATTGTGAAATGTAAACAAAAAAATTTTGGAGGGAAATATTAATGAACTTCATGTCTGACAAATCATACAAATTGATGTTTAATGTATGATTAAAAACTAAATTAGTATTGTATAATATAATGAAAACTTTAAACATGTGTTCATTGAAATAAAATTACCGGGGTACATATTTCTCGCCCAATATCTTGTTCGCCCTATATGTGGTTCGCCCAATACTTATATAGATATATTTGTATATATAAACTGATATGAATTAAAAAATAACATAGGCCTATATCATTTTTTCTATTTATTTCCTTTACGAACTTGGAATATTTTTTCTCAAATTTTGATATGAGGAACAATGTTTATTTAGTCTTAATTAATTTTTGATTTGATTCTAATTTTTTTGAATGTCTTAGTGTTTGCACTATAGTTAATTAGATGACTAATATGATAAATATCAATGTTAATTAGGGGGAAACATCCGTGTTATTTTTACGAATTGCGCTATGTTTTGAAAACAATTAAAGGACTGAGATGTTAAAAGGTCCATTATAGAAATGAACAGCGGATGTTGAAGGTTTTACCGTTGAAGAATCTCCCTTTGATCTCAAAAAAAAATCTCCAAACAGGTCTTCAGGTCTTTGACAGGTCATGCATTGAGTGTGACCATTTGTGGCAATATGCATATGACAGATGAACTACCTATATAGTTATGATGAACAAGGGCCCTAATCTTGCAGAATTGTGAATTTCAAGGCCCCAGGGTCAGGAGTGGGGGGGGGGGGGCTCTACGTATATACTGAAAATGAATTAATTATTTCATTTATTTACTTTTTGATAGGCAATTTTAAGGGTGCCTTTTAAAAATTTGTGCAACCTAAAAATGTGGAAAGAAATTCATTAGATTTTATTTATGGTTATTCAGTAACATTAAATTGTTATGATGATCAATGGTGCCCTTTCAAAATTGTGAATGCCATATAGCATCTGGCTTAAAACATGAATCAAATTCAATACACTGTAACTGGAACAAGTTTTAGGGCGAGCAGATGGATATTTGTTAAGTTCTAACACAGCCAGTTTAGAATTATATGATGTATTATTTGTTATAATTAATCCCTACACTGTATCTCTTAGAGATGTATGTACAATATATTTTAAACATGAACGGGAAATTAGATCATTGAAATCTGTGTTAATCTGTTAATCAAGGTTATCTGATTTTCTTGCACCTTAACCAATTTATGATTATTGAACAATATATTTGACGGGCGTATCATGCAATTTTTAGGGCGAACGAACAATGGAACCTACATATGCCAACATGCCAACAACGATGTTCTCAAAACAATTTTGTTGAACACATGGAATAGGGTTGTCTGTACAGAAGATTCATGATGGATCTGTTTTGTTCAATAGTTTTTGCCTACTATGAATCGAAATTTATCTAGCTCTGTATAAAACTTTTTTTTTCATATCTTCCTTTGCAGTTCTTCAAAAGTATTAACTTTAGCTAAAGGTCTTTCACCATACACCAATACATACCTGAGACTTGGTGGAACCGCTGCCGATTTTTGTACCTTCACATTATCAGATGTCAATAATCATTTTAATGTCACGAAGAAGCATGGGAGAAAATGGGAGAGACAGGATCTATTATATGAATTCCTCAGGAATAAACACAAAAATCTAACCGAGTTCTATATGACAGGTGGGTATATGTTGATATTACATAATCACAAAGTGACCTCTGTATCAGATATTTTATGAATCTATATGACAGTGAATTTTTATTCCACCTGAGCTTTTTTGATTGAAAGGTGTCAGAGGTCTGTCTGTTCATCTGTCTGTAAACCTCTCACATTTTCAATGCCTTCTCCAGGATCACCAGGGCAATTTCAACCAAACTTGTCACAGAGTATCCTAAGATGAAGGTGATGAAGTTTGTTCAGCTGCAGAGCTACAAGATATAATTGAGAACTCATGAGAATTTGTTAGAATTTTTTTTACATTCTTCTCAAGAGCCACCACTGGATTAGAGAAGAGGAAACTTATGTGAGAACTTTATAAAATAATGTAGAATCAAGTTTGTTTAAATCAGGACCCATAGGGTAGCATGGGGCTGCATTAGGGAATTAAAGTTTTGCATAGGAACATACATGTATAATATTATAGATGGACTCTATTATTAGTACATATAATTAAAATCTTCTCAAGAACAACCAAACCATATGAATCATTTAATGGAAACCCTTCTCAGGTAGTGTAGATTCTAGTTAACTTAGGGAAAACTTTTATTGATGAAGAACAGTAGGGTCTTGGTGACGCAGGTGAGTTATTTTTATTAAGAATTGTTTCAGCATTTATTACCAATCATCATATGATTTGTTTATTACAGCTAGAATGTGGGATGAAATCCATGAATTTGTGCAGAAGGCCAGCTTGGATCTGATTTTTGACCTCAATGTTCTTTTACGAACAAAAGATGACCAATGGAACAGCTCAAACGCAGAACTATTGCTGAAGTACACACAGTCCAGGGGCTATAGAATGGCAGGCTGGGAACTGGGAAATGGTAATCAAATGATTAACTAGGCTTAGATCACTTTCAGAAACAGTCTAGAAATGTAGGAGAAGAATATCTATAATTTTGGAACTCATTTCAAATCTTAGTGTCACATTGACAATCAAATATGTTTAAAAAACAGAGTCCCTTCAATAAAATTTCTTGTTGAATGTTAAAAAAAAAATGGGAACATTTTAAAGAGGATACAGTAATATTTGCACACTTGATAAAAACATGATTTTTATGTAAAGATATAAACTCGAAATTCATACAGAGAAAATTTACATTTAGCATTTTTGTGGCAATTCAACAATATCGTAAGAAACTCAATAGAAATGAAACATGATATCTTTAACACTGAATGATTTTATCTTTTCAAAGTGAAACACATTTAATTTATTCCAGAGCCCAATAGTTTTCACCATTTGAATTCATCTATAAATATAACTGCAGAGAGTCTAGGACAAGCTTATTTTCAGCTTTCACAAATGTTGGCCAAATTTCCCCAAATTCAAGGAAGAATTTTCACTGGACCAAGCACGACACAGCTGAACAAAGAGCCCACAGTACGTTATTTTACAGAGTAAGTCAACTGTTTCATCATATTGTAGTCACTGTGTACAGACTGTAGTACTATTCTGTTAACCTGACTTATGCAGATAACTTGCTGGGGGCCCTCATTTGAACAAATTTTAATGTATTGATCAGAAGCTTTAATTAACCAAAGTCTTATCTTTTTTACCAAGTAATTCAAGAAGAAGAAGATTTTGAAAGGATTCCATCTCACTAATTCTTAATACCAGGTATTTCCCCATAAAAGAGGGGGGGGGGAGGGCTTCATGTGAAAAAAGATGAATTTCCTTCACCAAAGGATGATTATTGGCAAGTTTGGTTAAAATTGGCTTAGTGGTTTCAGAGAAGTATTAAAAAAATGTTAAAGGTTTACAGAGAACACATCACAGACAGGTGCAGAACATTTTTTGCTCAGAGAAGCTCACCTGAGCCATCAACTCGGGTGAGCGTGAAATGGTGTTATCAATAAAAATATTGTACCATTATTATAAAATTGTACTTTTACATCCCATGGATGAATTCATCATTTTCATTTTCTTGACAGAAAAATTAAATAAGTTGTTAAATTTTTGTAGATTCCTGAAAACACAGGGAGGTGGAACAGTGACCTCTCCAAATTTTCATCAGTAAGTATACACAGTCAAATCTTGTTATCTCCGAAGTACTTTGAGATATCCATGGATTCAAGATATCCAGACTAAATAAACCATTCTGACAGACACTAAAATTGCCAAAGTTTCTTAATTATGTTGTTGAAAATACATGTTTACAATATTTTCAATCTCACATAACTTATAGCTATGATGTCCCAACTGCTCAACTATGAGGCCATGTAGCTTATGACAGTGTATTACAAAAAGCAATAAACAGAAAATTCAGTCTTTTTTAGTTGAATAGGAATTTGTTTTGATCACAAATAGGATTTTTAATTTAGGATGTCAATCATTCAACCTGACTATAAAATTGTGCTTAGTGACAAAGCTTTTTGTTATGCAGGTTTAAAAATTCATTGTTCAAATAGTGTTAAATAAGAGATTTTTGAGGACTTTCTTTTAGGACTTCGATGAAACAAATTAGGGGTATTTTAGTAATTATCTAAGATTTTTCTTATCAAAGGAGTAAAGTTTTAACTTCAAAAAAAAAAAAAAAAAATAATAATAATAATAATAAAAATGTGATAATTGGTAAATATCAGATAGGTTGTAATAAATAAAATAATTGTGCTTTTTGAAGCTATACCATAACACATTATCAGTAAAACTCTACACTTGACTAGCTTTTATATTAAACCTGCTATATTTACAGATACTATGTCAATGGAAGAACTGCTACAGTAAATGATTTCACAAACTCTGAAATCCTGGACAGTTTTGAGGAGGAGCTGAAAACTGGGAACAGGATCATCCAGGGAACGGGGGACAAAAGGAAACTGTGGCTGGGGGAGACGAGCTCGGCTTATGGAGGGGGAGCCGAGGGGCTCTCAGACGCTTTTGTGGCTGCTTTCATGTAAGTCCAGAATACGTACACCACATATGTTGTGAATTGAAAGAAGTATTTGTAGACTAGTGCTTAACAAAATGCATCAGTAGAACTTGATTAAAGTGTAGTTTTGAGAACTGGTAACTCTTGACTTGGCTATATCTGAAATTCAGAATAATTCTGTATAAATTCTTTGTTAGATTGTGTATACCAAATTAACAAAATACATTTTTCTTTTAGTTTGACCTCTGAACATTTAGGAAAAATATTACAAAACTTACGCAAATTGAGAACTGTTTTCTGATACTTTCAAAAAAACTGAGTCAGTTCAAAAACTTAGATTTGAAATCTGAAAAAAATTGTTACAATTCTAATTCTTTTGAAAAATAAAGTCAGTTCAAAATCTTACATTTTGAGATCTTTAAATAAATTGTTACCTTCATCACTGCTATTCCCAATAGGTGGCTGGACAAGCTGGGTATGGCGGCTAAAAACAGCGTGGACGTCGTCCTGAGACAGAGTTTCTATGGTGGTAAATATGCCCTGTTGGACGCCACAACAGTGGACCCCAATCCTGTAAGACTAAAACAAAATATTGTTTACTTAATACACTGCAATTGGGTATATTTTTCCAACAGAATTTTCTTCTTTTCTGATGAAATAATTTCTTTATTTTTGTGCAGGATTACTGGTTGACCGTGCTGTACAAACAATTGGTTGGAAACAAAGTCTTTAATATATCATCCTCTCCAAGTTCCCGGGATGTGAGATTTTACGCCCACTGTTCTTCAGAAAGGTCATTATCTAAATAAAAGTCACAGTATTAAAGTTGTTAACTGTCTAACACTTGCCAAACACAAAAGGAACAGAAGTAGAAAAACACCGACTGTACGATCACAGAAATTAACACAAATTTTCAAAAATATATCAGGACAGTAGCATTTTTGTATGACAAATTTCTAAAACTAATGAATGATGCTCACCACAGAGCTACAAGTATGCTGTCCCTTTCAGGTTTCCACTAGGCTCTGTAACATTATATGGTATGAATCTACTTTCTGATGGAGTAAATGTGACATTTCCTCAGCTTGATGGACAGTTAAAAATTTATCTCCTGACACCTCCAAACCAAGATCTGAAGTCAAGGTATTTTGCTATAATATAATATTTATAGGTACGCTTTTCCTCCTTAATTCAATTTTTTGTACAGGTCATTCCAAAATATTTTTTTTTTGGAAAATTTTGACAAATTAAGTCATATCAGTTTATTCCACAGTAAGCCTGTCTTGCTGAAAACAGTCTTTGATCATTTTCCTGATTTTCCTTCACAACACTAGATCTGATGATGCAGTTTACATTGACATATTGATTTGATGTAAAAAAAAAAAAAAAAAAAATCTTGTGAAAGCGTTGTAATAAATATTTTCATAAAAGTAGAAAACTGCAAAATATAAGTTAGAGATTTTCATATTTAAAATTTATCCACAACAAAATGTATTGTGTACTGGACATTTAGTGGTAAAAGAATTCCATTTCGCTGTATTTTTACCATATTTTCCTTGGACTTTATTTTTTTGCATTTGGCAAAGCAGGGGTATTATATTTTTTGTTTAGATTTGTGAATTTGAATGGCATTACCTTGGAGATGACCTCTGACACCAGTTTGCCCCAGTTGATCCCGAGAATAGGCACCAGACCTGTCTACCTGCCTCCTTTCTCCTATATTTTTATTGTGGCTGATGAAAAGACTTACAGTAAAGAGTGCATCCATTGACAGGAAAACATAATGGAGAACTGGGCATATATCCTGATGGCAAACTAATGCTTCAAAGATTGGTGCATAATTATAATAAATAAGACCTGCTTGTGCAATATACTTTTATATTTTTTTGATATGTTTTTTATTGAATTTTTTGATATTAAACACAGTCACATTTAATATTGTGTTGTTAACATCTTGATTTTGTATAGATTACATACACATTAATTTGACTGTGTAATGTCTAACTTTAGAATCTCAATAAAACGAGGCCAAGTCTAATTATTTCTACCCTAGAGATTTTGATAAATTTTCTTGAATTAATTTTTCTTATAAATTTATTGTTTTAAGATTAAAAATGGAATGTTTACCATCCTGATTTCTGAGAGGGCCATCTCAAAAGTTCAAATATTACTATTGGACCCTATGGGGAATAATTTGGAAAAGTGCCAAATTTTCACTTTTTTTCAATATTTTTTTGTATTTCTGCCTTAGAAATTTCTTTTTCAGCCAAGTATATGAAAGTTATTTAAAAACTTTATCTGTATTGTAGATATAAAAAAAATACTTGCATCAAGCCTTTAAACATTGTTTATGGTAGACTTGAAGTTTATATTATATGAATCTGTATGGTTTTTTCTGAACAACTTAATCATCAATCCCTAGGTAATAGAGGCTAACATTCCTAAACAAATGTTAACCATGAAGAGAGTTGGACCAAATATGGGATAAAGTTCTAATACAGTGTAGACAATCACATGGAAAATATTCAATATATCTTCTCAAGAAATGTAGTGCAACAGTATAACATATATTTAAACATACTGCAAAATCATATTTTTTTCAAATCCAAGTCATTTTACATTTAGTTACATTCAATTTTGAGCTGTTACAGTGGTTACTCATATTCATGACTTTTGTATAAAATGTTAGATTCTTGTGTTAGATTGAAATTAACAAGTAGATTTTAAGACTGGATACAAATTGCTACACTACTTTTAATGTTAATAATTAGAGTTGTCTCCTTCACTTTAATAGAAGAAAGTATTTTTCCATAGCTGATCTTAAATAAATTGCTAAATGTTAAATGAAACCAAAAAAAAAAAAAACCCACTGAATATGTACACACGTTCCTTGGAATTAATGTAAAAAGGATGCTGGAATTCCTGTTTACCAATATCTAAGAACATGTAGTCTGTTCTTCCTATCAATCTGTTGAAATTCTGATGGGCAGTAATTGTGTTTTTATCATAAGCAGACCGTTTCAAACAGAATTTTTCATTAGAGTGTTGAAACTATCAGTTGTTATTCCCAAATAATTTGGCTTGCAAGAGAATGTTCTATGCAGTCAATTTTAAATTGAGATACAATGCAGAGTATTCAAGAATCTTGTTTTAAAAGTCCTCAGATCACAACCTTTTGTTATTTTAATGTTCTTCCTGATAATGAAACATATGGAGATAACAATACAAAATAGGAGCAGAGCAAACACAGACCTCCAAAACATCAGAGGTTAGATCAGGTGCCATGGAGGAGTGAGCATTCCCTTGTGGACCGGCCTCACCCGCCGTGTGCTCCTTTTCATGATCGGGAAATAACGGAAAAATCAGTTGTCAATTCAGTGTATAAATAATGGACTAACAATTAGTATGAAAAACGTCATTCTGAATTTGACTCAATGAAAAATTGTATTTGCTGACAAGGTCATTGTATCCACCATAGAACTTACGAAGTGGTGTTAATCAGTTGTGGATAATTAAAAATTTCAAGGAACTTGGACAATTTGAAGTAACAAGGTTTTACCAAAATTAACTTCTCAAAAACTTATGACTTTTTTAACTTTATACACAAGCATTCCCCACAATAGATTAAAATCAAGGCTTTTTGATATCATTGACAGCAGCTTTTTCAATAAAAATGGAAATCGTAAATTTACTTACCTTGTCATTGGTTATTTGCAAAATTATTTTATTAAAAAAAACATTCTGATTGTACACAAAAGTACTCTGAAGTTGACATGAAAAAGATGCTTGAGTTTCTGTTTGACAATATCTATGTTGTTTTTGGAGATTAGGTGTTCCAACAATCTATTGGAATTCCCATGGGTACAAGTTGCACCCTGTTATTAGCAGACCTATTTTTGTATTCATATGAAGAAGAATTTGTGCAAAATCTTATGCATGAAAAGAAGAAAACACATGCTGTGGCCTTCAACTCGGCATTTAGATATCGATGACGTATTGTAACAATAGTAATTTCCATTCTTACAATTCTGTATGTCGATATGATATATCCTGCTGAGCTTGAGGTAAGGGTACCTCATAGTCTGACAAATTTTTTTCATACATGTATTTGGATATTTTACTTGAAAAAGACGTTAATGGTAATCTAACAACCAAGCTCTTTGATAAACGTGAAGACTTTAATTTTTCTTTTGTCAACTTTCCTTACTTATGCAGCAATATACCTTCATCACCTGCGTAAGGAGTTTATATATCTCAGTTGATTCGATATGCAAGAGCATGCTCTACGTATGAACAATGTCTAAAACGAGGTAAATTATTGACGAACAAGTTGATGAAACAAGACTTTCAACAGTCTCATTTAAAGTCATCATTTCGTAAGTTCTATGGTTGAAACAATGACCTTGTCATCAAATAAAATTTATCATTGAGTCAAATGGTGACTGAAGTTTTTCATACTTATTGTTAGTCCATTTTTTATACACTGAATTGACGACGAATTTTCCGTTATTTCAAGATCATGAAAAGGAGCACACGGTGGGTGAGACCGGTTGGCAGGGGATGCTCACTCCTCTGTGGCATCTGATACCACCTCTGATGTTTTGGAGATCTGTGTTTGCTCTGCTCCTTTTTTGTATTGTTTTATGGACTTTTGATCTTGAATACTGTTCGTTATCTCCGTAAGTTTATAGAAATTTAAATTTGCCTTATGAAAATTGGAGATAAGTGAATTCAGATAACTAACAGTTTTCAAGCTCATAGCCCATATGTATAATAAAAATTGAAAGTAGAGCAAACATGGACCTCAAAAATCATCAGAGACGGGATTAGGTGCCATATGGAGGTGTAAGCATCCCCTGCAGACTGGTCACATCCACCGTATGCTGCTTGTCATGATTGGTTTAACAGAAAATTTCATATAAATTTCAGTGTATAAATCATGACCTAACAATGAGTATGAAAAATGTTAGTCAGTATTGACCTAACGATACATTGTATTTGTTGATATTGATAAGGCCATTGTTTCGACCATAGAACTTGCGAAATGAGGAATTCAAACAAGACTGTTGTTATCATTGTTTCATCTTGTTGGTTTGAAGCTTCTCACAGTTAAAAAAATTGGTCGTGTGTAGAGTATACTGTTGCGTATCGAAGCAACTGGGAAAATAAACCCCATTTGCTAGTGATAAGGATAAATTCCTTCGTAATTAAGGGAAGCTCACGATTGAAAAGTCAAAGCCATCAAGATGATCGTAAAGTTTTGTTAGGTTATCATTAATTTGTCATTTCCTGGTAAACTATTCAAATATGAAACAGACGTGTCAGACTCTGTGGTGTCTTTTATTCCAAGATCAGGTGGGTATGATTGGAAGTAACTTTTGTTAATTGATAATACGTCATCGCTACATTTTAATGTCAAGTTGAAATTAGTATTTCCTTTTTCCTATTTAGAAGTTTTAGAATAAATTCTGCTTCACATGAATACAAAAACAGGTCTATTAATAACCAAGTGCATGGTACCCATAAGAATTTCAACAGATTGTGAAGACCTGATCTTCCAAAACTACTTAGAAATCGTCAACCAGAAACTCAAGCATCTTTTTAAAATATACTTTAGAGAGCTTGTGCAATCTATAATCAGATTAAATTTACAAACGACCAATGACCGAGTTTCATTTTTGTATGATTAGCTTCACCAAACAGTATTCGAAATCAAAAGCAGTAGAGTTACTACTATCTTGCCATAGAGTTGATGGACTGGATTACTTTCAGTCTGCTAAGACATAATTGCTTGTTAAGCATAAAATCCAAATTCTAAGTTTGTTCCCCTTAGGGATAATCAATTGTTGAGGCCAGTCTCGATCGAGAATTTGAACCCGTTTGCATAAATTTACATGTAATTAATTATTATATGAAGGTAGGATTTCAACACTTTTCCGCTGTCAGTTGAACTATCTACGAGTCCTCCAATGCACTCGAAGTAAGTTGCGGATTTGAGGTCTTGCAATTGACATGCCATTGTCTTGTACTTCTTTTTCCTTTGGAGTAATTTGCTTTAAAATCAAAGTTCTGTTTAATGAGATTATAGTTCCTTAATGTTACAGTGGGTGGCATAATACAGTTACAATAACTTTCATCTGTTTTAATTAAAATTGAAAAAAAGAGAAAAACAACGGATGTTTGTTTTAAGGCAACATTGTAAGACTTGTTTGATTGATGAACAAAGTCACGTTTTGTCTTAATTTTGGGATAAGTTAGGTAAATTAAGTGTTCCTTCTACCGCTGTGGAGATTGAATCCATTGATTTTCTGTATGTAGATCATTAAGAGTCGTGTTGCTCTGAGAGCTAATTACACGAAGTCTGTGTTTAACCGCCTGGACAACCTGTACAAAGACTTCAGTCTACAGGAAGCCTACAGAATAATAGCTGAATTAACAAAACAAATTACATAAACCATTCACAGCACCGACTCATGGAGATGAACTGAAGATTTTAGGATAGGCTCATGTTTTGTTTCTTGAACGGTTGTTAACGTTTACAGTGGACTTTGAAATGAAAACGATGTAAACCGTAATATTTTTTCCCATTCTTACTTAAATGAAAACGACCTGAATACCCAAGAGTGCGATGTTTTAATATAATAATAATTTATTGCTTTTTATTGTCTAACGTTACCTTTTAACATTTTTATTCTCAATTAAACTGACCATTTTGAAATAGGTTAAGGGATAAATAATGTCTCTTCTAGTGATGACGACATTTATATATTCCGTTTTCTAAGTAGTTTGGATCCAGTTTTCGTGAATGAAAGAGTTAATTCATTAAACATAATCAGATTTCAAGATTTAAAGTTATCAACAATAACTTCAATTGGATGGAAACAGAATATTGATAAAATTGAAAAAAATTCGAGAAATAAAATAAAATTACTAGTCAAATGTAGCCCCCGGAAATCGTTTATCGGCAATGTTAAATCAATTCACAACACTCATTATCCTTCTTACAATAATGTGATTCATCGGCTTGAACTAAAAAAAAGCAAACAAAACAAAACAATACAGAATTTGATTCATCTGTTTGGCTATTTTACTGGAAAAATATGAATGACAACCTAATAAAAACTCTATGACTAACTTGATGACATCAATTTCCTATTGTTCCTCAACTATTTATAATTATATAGCAATAAATATGTATGACATGAAAGTTTTGGGTCTCCGAATTGATTCTGTGATTCTATGCTCTAAACAATCAACAATATCTAAAATGAGACACGCTTTTAACAAATAAGTGGATGACACAATTGCAAGAAAATCAACAGACTCGTTTAAAATCAACAGACTTTTGAGCATGATCACTGTTTATCTTCATATTGTCTGCTCTGGTTGGGGATAGAGGAAGAAGAGAAGAATTGTCTATGTTCTGACTGGAGGTAGAGTTGTAGATATTATCAGATGTCTATATTTTAGCTAGATGTATAAATATTGTCGGTTTTCAGTTGTCAAAGTCTACTGCATATGTTTCATATTTGGATCTTTACTCACTGTTTCCGCTTTTGATTGTATTTGGTGTTTACGCCTCCTAACTTATTCAATACGTTAGAGCATGCTCCGATAAGAATCGGTTTTTAAACCGAGACAGGATATTGACAGATAAGTTGATGTTGTAGGAATTTTAAGAATGCCTTTGAAATCAGCATTTTGGTAAATTCTATGGTCGTTGTAATGACCTCTGAAAAAAAAATATAACCTAAAAGTGGTTTGTATTTAGGTTGAATTTTTTTCATACCAATTGCAAGGCCTTTTTTAAAAAAAAATACTTAAGTCTAATTAATTTGAATATTCTGACTATCTACTCAATACCCACGGCGGAAGAACGATGAACAGGGGATGCCCCAATGTTCTCCCCCTTGCTACTGGCACGTCTTCCCACCTCTGGAATATAAGGGGTAAAATTATTGACAAACAAGTTGATGAAACAAGAATATAAGCAGTCCCGTTTTAAAGTCATCATTTCGTAAGTTCTATGGTCGATACAATGACCTTATTTATTGAGTCAAATGCTGACTGACGTTTTTCATACTAATTGATAGTCCATTATTCATACACTGAATTGACGACGGATTTTTCCGTTATTTCCCGATCATGATATGGAACACATGGCGGGTGTGACCAATCGGAAGTAAATTTTTGTACCCATTTATATACAGATTTGTACATGTCTTCTTTGTAGTTTTTTTCTCTAGTTCGATCAATGTTCGTTATCTCAACGTTTTAAACTTTTGCTGGATATTGCCAGTTGTCTATGTTTTGACTAGAGGTAGGAAATGGATCCTCTACACGCACTCTATACAATATGTTTAAGATTCAGTGTTTAGATTATTCTAACTTTCATATCTGCTCTGTGTTTTGAATATAGGACTTCAGAAGGACTTGTGATAGAAATTTCTATCATTTCCTTCACATTTTTAGGAACATTGTCTTTTATTATGCCCCCCTTCGAAGAAGGGAGGGCATATTGCTTTGCTGCTGTCGGTCGGTCTGTCGGTCCACTTAGTTTCCGTTCATTTTCTTCGCAACCGTTGCACATACTGAAATGAAATTTGGTATACAGATATATCACATGAGTATCTAGGTCAAGTTATGCCCCTTGGACTTAGAAAAATTCCAATTATTTGCAGTTTATGTTCATTTTCTTCACAATTGTTGCACATACTGTGACGAAATTTTGTATACAGATTTATCAGATAAATATCTAGGTCAAGTTATGTTTTGGGTACGATTGCACCATCTTTGACAGAGTAATGCCCCTTGGACTTAGAAAAAATTCCAATTATTTGCAGTTTCCTTTCATTTTCTTTGCAGAGGTTGCACATACTGAGATGAAATTTGGTATACAGATTTATCAGATAAATATCTTGGTCAATTTCTGTTTTGGGTACAATCGCACCATTTTTGACAGAGTTATGCCCTTTTGGACTTGGAAAAATTCCAATTTGGGGGGAGGGGGGGGCATAAATGTTTTACAAGCATCTCTTGTTTAGATCAGTACTTGTAATTATGGAAATGAATAGACTATATTGATCGAGGAGAGAATGAAGATGTATGTTCTCCTTGTGATAGAGTGTGCATGCTTTCCTAATTAATGGGAATATACATCTGGGTAAAGCAATCATTGATTTAACCTTCTTACAGTTCTTGCTTTGTGGACATATTTTACCAACTGACGCTCAGCAATTAAGATCCCTATTCTTTTTAAAAAGTTTTTAATTCCTTTAACTTTTCAAGTGACCTTAAGGTCATTTAGTGTGTACGTAGGCGGATTGTATGCAGTGTACTCAGATAATGAGGCATGTATTGATGGAAGTTTCTCATATTGTTTGAGTATACTGAATTTAGGAATACATCTCTTCTTGGGCCCAGATAAATTTAACTTAGAAACAAGATGAAATAACAATTGCTCCAAGAATTCAAAACTTGTAATAAGAGAAATCAAGGGGATTGGAATGAAACGGATTATGTTCTTATAAATGAAATGTATGGAGATAACGAGCAGTATTCATGCAAGCCCCAAAGTCCATAAAACAATACAAATCAAAAGCAGAGCAAACACGGACCTCTAAAACATCAGAGGTGGGATCAGGTGTCATGGAGGAGTGAGCATCCCCTGCCGACTGTTCACACTCGCCTGTGCTCCTTTTCATTATCGGAAAGTAAAGGCAAATCCGTCGAGACAATTTACCTGTGGTTTAAATAATGGCTTAACAAATTGAATGACAAACTTAAGTCTTTTATTCCAACCCTGTATGGTGTTGCATGCAAGAAAAGCTATTCTAATTTCTATATGATTAAGTAATTTGAGAATTATTAGATTTTCAAATGTGACATGAAACAATGCAATTAAAATGATTTTTAACTTTTTTTATAAATAGATTTATTACACTGAGGTACTTGAAATGAACCTGCTGGTGTTTTCAGGGAGTTCTTTGTTCTGTATACGATGCAATTAAAACGCATAAGACTTTCTTACATCTTTTATGTATTGGAGGTCCGTGTTTGCTCTGTTGTATTCTTCTATGGACTGTTTAACTTCAATACTGTTCGTTATCCCCATATGTTTCATTTTACGATTCATTTAATTTTTTAAACTTAAACGCAATTGTAAAGATTCTTTTACAATTAAAATAAAAGAAAGAAAGAAGAAAAAACGTTCAAAAAGTACGAAGAAATCATCGTTTACATTAGTACAATTTGGCGAAAGATTAAGAGAGGTTTTCGGTCGCTTACGTAATGCAATAAGAAATGGCGAGACTCTAGTTCCTTTTCTGGGCATGTTTGTCTTTTTTTAGAAAGTGATTTATGAAACAACTGTCTGGGTAATATAAACTCGTTTTTGGGTTCCGGAATCTAATAAAAACGGCTGCTGTTTTTGCCTTAATTGTGACTTTAAATTCAAGCAAGCCGAGACCTTTCAGACCATCAATAGATTGTTTGATTATCTGGCTCTTTAATCACTGGTTTAGGTCCAAGAATTCTGAAACGTGAGCATGTGCGTTTTAACCAACCGTTTATTTTTTGCTTGCTGAGTTTATTTTGATATTTATCATACCAAGGGAAAATTATTTAAGACCACAAGTTGTCATTTTAGATATTTTGAACAATCTTTGTTCATTTTTATGGCATATTACAAAATATATTTTCCCCCTTTATAGATGGCTAGTATAATATTTAAGTCCAAAACCTTTAAAAATATTAGAAGAAGCTGAAGTGCGGTATATATCAATGCCGCCAACTGACTCAGCTTGTAGAGCGCAAATTTTGGTAACTTTGAATTTTTACCTTTATCGACCTAAATAAAAGTCTCTTTATCGAAAAATAAAACAAAAAAGAAATGGCAAGTTTCGTAGTTTAATGTACTGCTTTATTGCAAGAAATTACAAAACTTCCGATAAATAACATTTAATCTTAAATTGTTTAGTACATTTTTACATGTTATCCAAAAGAATATCAGATAAGTCATTGCAGTAAAATAGCAAACTTGTCTGTTCATAATAATTGTGAAATGAAAGCTAATTGCATATGCATGGCATAGAATATTGGCCAGTTGTATATACCATACATATAATGGAAGTGCAAATAAGTGTGCATTCTACTTAATATATGTCATTTCCCAAAGTCAAGGTACAATTAAAAAAAGAGTAAGTTGAACACAATGTCTTAATTCCATGGATGCAAATATTACAGTCACAATTTCAAAATAGTCATTTCTGCTAAAAACAGGTCACATTCCCGTTAGAATTATAAAAAGTAACCAACAGTAATAAAACTCAAGAGTCTATCAGAACGATGCTGGAAAGCAGAGCAAATATGGACCCTAAAAACTATCAGAGGTGGGTTCAGAAGCCATGGAGTATTAAATACTCAATGTTGACCGGTGACATTTATTTTATGCTTCTTGTCACGATCTGGCAAAGGGAAAGATCATTAGACGATTCAGACAGAAAAGAGACGATTTAACGACCTAACAAGGACATGGGTGAACTTAGCGTGCAGAAAGCCCACTAGCTTCAGATATATAAAAATCAAATTCAAATTGTGAATTTAGTATTTAGAGTAAAGTTCTCATAATTGATTTTTATGAAATCATGATAAACAAAAAAAATTGAGGAAAATTTTTCGTTAAAATTTATTCTTTTATAAAAAACAATAATGTGGTATCCATTATGTTCGAACCCTAGCAATAAAAATCCTGAGTTGCATTTTCTATTTAGACTAGCACGCTAACCACTACGCTACACAAGTCCTGATAAAGTGTGGCATTTAAATCATGTTTGTGATATGACCATTGACTTAAGGGACTTTAAGTATTTCTTGAAAAGACACGAAAGTTATTATATAAAATTATATTTTTAAGGTATAGGGGGTCTTGCTCCATAATTTTGGAAACCAAAATATGTATGTTTGTATGCAAACATTGAGGATTAATTTTCAAAAAATGGAGCGAAGACCCACTCATATCGAAAAATAGTGTTATAGTGTGAAAAAATGACTCGTTTTGTCCTCTTTCGTGTGTGTATAATATTTCATAGGCACATAACTTCAATCTTCATGAGATTTGTGCAAGTTGTAGAGATTTTACATAAAGTATACTTCAATGTTAGATGAAATATTAAGGAATTTTTTTTTATATATATAATTGAGATTTAATTTTTCACCTTCATGTTTGTTGCGCTATGGACTTATCTCTCGTCATGTTCACCCATCTCCTTTGTTTAAAAAAAATATCGACTGAATGATAAATTACATTACTAGTAGTTAACACCGCCATTATATGGATCATAACATTTGCAAAATGTTGACTTCAAACAAGACTGTTGAATTTATTCTTCTTTTATTACCACTACAACGCCTCTTGCGTTTGCTTGCGCCTTATACACGAACTATATGGAAATAACAAACAGCATTCAAGCTCAAAGGTTTCATTAAACAATGCAAATGTTGAAGCAGATTTAAACATATAAAACCTTGTTTCTCCTCCTCACCAATCTAAGAGTGGGTTGAACTTTTACTTAAATATTTTAAATTTCTGATTGAATGAAAAGAAATTGGCAGAATGGCGAGGATTTGTAATATTCCATTATACAATGAAGATTGCAATGATTGATCAATTAACATTTCCCATATTCTAAAAAAAATTAATGTATGATATCGCTGATATAATAAGAACTTATATAAAAATTAATTATATTTAAGAATCAGCTGATCATTTATATCTTTATATCTGCTTCAAAATTTGACAATCACGTTGATAAAATAACAGTATCATCCATCTTGTTTAAAGTCAACATTTTGAGAATTTTATGGTCGACATAATGGTCTGTCAGATGATGAATCATTCACAGCAAGACACTTGCTAATGACTCTACTTGACATTTGTAGTCATTTAGCAGTAAGGATCATGAAAATACTGGCTATTTTAATTAATATAATGAATGACAGTGATCGATTTAAAAAAAAACATTTAAAAAATACAAATCTATAAACAGGCTTTAAAACAGAGACTTCCAAAATAATCTAGAGGTTGAGATCAGGCCCCAGGATTAAGAAAGATCTAAAACTTTTAAGAGGTAGTCCGCCGAAAAACCAGGCAGGGTTGTATTAATAGGCGGCACATCGAATGTGACGAATATTTGATATTTTATTGAAAACAATATCAATGTAGTCCGAATGGAATAATGTAATCGAAGTTTTGTTTTAAAATTGCTTATTTAGTAAAATATCCTTTTGTTTCGTGTTCTTGAATTCCCCTATATAAACCATTGAATTTAGGTCAGAAACAACGAACTGTAATTTCCAATACTTATTTAACAGGACTATAATTCACGCTGAACTAAATCTAGAAATATTTTGTCTTTCAGTTTCAAAAATAAAATTGGTGGGCAAAACACTTTTGATAGTAGTTTTCTGTCAAAATATATAGACGTTTTTATGAAATTTTGCGATGTAAGAGTTATCTCCCGTGGCATCGGTAAATCTGCTAAACACCTTACTATCGAAATCCTAGTGAAATATTTAGAATATATACACAAAATAAAATTATTTAACAAAAAACTACTACTTTATTTTCAAAATAGAATTCATTTTCGCCTCCAAACGTAATATTTAGATTAAGATTGGCAGTATGAATCCACGTTTCCATTGATGTATCAGTGACGTCATATACCTGACTAATAATAAGGATATGGAAATAACGAACAGTATTCAATCTCAACGTCCATTAAACAAATATACAAAACAAGAGCAGAGCAAACACGGACCTCCGAAACATCAGAGGTGGGATCAGGTGCCATGGAGGAGTGAGCCACAATTAAATAGTTACAAGTTTTCCAAAGAAGTTTGGAAAGCGCAAATAAAACGATTAAAAATAAATAATTTCTCTTTTTCTGTTCAATTACTTTTCATTATCCTACATGTTAATTAATCATATATTTTTATATAAAATATAATTTTTTCACGGGCGACGTCTCAGCTAGAAGTCCCTTTTGAAAAGTAATTTTGTACATGTCGGAGAACTAATATTTTAAACTGATTTACTAGGCTATGCGTACAAATAATGAATTGTTTATATTGAATATTTCTTATAAAATTGGGATGTGAAGAGATTTTATTTTCTTCTGATTATCAAGGAAAGATGAATATTTTAGATTTACGCAACATTTAATTCAAGTCAACGGAGTTGAGATGTTTATTTCATGATATTTGTACACACACACACACACACACACACACACACACACACAAAAAATAAAAAAAAAACACTTGATTATATTTATCTATGCAGTCAAACCAAAGTAAACGATCCGAGGTACGATTTTAAAATATTTTATTAATAAAGTGAAAAATAAGATTTAAAAAATATTTATTGAGGAAAATTACTGTTGAACTCCCCACTTCAATTTGCCACTAAAACGGAAGATTTCGTGGGCGTATTTTTTGTTTTGTATTGTTTTTGTTTATTTGTTTGTTTTTTTTTTGTTAAATTTGGTGATTGAAACAATCACATACTCACATTCAATATGAAGTTAAAAAATTTGACCAAGTTTCCCAATTCTAAAATGTTTTCCCATTAATGAAAGTTTTTTTTAATATGCCGTCTTGCCCCCCCCCCCCCCACCCACCCACCCCGTCCCGGCTTTTTTCTTGCGATTTATCAGCGCTTAAAAAATGATACTATATATGAAATAACTTATTTTCTTATTAAAATAAAATAAAATTTTATAAGATGAAAATATAGGGGAAACGGCTTTTATAGATGACAGGTTTAAAAAATTTGGATAAAGCCGAGACTGTGCACATTTCAATATTTTCTGCATTTAGGTACGTGCAAGTATATTTTCGCCAATGATAGAATTTAACTCTTTAATTCACGAGAGAATTAAAAAAAAACTTTATTTGGAAATAATATATTTAATAAAGATAAGCTGTTTACTCTCAGTTGTTGCATAATGCATGTAAAAATACTTGTTTTTTTTTTAATATCGAGTATCAAGAAATCGAACAGATGTTATACATGATTGTAATCTTCATGTACGTAAAAGACATTAGTATTTTAAATACATTGTATAAACATTTGAATCCATGGATAAAATGATTTTAAAACAGTTGACTAACTGAACAGAAATAAAAGACAAGCTTTTTTTCTGATACATTAAATGCAGAATATTTCTAGTTTTACGGTAGAAACCGATCCCGATTGAAATAAAACCGATCCCGATTGAAAAAAAATGCAAAATGTGTAAAGTTATAAAACTAAAGAAAAATGCCACACATAAGGCATGTAAAAAATAAATTAAGTAATTTTTTGGCCATATTACAACAAAAGAGCCAAAATTAACATTACAATTATAGTATTTCCTTCTTTATATAATTCCGGTCGGGATCGGTTAAATTGTGAAAAATTGTAAAACATAGGTAAATTTGCTCCTTTTATTTCTCTCAATATACGGGTGCCCACTGATTTTATTGAGTGACTCAAAAGGTTGTACTTTGTATTCATAATATCATGAGAAAAAAAATCTGTCATTGAAATGTATTGGGTTTTATAAAGTAATGAAAATTGGATAATGAATTAAAAAAGTTACTTGCTAAACTCAATTTTGGACCACATATTTTTTTCTAAAGAAATATAGATTGGAGTCTTATTTATTACTAAAATTAAAGATAAGAGTCTATGGTATAAATAATATTGAACGACACATCCAGGTTTTGCGTATCTGGTACATATAAAACAAAATAAAAACGTAGTATTTTTTTTTACCCCCCATGTTGACCTTTTTGCACTTAAAATTGAACACTTACCAAAAATAGGACTAGTGAAGCACTAAAATTTTTTTTGATGTTGTCATGTGTAAACACTTGCTTTAATAAGTCTATATGCAAAAAATAATAAAAATCCATGACATGCGATGTGCCACCCATTGCCTGATTTTCAGTGGACTCCCTCTTAAGTGAAACTTATAGAGATAATGAACAGTATTCAACATCAAACGTCTCTAAAACAATACAAAATAGGAGCAGAACAATCATGGACCTCCAAAATATCGGAGGGAGGATCAGATGCCATGGAGGAGTGAGCATCCCCTGCTGACCGGTCACACCCGCCGTGTACTCCTTGTCATCATCGGGAAATAACGGAAAATCCGTCGTCTTGTGTATCAATAATGGACTAACTATATGTATGAAAAACGTCAGTCAGCATATGACTCAATGAAAATTTTATTTGATGACGAGGTCATTGTATCGACCATAGTACTTACGAAATGATGACTTTCAGACTGCTGATATTCTTGTTTCTTCAACTTGTTTGTCAATAATTTACCTTATTTTAGAAATTGTTCATAGAGCATTCTCTTACGTATCGAATCAATTGAGAGATATAAACTCCGTCTGCAGGCGATGAAGGTATATTGCTGCATAAGTAAGGGAAGTTGACTATTGAAAAGTAAAAGTCATCACGTTTACCTAATAGAGCTTGGTTGTTAGATTACCATTAACGTCTTTTTCAAGTGCCCCGTGGGGATCCGGGTTAGAATAGGTCCTCAGTACCCCCTTGCTTGTCGTAAAAGGCGACTAATTGGGGCGGTCCTTCGGTTGAGACCATATAAACCGAGGCCCCGTGTCACAGCAGGTGTGGCACGATAAAGATCCCTCCCTGCTCAAAGGCCGTAAGTGCCGAGCATAGGCCTAAATTTGCAGCCCTTCACCGGCAATGGTGACGTCTCCATATCAGTGAAATATTCTGGAGAGGGACGTTACACAGTATACAATCAATCAATCAATCCTTTTCAAGTAAAATATCCAAATATGAAACAGATGTGTCAGATTCGGTGTATTTTTTAATATCAAGCTCAACAGGATATATCGTATCGACATACGAATGGAAATTACTATTTTGAATTGACAAAACGTCGTCGATATATCTATTGTCGAGTGAGCTGAAGGCCACAGCAAGTGCTTTCTAGTTTTCACGTATAAGATTTTGGACTATTCTGCTTCATTTGAATACAGAAATAGGTCTACTAATAACGGGGCGCAATTGGTATCCAAGGGATTTTCAAAAGATTGTTGGAAGACATTGTCTCCAAAAGCCACATAGATATCGTCAATCAGAAACTCAAGCATTTTTATGCCCCGCCATGAATATGGCTGGGGCATATAGTGTTTGTCATGTCCGTCTTCCGTCCTTCCGTCTGTCCTTCCGTCACACTTTGCGTTTAGCTCTGTTCAAAGCTAAGTTTCAAAGAAACTATCCAAGATATTTTCATCAAACTTCATATGCTGATAGATACTGATGAGAGCTATGCAACTGCATCAACGTTTTTTTTACCTTGACATTTCCTTTGACCTTGACCTCACTTTTCTTAAATTAGTGTTTAGCTCAGTTTTAAACATACCATTCAAGATGGTGTTATCAAACTTCACATGTGGATACAAACTTGCACGGATGATGCATCTAGGGATGAACACTACCAGACTTGCTTCGGATGCTGGAACTGACCTACATTTTCCAGATGAGTGACCAGATTAAAGTTTTTGGAGCAGGTACATTCCTAAGGAACTATAAGCCCAACTTGGACCAAACTTGCATGGATGATGCATCTAAGGATGGACTACCAGACTTGCTTCGGATGCTGGATCTGACCTATATTTTCATTCCCAAGTAACTATAAGCCCTGCCTGAACCAAACATGATGCATCTAGGGATGGACACTACCAGACTTGCTTCGGATGCTGGATCTGACCTATATTTTCATTCCCAAGTAACTATAAGTCCTACCTGAACCAAACTTGCACGGATGATGCATCTAGGGATGGACACTACCAGACTTGCTTCGGATGCTGGATCTGACCTATATTTTCATGCCCAAGTAACTATAAGCCCTACCTGAACCAAACTTGCATGGATGATGCATCTAGGGATGGACACTACCAGACTTGCTTCGGATGCTGGATCTGACCTATATTTTCATTCCCAAGTAACTATAAGCCCTGCCTGAACCAAACTTGCATGGATGATGCATCTAAGGATGGACACTACCAGACTTGCTTCGGATGCTGGATCTGACCTATATTTTCATTCCCAAGTAACTATAAGTCCTACCTGAACCAAACTTGCATGGATGATGCATCTTGGGATGGACACTACCAGACTTGCTTCGGATGCTTGATCTGACCTATATTTTCATTCATTCCCAAGTAACTATAAGCCCCACCTGAACCAAACTTACATGAATGATGCATCAAGGGATGGACACTACCAGACTTGCTTCGGATGCTGGATCTGACCTATATTTTTATTCTCAAGTAACTATAAGCCCTACCTGAACCAAACTTGCATGGATGATGCATCTTGGGATGGACACTACCAGACTTGCTTCGGATGCTGGATCTGACCTATATTTTCATTCCCAAGTAACTTTAAGCCCTGCCTGAACCAAACTTGCATGGATGATGCATCTAGGGATGGACACTACCAGACTTGCTTCGGATGCTGGATCTGACCTATATTTTCATTCCCAAGTAACTATAAGCCCTACCTGAACCAAACTTGCATGGATGATGCATCTAGGGATGGACACTACCAGACTTGCTTCGGATGCTGGATCTGACCTATATTTTCATTCCCAAGTAACTATAAGCCATACCTGAATCAAACTTGCATGGATGATGCATCTAGGGATGGACACTACCAGACTTGCTTTGGATGCTGGATTTGACCTACATTTTTATTCCCTAGTAACTATAAGCCCTACCTGAACCAAACTGATCAAATTTTATACAAATTTCCATGTTATTTTACTAATATATCCTCGGCGGGGCATTCATGTCCTATGGACATATTTCTAGTTTGATGTCAACTTCAGAGAACTTGTGTGTATAATTAGAATGTTTTTAACAAAATAATTTTGCAAATACATTTTCAGATGGGGACTTTATCAACTACCTCAAATTTCTTGACGAGCAAAGAAGGGGGGTGGTCGTCAGACGTTATAATTGAAGGGGCTGGAGTGTATGTTAAACATATTAGCCCTCCCCCGTCCCTCTCAAAGTCCGTGCGACGGTCATGATTAGTCAAACAGAAAAAAACTGAATAAATGTTCAATATTGATTTACAAAAGTTTCGTTGAAAATTTAATTCAAATCTTAGTCTGTTTCATGATCTTGGGGTCTGGTGCCCATAAGGAATAAGTTTTTTTAAAGATCGAACTCTGTCTGCTATCTTCAGCTTTTTTCAATCTTGATGACGATCACCATTGAGACATCATTTGTATTGATTGATTATTGTTGTTTTACGCCGAGTCGGCAGTATTTCAGACATATGGAAGACTATGGTCAAAGCCTGTATTGGCCAACTCTGCTGCATTGAGAGATTGTTAAGTCAGCAAGAGTCTGTATTGTCAGACTGATGAGTTAGCAGTACTTGAGGAGACTGTAGAGCCGGACAGTGCCTGAATTGTTACAGAAGAGAAAGAGCCAATGAGTGCATGAAGAGACTTCATTTTTTGAAGCCTGCATACACACTTCGTAGTCAGGAAATTCATGCATTGAGAATTCGCTGAAGTATTAACTACCAGTATTCAGTCGTGCAGACTTTTCAGCATTGCAATACTGCAGCTAATTATATATAAGAAGATTGAAATTGAAAATTAAATCAGTAAAACTCTAGATCTGGAATTTGAATATTTACTTTTATCAGTTAAGCTTCATTCTGCTCAGAAATTGCTCTGGATATTTATAATTTTTGCGCTACGTGACACTTTTCTGGTAAGCTGAAGAAGGAGCATTAAATGGTAAAACCCTGAGAAACAAATACTTGATAAAATGGTTCGAACTAATAAAGAATAGTTCGTACTCCGTTAATTAAATATTTAATGATTTGAAAAAGTCATCTGAAGACGAAGGTCCGATGATTATCTTTTTAAAATGTCAACGTAAAACTGTTTATACTCGTATCAGCAAAACACGACATCAATACAGGTGTTGACCTAAATATTGACAATTATTGAATAAGGAAATTGTTTAACGAAAGATCAAAGACAGCCAATCAAACAAGATAATATGACATATGATATAGGAAAAAAGTCAAAGAGACAAACATTCTACATGAAGTCTTACATATAGTTCCTATTCTTTTTTCATTTTTATCCCTTCCCCCGAGAAAAACCTCTACAATCTTTCTGATATTTCACTTAGAGCGACTTCTTGCTATCTGTCTTGGTTTGTCGTCGTCCATTCACATTTGATCATTTTCAGCTGAACTTATTTCACACAATTATTGTTCTTAGCAACTATGAGAACAGGAGAATAAAAATTGTTATTTTCATGGAACTTATCCTCCCCTTGAGGCCTGATGGATTGATCATAATCCAGAAAGTTTTATAGTCTTGTTTAAAGTCATCATTTCGTAAGTTCTATGGTCGATACAATGACCTTGTCAGCAAATAAATTTATCCTTGAGTCAAATGCTGATTGACGTTTTTCATACTTATTGTTAGTCCATTATTTATACATATACACGGAATTGACGACGGATTTTTCCGTTATTTCCCGATCATGACAAGGAGCACACGGCGGGTGTGACCCCTCAGCAGGGGATGCTCATTCCTCCATCGCGCCTGATCCCGCCTCTGATGTTCGGAGGTCCGTGTTTGCTCTGCTCCTAATTTGTATTGTTTTATGGACTTTGAGATTGAATACTGTTCGTTATCTCCATATCTTTCTTTAAAAAAAACTGCCTTTTGGACGTCAAGTCTCTGTTATGATGAGCATCATTTCTTCATCTTTCATCATTTCAAAATTCATTGAACTTTGTCTGGAGGTTTGGAATTCAGGCTGTTCTCTATTTATCATATTGTAAAATGCGTCAATATTTTGCAGATCTTGACTTCTTGTTATTTGAAACACCAAGTATGTATACATGGTTACATGTTTGATGTACAAGAGTGCCTTTTTTCCAAAACCATGGGTTCTCGAGTAGGGATGAGATTTTTATCATAATCAACTTTGGAAATACTCTGCCTTAAAAGAAATCATTCAAGAAGTGGATACTGTGTTTTATGAATGCCAAAATGTGGGATCAGGTACCTGGGAGAAATTGAAGGGTCGGACCCGCCTTGAAATCTAAGGAATGGAAATAAGAGAAATAGCGCCATCAAGGAAACCAAATATTCTTGTAACCTGCAACAACATTTCGGTTTCTGTTTTTGCCATTTTGTATGACTACTAGTATACTCCATTACTTTCACCAGCAACCACTTCTGGGATTTCCAGGGATCGGTATTTTTTGCCCTTCACAAATTTGTATTGTTTATAGATTTTAATATGATCAATCACTGTTAGTTAGCTTCACCTATTTCATTCAATTTGTTTTATTATATAATTAAAATTGCTTTTCAATGGATACTCAGGTGACGGTTAAAGCTTATACGCTACTGTCAAGTTTCCTCTGCATAACACACACACTGTAAATTTGAAATGTTCCAAGATTGGTTAAAAGACTGGCCTTGAACATAGCTTTTGTTGAATGGCACATTTCAATTTGGTACCCTCGTGGGTAGGATAGACATTGACAATGGATTATATAGAATAAAAATCTTTTTCAAAGTTCATTAATGACAGGATCATGACCCTTTATGTCATAATGAAATGATTTCTTTATCGTCATTTCGAAATTATATTGTAAAATCCTTTTGATGTAAATATTACCTTTTTATTGTCAACCAGTCATCATCGGTGGAAATGTTCAAAGATAATAAAATGATGCTGAACAGAAATTATTGCTGTTCATTGAACTGTTAAAGTACAAGGTACCTCTGTTCTTCATTTCAACGAGAAAATAACTTTAAAAATTCCTAACATTGTTTTTTTTTTATTCAGGTCACCCGAGTCCCATAAAGGGTTTATTACATTTTCATTACCCAAGAGTCTGCATTAAAAACGTTATTTAGAAAAAAAGTTAAGTAGCGGACAGTGGTTAAAATAAATCTACAAACCTATTAACATGGGATAAAACAACGGACCCCGGACATTCCAGAGTTGGGATCAAGTGCCTTGGAGGAGTAAGCATCCCCTGTTGACCAGTCACAACTCCTGTGAGCCCTATGTATTAATCAGATAGATGGAACACGTCAGAATCAAGTGCCTAGGAGGAGTAAGAATACCTTATTGACCAGTCAAAATTCCTGTGAGCCCCATTTACATATCAGATAGATCGAGCATTGCGTTTGTTAACACGGTCTTTATGGACTTTTGAGAAAAGCGCCGACTTTTATATTTGATGTTTTACTTTTACACCGGGACAATGTACGGAAGCTAATTTGCGATGCCATTTTTTAACTTAACAGTTTATCAAAAGATAAAACTGGGGCATTCAAAATATAATATATGGAGATAACGAACAGTAATCAAGATCAGAAGTCCTTAAAACAATACAAAGCAGGAACAGAGCTATCACGGTCCTCCAAACCATCAGAGGTGGAATCAGGTGCCATGGAGGAGTGAGCATCCCCTGCCGACCAGTCACACCCGCCGTGTGCTCCTTGTCATGATTAGGAAATTAAAGAAAAATCCGTTGTCAATTCATTGTATAAATAACGGACTAACAATCAGTATTTGACTCAATGATAAATTGTATTTGCTGACAAGGTAATTGTATTAACCATAGAACTTACAAAATGAGGACATTAAACGAGACTGTTGATATTCTTGTTTCATCAACATCTACTTCGTTTTAGAAATTGTACATGCGTAGAACATATCCTTGCGTATAGAATCAATTGAGAGATATAAACTCTGTATATAGGTGATGAGGGTATATTGCTGCATAATTAAGCGGAGTTTACGATTGAAAAAGCATCACTTTTATCATATATTATTTTATCTTATATTGGTTGTAAGACGTCTTTCCTTTATGTAAAATATCCAAATATGAAACAGATGTGTTAGACTCTGTGGTATCTTTTATCCTAAGCTCACTGGGATATATCGTATGGATATGAATGGAAATAACCATTGTTTATTTACAATACGTCGTCGATTTATCTTAATGTCGAGTTGAAGGCCTAGCAAGTTTTTTCTTATTTTCTCATAATTTAAGATTTTGGAAAAATTCTGTATCATATGAATTCAAAAATATGTCTGCTAATGACGGGGCGCAATTGGTACCCACGGGATTTCCCCAAAAGAAATTGTTGGAATACCTCAAAGTATATTTTACATTATTTTTGGGGAAAAGAACGGCAGCTACCCTATCCTTAACCCCTTTTCTTCCCACCTGAAGCTAAAATCATCATCTTGTTTTTCACACAATTATTTAGTTGCGTTAATTAAGGATATACAGATATTCTTCTTACACGTCTTGTTTTTCACACAATTTAGCTAGATTGCGTTATTAAAGGATATGATTTGCTTTAAGATAAAAATTAAGCCAACAGATCATGAAATATTTTCTTATTTCACAATTAAGTTAAAATTGGGGCCGACAGATTAAAAACATGTTTTATTTCATAATGAAGCTGGAAGCCTGGTAGCCTCACAAACAACAGTTGTAACACATTGTTTCCTTTTTCAAAATTTTAAAATGTATGAGATGAACACAAAAAAATGAATTGTCAAAAATTTCCTAAAAGGATAACATGAAAAAAATATGACAAAAGCGAACAGCAATCGAGCTCATAAGTATATAAAACAATGCTTATATGAAGCAGTGCAAATACGAACTCTAATACATCAGGTAGGATAAGGTGCAATGGAGGAGTGAGCATCTCCTGCCCACCGGTCTCCTTGTCATGATCGGGAAATAACAGAAAATTCGTCGACAGTTAGTGTGTAAGTAATAGTCTAACAATGAACATTAAAAACGTCAGTCGCTAATTAATTTATTGGTTTTATGATAGATTGTATTTGCTTACAAGGTCATTGTATCGACCAACTTACAAAATGATGATGGTAAACGAGATTGCCGGTATTCTTGTTTCATCAACTTGTTTACCAATAACTTGCCTGGTTTTCAAATTATTTATAAGTAAAGCATTCTCTTGCGTATCGATTCAGCTGAAAGATATCAACTCCAATTTCACAGACAGGTACTACTTGCCTTTAAAATATACAATAACCCATTTGGGGTAGAATACTCGCGACTCTTGCCAGAGGACCAACGGCAACAATATGAATATTCTCCTATTTTCTACTTAATGTCATAATGCTTATCTCACCTCTGTCTAACCTAACTACCCCTGGATAGAAAGCTCTAACATATTATCATCCCTCAGATTAAAAATGTTAACCTTTCAATGCTCTCATTTTGTTTTGTAGAAGATTAGACTATATTGGTGACCTACATCATTGTCATGCGATTTGCAAAATTTGAATGCTCATTAAATTTCTTCTCAGAAATGACTGAACCAATCGGAACGACATTTGACCTTTCTAATAACAATAAAAAAAACTTTATTGGTCGTAACTCTCTTGGGGAGATGTGAGGTCCAAAGGACAAAAATTAAAGAGATACATGTATTTAAAAAAAATTTCATTAACCATTATCAACTCGTTATCCTCGTGCAAGGGGTGGAGACACAATAGGACGAGACTAAAAGTTTTACAATGGATTTTATAGAACAAAAGTCGTTTTTTAAAATTCATTAATTGGAGGATGATGGCCATTTATCATTTCTTTTATGATATTTAGAAATTATATTGTATAAAAATGAAGATGTAAATACAAGTAAATATATATTTCATTGAGTTCTTTTTTGATATGGTCTAACCAGGCATTATGGATCAGTGGATATGTTCATTGATAATGAAATAATGCTGAACATATATTATTGCAGTTTACTTAACTGCTAAAGTACAAGTTCATTCATGTTTAATGATCATCAGTTCTAAATTTCATCAAGAAAGTTATTTTAAAAATTCATAACATTGTTTTTCAGGTCATCCAAGTCACATAAAGTGTTTATAACATCTTCATGATGAAAATATGTGAACGAACAGTATTCAATCTCAAAAGTCCATTAAACGTTACAAAATAGGAGCGGAGCAAACACGGACCTCCAAAACATCAGAGGTGGAATGATCTGCCATAGAGGAGTGAGCACCCCCTCCCGTGAGTGTGCCCTGCATAAACATTGTCTTTGTTAACACAGTCATAATAACTACCAGAAATTTCAAGAAAATTTCAAGAAACTTTGAACGAGATTGTTGAAATTCCTATAACATCAATATGTTTGCCAGTAGCCACCGTTTTCAAATTGATAGTTCTTGTTATTGTTCTACATATTGGTTGGAAAAGTAAACACCACATACAGGTGACATTGAAATATTTCTACATAAATAAGGAAGTTGGAGGTGAAAAAGCTTGAGTCAACTTGTTTTTCATACAATATAATTAGATATGCTAATCAAAGAAACGAACAAAGGCTCTCCTTACACGTGATATCTTTTTTCCTTTAAGCTAAAATGGGCTCAACAAATTATGATTTTGAAACTAAAATTACATTTCAAATTTGAAAGCCTGATAGCCTAAAAAAACGAAAGTTGGGACACATTTTTTTTCTTTTTCTTTTTAAAATGTATCAGATTTCATAAGTGATCGATGTATATGATAATTAATCAAAAGATTGCATCCAGTCAATTTTAAAGGTTGGGACCAATAACTCAAAAAGGATACGAAAACCCGTTTTGATATAATATTCGGTGCTCTTGGGAGAAGACCAACGGCGACAAATATTTTTAATTTAATGACAACGCTTGTCTTACTTCTGTTTATATTAACCATCCCTGGATCATCAGCTCTAACATTATCATCCATCGGATTAAAATGT